>NC_090646.1:435457088-435772945 GCF_040937935.1 Hyperolius riggenbachi
CTGCTACTGCTTATAGAGCGCGTCCTAGTGGCTGCAGCTCTGGCGCTTTCAGTCTGCCAGGAGAAAAGCGCAATATAAATGTTCTGTCTCCTGTCTATCATATCTACAGGAAAAACTGACCCCTGTATGGGTACCTTTAAATTAAGTTATTCACTGCTCCATGAGTATTTTACAATAGTCATTTCAACTCAGTACTGAGTGACCGAGCTGTGTTTTATATATACAGCACTGCACAGAACAAAATCAGATTGTATCAGATCAGAGATGTTGATTGAACAAGGCTTTGGACTATTATCACTAAATATAACTTCTCCATACTCAAAATCACATTATTATAACCCAATATAAATGAGTATAACTGCATACATTAATCAACAGTATAACAAGCAAATACTAATAACTCCAATGTATAAACTTTACATGAAACCGGTTTAGTCTAGGTTTAACAGAAAAATCTCGCATGCCAGGTCACTGTAACCAGCTCTTACCTCACATGGTCTCTCCAGTACATTTTCCAGAAAGGCCAGGGCTTCATGTGAAATCAGCTCTGTCTTAACAGCTGATCAGTGTTATCAGTAAAGTTAGGAGGAAAAAAGTTTTTGTGTTTGTTCCCAAAAGAATAAGTTAATCCATGTTCATACAAACTCTTGGAATAAAGACTTCCCAGAAAACAGTTAATATTAGAAGTTTCTTCCTTTTCTCCATAGCATACAGAGGTAATCAGTTCCAGTAATAAGTCTTCTGTGGTCCAGGCAAGAGACAGACAGTTTGTCCTCTCTGCCCAATGAATGCTCCTCCCTATATCTAATTAACAAGAGGTGGAGAAGGCCACACAGGGTTCCTGTTCTGTTTATTCTGTGTAAACAAGCTGGCTATATACTGCTTTTAGCAAGTGATATTTAACAGATCAGTCCAGAGAAAATGCTAAAATTAGCTATAAACCTAACAGTTATCTCATGCAAAACTTTTTAAGTTGGGGATGCTTATAAGCAATTGTTTCTAGTTATAGATTTTCTAACTTTTTCATTGCAATGAAGGCATTTAGCTATAGACTACAAGTTGCAATTACTATAATGAAAAGAATAAAAGTAATGTGGATTTATATATATATTAAGTGTCTATATGGAGAAAAACGTGAAGTGTGGAAAAAAAAAAAAAAAACAAATAATTTATTGTAAAACGTTTCCACTTTGACAATTGACAAATTAAAAGTCAGTTGCATTGTTTTAAGGCCTGTACCCATCTCGCAATTTTTCTGATGATTTTCCCGACGATCGGTGATTTTTTGAGCGAGGAGTGGTCCTTTCCGCGATCTTGCAATGTGTGTACAGGTGCTTGATCACGCAAATGTAGCTTTGCATTGTGCGGCAATAAAAACCGTCACGGTGGATCAAATCTTTAAGATCCCCGACGACTCCCACGCAAAGATCCTCGATTGCTTGAAGTCTCGTTCGTGCCCGTTGTGTAATGTCACATAATGTTGCACCTAACCCGCCAGTCGGTAGCTGGATCAAAGAGCACTCATCGTCAGGGAAACGTCACTGCAACCATCTTCCTCATTGCTGCGGTGAGTATTCAGCTTTACTTTCTTATTAGGTACATAGTTTTACATTCATATACAGCAGTTGTAGAAGGTGATATATCAATGTTTTACTTTAGCACACAACCTAAACTTGGTACCATCACGAGTTACCTATGATCATAAGCTGTTTTACCTGATCACGAGGTCGAATTCCAAATTCGTGATCACTTCTCGATCACGGATTCAGTTCTGAATGCACCCGTGATCGTGGTCCAAATCCGGCTTGTGATCACAGATTTAGCCATGATCACGGGCCGTGATTATTACTTGAAAACCCGACAACTTTAACGGTTAATAGCAAAGCCCCTTTACATGCTAGATACACCAAATTTGCAACAAAAAATAATGTTTTCAAAGAGACCTTATAGTTTTTTGAGAAAATCGATTTTAAAGTTTCAAAGGAAAAAAAGTATACATTTAAATGCAATAAATGACAGTTAATGTATTTACTGCATTTACATGTATACTTTTTTCCTTTGAAACTTTAAAATTGATTTTCTCAAAAAGGTGTTCCATGTATAATGTTTGTTTGGAAAATGTGCAAAACGGGAACTGTGCGTATATGAATATGTAATGAGAGTGATACAACAAGGTGAGGTGAGGCGCACCAAAGTACCAACAGGTGTGCCTCGACCCCGTCCCAGTGTCTCTTGGGACCAATACAGCAAAAGAAGAGTGGATCGGCACCACCAAATGTATCAAAAAAGCTCTTTTAATGAACCATACAACAGCAGTGACAGACGCTGTTTCGGGCTAATAAGCCAAGGGCTTGTTAGCCCAAAACAGCGTCTGTCACTGCTGTTGTATGGTTCATTAAAAGAGCTTTAGTTTGACGAAGGGCTTATTAGCCCGAAACAGCGTCTGTCACAGCTGTTGTATGGTTCATTAAAAGAGCTTTTTTGATACATTTGGTGGTGCTGACCCACTCTTCTTTTGTTTTTATGTAATGAGAGTGGGATATTTTAACTCACTGAGCCCAGTCCTGCCCATGGCCCGATGAGTCATAGAGACGAAACATGTAGGGCGTGGTTTGATGGGCAGGAGCAGCTCAGCGGAGGAGACATCCTCGTTTTACTATATGCTTGATCTTATTTACGTTTGTAAGTAGTACTACTTTTTATATCAATAAATATGGATGGGTTTACGCTATGAGATGTGTTTTTAGTTGGCAGACTTGTGGAAAAATAACTTGCAAAGCTGCAGCAGAGAAGTTCCCCTACCTGAACACTTGTGTGAACCAGGGCTGTGCATATGACTGATTTGAGCTGTCTGTTAGTCTGGGCAGCACAGTCCCTGCAGGTGGAGGACACAGATCCTGGTTGGCCCCATCATCGTTTATACACGTGGTTTTAAGTAATTGGTGATTGGGTGTCCAGATATAGGAATTGCAACAGTCTGCACAATGAATATGTCGTTTTAATGTTTTCTGCCATAAATGCTGGATGAGGGTGACCGGTTGAGTTCAGGGAAGTGTGAAGCCAAGGTCGTGGTTTATGTGCAAGCTGGTGGTGCTGTCTGTGGGTCTGGGCAGCTACCACAAAAGGTGAGCAAGGTCCAACAGGTGGAGGCCTCACGAGTATCTGGGTAAACCCTTCGAAAGCAACACAGTGTTTTTACTTACCTGGATAGTGATTGGTCCTAATGGTTCATACATCTATGCGATGATACCTAAGCCTAAACTAATGTCCAGCACTGCATAATATGTTGGCGCTTTATAAATACAATAAATAAATGGTGGTTTTATAATTTTGTATTTTTTGAGGATCACTGGATATTTAGAGGAAGAAAACTACCGAAGGACTCGCTAATTTGGTTCAACGGACTGTAGTGTGGACTGGTTTGATAAAATCCACTATCAGTTAATGTTTGAAATTGTGGAGTAGCGCACTTCTCTTTTAGTATTGTTTATAAATGAGAGGTTACTCACATAGCTCTCGGCATTCTACTCATGAGATCTCCCTTCAGTCAAAGGCACCACTAGCTGCTTGATACTGAGGGTACCCGTGGCTACCTAATAGTAAGGGCAGGGGAAGTAAAGGAGATGTGACGGCTGGGCCAGCCAGCACACTTGCGGTGCAGTTCGGTGGGGGGTTGTAGGTTCACGGAGGGTGAAGTCTGTGTGCTAGGACATCTGTGCCTATAGGCTCCTGTAATGTAAATCCAGGCCTGGAGCTAAGATCTTATTGGGCTAAAATAGGGTTAACAGTTACAGTCAGAAGAATTTCTCAAGTAGGTTAGGGTAATTGGAAAGGCCAGAGATACTCCATATTGACAGTGACTGATACCTAGTCAAACCAAGCTGTAACTGTGCAAACACAGCCAAGTAACCTGTTCTGTTCTATAAAGTGAGGAAGGAGGAATGACAAGAGATCTGAGCCTATGGCAGTAACAGCAATTATTATGGTTATCATTTAGTTTTCATATAGCGTCAACATCTTCCACAGCGCTGTACATGGTATATTGTCTTGTCACTTATCTGTCCCTCAGAAAGGCTCACAATCTAATCCCTACCATTGTCATATGTCTAAGTATGTATCATGTAGTGTATGTATCGTAGTTTAACCACCTGAGCGGTCTGGACGAGCTCAGCTCGTCCAACACCACCGGAGGCTGCCGCTCAGGCCCTGCTGGGCCGATTTTAATGAAATAAAAAGCAGCACACGCAGCCGGCACTTTGCCAGCCGCGTGTGCTACCTGATCGCCGCCGCAGCGCGGCGATCCGCCGCGTGCAGCGGCGAAAGAGGGTCCCCCCAGCCGCCCGAGCCCAGCGTAGCCGGAACAAACAGTTCCGGCCAGCGCTAAGGGCTGGATCGGAGGCGGCTGACGTCAGGACGTCGGCTGACGTCCATGACGTCACTCCGCTCGTCGCCATGGCGACGAGGTAAGCGAAACACGGAAGGCCGCTCATTGCGGCCTTCCGTGTTACTTCTGGCCGCTGGAGGCGATCAGAAGAACGCATCCGGAGCGCCATCTAGTGGGCTTTCATGCAGCCAACTTTCAGTTGGCTGCATGGAATAGTTTTTTTTTATTTAAAAAAAACCCTCCCGCAGCCGCCCTGGCGATCTTATCAGAACGCCAGGGTGGTTAAGGCCAATTTAGGGGGAAGCCAATTAACTTATTTGTATGTTTTTGGGATGTAGGAGAAAACCAAAGTGCCCAGAAGAAAGTCACACAGACACAGGGAGAACCTACAAACTCTAAGAGGATTGTTCCCTGGCTGGGATTTGAACCAGGGACCCAGTGCAGCAAGGTGAGAGCACTAACCACTACCCCACCATGCAGAACAATGTTTTTGTTTGTATTCATCATTTGCCATTTAGCAATAAAAATCTGGCGTTGCCCACCCAGGTTTTGCTTTCTGGTCCATATGTTTAAGTTATACTGTTTTCCGTAATTATAACTGCTAATGACGGTCTCTAACTTTATGCATGAAAAGGGATCAGAGCCGGGACAAGGTCCTCCAGCACCCAAGGCTGAGACACCAAAGTGCGCCCCTCCATCCCTCCACCCCAGCTGTCACACACTGATTTCTCTTAGACTAAGAGGCACCCCAGGGCCCCCAACACCTTAATTATTATTATTATTATTTAGTATTTATATAGCGCCGACATATTACGCAGCGCTGTACAGTGTATATATATATATATTGTCACTAACTGTCCCTCAAAGGAGCGCACAATCTAATCCCTACCATTGCCATATGTCTATATATTATGTAGTGTAAGTACTGTAGTCTAGGGCCAATTTTCTTTTTTTTTTTTTAGGGGGAGCCAATTAACTTATCTGTATGTTTTTGGAATGTGGGAGGAAACCGGAGTGCCTGGAGGAAACCCACGCAGACACGGAGAGAACATACAAACTCTTTGCAGATAGTGCCCTGGCTGGGATTCGAACCAGGGACCCAGCGCTGCAAGGCGAGAGAGCTAACCACTACGCCACCGTGCTGCCCTAATCTCTAGTTATCTGGCTTGTAGTCACTTCCATGTATCTCCTTTTCTTATTTCTTTCTGCTTCAAACACAATTAGGAATGACAGCTGAATGAATTGTGCGCCCCCTCCTACACTGCGCCCTGAGGCTGGAGCCTCTCCAGCCTATGCCTCGGCCCGGCCCTGAAAGGGATTATACAACCAAAAGATATAACCAACTGGACATTATGTCAATGTAGTTGATGCAAACATTTATTTGCCATATTTGTAATTTTTTTATTGAAAAGGTATGTTTGATGCTCAGACAGCGTACACCAAGCCATGAAACTGAGAATCCAATTTCAACAGCACGTGTATCGTCATTGCTTTCATGAAACCTTATTTTGCAGTGCGCTCAAATATATCAAGATTTCAGTAGCTATTTTAGAAACAGTAAACAAAGAAGTATTATTCCAAATTTGCTGTGAAATATCGCTTGCTTTAAAGAATGTCTGACACAGGCCTCAGAAGTACTGCAGATTCACAGCACAGACAAAACCCGAGCTGCTATTAGCGTGCCACAGATGGCAGCCAGGAAAGTTAAACAACCCATTGTCAATAAAGGGAATGACATTCCTGTTTCAATATATCTTGGTATCATTTAAAATTTATCTTAAAAATGTAACTAGCTTAAATAATTTTCATCTTCTCTTCTGTGCCGAGGGAGATGCAGTGCAGAGACACAAGGAAAACCAAAATAAGTGTCATGAGCTACACGTGGAGCCATTTGTTACTGGAGCTGAAGCCAGCCTTAGGAAGTCAAAGAGCTAGGAAGTCATAAAACAGTTGATGGATGCTTTTTGACTGGGGTATTTGTAGCCTTTCCTTTCTCCTTTCTGTTTATATAAGTAAATACACTGGTCTGAGCAAGATAGTACAGATGTGCTGTTGCTAGGATTCTGTGTTTGATGAGCAATAACATCACTGTCACCCCGAGCTAACAAATAAAAAAACTCTCATCAACAGTCTGCAAGAGAAATCAAATGGGCAAATGGTCAATAACTTCCCTTTAAGATGCACTTAGGGCCCGTTTCCACTATCGCAAATCCGCATGCGTTGCCCGCATGCGGATTCGCACAGTCAGTACAAGTGGATGGGACTGTTTCCACTTGTGCATTTCCCCGCACGTTTTTCTGTGCAGAAAAAATCTGCAGGGTAGGGTCCTCAGAATTCGCCTGCGTGTGGAATGCAGGCGAATCGCACGCAATGTATTTAATAGGGAAATCGCATGCGTTTTCCCCATGCGTTTTTTGCCGCGATTTCGCATGCGATTTCGCATAGGTATTAATGTTAATTTACACAGGCAGTGACATGGTTAAATTCGCATACAGCCTTACCTATGCGAAATCGCATGCGAAATCGCGGCAAAAAACGCATGCGGAATCGCACCCGCATGCGATTTGCCTGCGGTGATTCGCCGGCGATTCCGCAACGCTAAAGTGGAAACGGGCCCTTATAGAATATCATTCACATAATAAAAAAAATAGTACAATATTATTCAATAATACTATGTTATTATTTAGTATTGATATAGCGCCAACATCTTCTTTAGCGCTTTTACAGGGCATATATAGTCGTATCACTAGCTGTCCCTCAGTGTGGCACACGATGTAATCCCTACCATAGTCATACATTCATCATAGTGTATGGCCAATTTTTAGGCAGAAGCCAATTAACTTCTCTGTATGTTTTTGGGATGTGGGATGAATCCTGAGTGCCCAGAGGAAACCCACAAAGACACAACACAATAACATTTAAACTCAATGTACCTGGATTAGTCTCAGATCAATACAATGTTCCTTTACAATGTATCATGTTTCTAATTTTATGAATCGCACAGCGACTTCAGAGAAGAGAACATCAGGTGTGGTCTAACTAACCTTGTCCCTCACATGTACATGTAAAAATGAAGCCCAGGTAATTATGGCGCTGGATGAAAACAGTAAATTATTGCCTGTGGATAGAATGTTGGTAAGTGTATCAATATTCCTCTAAGGAAGTACTCACCAAACGATGCAGGGAGATGGATCGAGCGCTGTCTCCCTGATGACGAATGCTTCTCCGATCCATCTTCCTCCATCTTTCGGCCTTTTATGTGTGATGTTACAGACGGGCGCGACGAGCCTTCAAGCGATTGCAGTACTTTGCCAGGGAGTCATTACGGATCTTAAAGATCCGCCATGATGGACATTATTGCCAAACGACGCTAAGCGATGTTTGCATGTTGCAAAATAACGTGAAGAACTGCTCGTTGCGAAAATTGTCAGAAAAATCTCCCCTACCTATGCCCAACACAACATCCCTTCCACCCTACACACACACACACACGCACACGCACACGCACACGCACACGCACACACACACACACACACACACACACACACCTACCTACTCCTAACTAACACTAGCTGTGTGTGAACTTAGATGATTACATATAGTTAATGTTAAGAGGAACATAATATTACCCCGTAGTAAGGGTTGAAGTTGTCCCAGTAATGTTAATCTATATCAAAACAGATAATTTGTGTATGGCCAAAATACATAGCCACATATGTTGATATTGTGTACACACTTGCATTAATGGGTGTCCAAAAAAGATCACTCTTGATCATTTTTATATAGGGCCCATTCACACTTAGAAGCGCAAAACGCCCGCGATTTCACATGGAAAAATCACTGGACAGTGTAGCGATTTCTCCGCGATCGCGTTTAGCACCTCTATAGCACTGAAACGCGATCGCTGGGAAATCGCCTGAAAATGGTGCAGGCTACCCGTTTGCATTTCATGTTTTTGGGCGATTTGCAGAGATTACCGCAAATTGCCCAAGTAAGAACGGGCCCATAGAGTTTTATTACACTAGCGCTTTCAAAAGTGCTAGTGTTTGAGCATTTTGGCGAAATCGCCGGCAAAATGCTCAAGTGTGAATGGGCCCTTACAGACTGCCCAGCAAGCTTATGGTTAATAAAAATTCCTAGGAGTGTGTATAAGGGTAGCCATACACTGGTCGATTTGCCATCAGATTCGACCAACAGATAGATCACTCTCTGATCGAATCTGATCAAAGAGGGATTGTATAGCTGCCTTACTGCAAACAGATTGTGAAGCGATTTCAGCCTCAAGCCGTTCACAATCTGTGGTGGTGGTGCTGCCGCCGCTCCCCATCCCCCCCCCCCGCATACATTACCTGCTCCACCTACGCGACTCCCCAGGTCTCCGCTGTCTTCTCCGCTCTGGTCTGGTCTGATCTCCGGCATGCTTCACTTCTTCCTTGCCCGGCAGGAAGTTTAAACAGTAGAGCGCCCTCTACTGTTTAAACTTCCTGCCGGGACAGGACGAAGTGAAGCATGCAGGACCCAGAGGCCAGACCAGAGCGAAGAAGACAGTGGAGACCTGGGGAGTAGCGCTGGCGGAGCAGGTAATGTATTGTCCACTGTCCAGTGATCGAATCTGCTGTCGATCGGCGGGGAATCAGCCTAGTGTATGGCCAGCTTAAGTGTCTATACAAAGAGATAGCTGAACAGTGTGTTCTGCTTTATGGAGAGGGAAGAGGTAGGATAAGCAGAACAATCTTCATACAATCTGCAGCAAGAAATAACAATAGTAATCAGGCACAGATTTCCACTGTGTCTGATCTGTAATGTGTGTGTCAGGTGCCATCTGTGTATATTGCTTGTGTGTAGTGGCACAAATGGAGACGTATGTGATCAGTTTTATCAGGTGATACATTTATAAGGCTATGATTTGCAGTGATTACTTTCTGCCTTAACATAAACATGAAATAGAAGCAACACATGATCATAAAAAGCAATTAGGCTCCATTCACAAAGACGATCGCAAAACGCTAGTGATTATAGTTAGTGTTTTTGTCATGGCGATTTTTTCATGATTAGCGCGTATTGTTCATTGTACATTTACACAATTTTTGAGCGATAGTGTTTTAGATCTTCAATATATTGCAATTGTGATAGCTCTAAAATCGAAAATAAATAATGCTGTATGTAGCGCGTTTGCATTTACTGTGAGTCGCAAATCACCAGCGATTGTGGCAGTGAGATCACTGCCATACAGTTTACATTATTCTAATGCTTTAAAAAGCGCTAGCGATCGCCGGCGATTCAGCGATTAGCGGTAAACGGCCCCTAATGCCCCAGTGTGAATGGGCCCTTATGGGCAACTCTGTTACCTGACTGAACAGATCACATGCTTCTCGGCGAGTTCTGCTACACACAAGCAACTCTGTAAACATTTTTACTGCATGAAAGGTCCTTTCGTATTTAGGGTCACTCTCTCTCAAAAATGTATACTGCCAAAATGCCTTAAAGGACCACTATCATAAATAAATGTACCTAGAGAAATATACACTATAAATGACTTATTTCCAATGTTGTGGTCATCGACAGCATGTCGCAAAAAAAGCTGACAGATCTGACAGATTTTGGACTTGTCCATCTCCTAATGGGGGATTCTCAGTATCTTCTTTATTTTTTACAAAAACACTCCCTGGAAAGCATCTATACAAAGCTTCCCTATTCTTTTGCACATTATTTTAGCAGTTGGACTCAGCAACAACAGTTCAGTACATGCTTTTGGAAATAAATACCTGATACCCATGAGCAGATGGACTAGTCCAAAACCTGTCAGATCTGTCATATTTTCACAGTCTACTGTAAGTGGCAGACAGGGACATAGGAAAAAAGTAATTTATAGTGCAGTGTGCTCTGGGAGAAATGCATGTTTATGTATGTAAAAGTTTACAGTGGTTTGCAAGAGTTGTCTTCCTTTAAACTGTGACTTCTTTCAGATATCATCCCGAGATTCTTGTGCTGCATGACTGTAAAATGCATAGTGCTTTCAGCATTCTAGTTAAGTTGTAATAAAGCAGCAGCATTATGAGAACTGTATCCTGCTGTGCATGAGCAAGCATACACTAGATAATGCCATCATTCAGAAATAATGATAGCAATAGCTCTTAGAATCAATGCTTTTACTGTTTAGAACTAATTACCACTTGAGGAATACTATTACAAGATTTCCTCTTTTTTATTTTTTTTCTGCTACTGCAACATATTATGTTGAAATATTCATTTATCACAGAACTTTAATTATTTTGCTTTAACAGTCTAGTAAATGAGAACTGTAATAAAACTAATCAGAATGAAGTACAAGTGCAGAAGCTGCAGGAGATATTGCACAGCTGAAAGCTACAAAAAACAGACTAGTTGTTCCCCATAGCCAGTTACTTACAATAAGGTGATTTTATTTCATATAAAATAACAGTTAATTGAATTTTGGTGGAAATTGTTAACTATACTACATACAGGGATGTGCAATGTAATGGTTAGCAGTATTTAAATTGATTTTTTCGAATGTATTTATTATGTGATACATGCAAGGATATAAAATGTAATAATCTGTGTTTTTTAACACAATGTTTTTGTTTTTGCTAGCTAATACGTAATCTCCCAGTGGAGCATCGTTTCATCTTTATTTTAAGTAAACATTGCATTAGTAATTATACCAAAACCTAACATAATTTTGTGATTACAAACACTACAATGTTTCTGTACATATAACTTTTTTTTTGTAAAGTGGACCTGAACTCTTGCCCAGCACACAATGAAAAGTATTTATTCCACCTATAGTTGATGAAGAAATTCACTTCTCTGTGTTCTGTATTTGTGTAGGCAGAATAAGGTCTCTAATTGGTTCTTATCAGCAACTGTAAATGGACTGCGGGAGAGCTCTGCCTAGGCAGCTCTCCATAAAGTTCACATTGAGGCTTAAAGTAAGCCAGAGCTGATAAAACATAAACGTTTTATACATACCTGGAACTTCCTCCAGCCCCATGAGCATGGATCGCTCCCCGTATGTATAAAACTTTTATAGCTTATCAGCTCTGGTACACTTTAACCCTTTCAATTTCTTATGAAAATGTGAAACCAAGCAAAACTTCAGTTTTTTTTTATTTTTCTTTGGGGGGGGGGGGGGGGGGGAGGGCCGTCTCTGCCGCTGACGCCACTCGGTGTCCGCAAAAATGTGCTGCCCTGCCGCCTCTATGACGGCAGAGCACTGTGAGCCGGGCAGGAGCCGTTTTCATTGGCTCCTGGCCCTGTCATTCATGTAAGCCGTTCCCATTGGCTTACATGGAGTGACAGGGTCAGGAGCCAATGAAAACGGCTCCTGACCGGCGCACAGCACTCTGCCGTCATACCGACGGCAGAGAGAGCAGCCTGCGGAGGGGACAGAGCGGTGTGACCGTCGGGAGTGGCGGATTTTCGCGTCGATTTGTCGGGAAGCGGCGGTTTACTGGACCAGCACCCTCTGGTCCTTAAGGGGGCAGAGGGTGCTGGTCCCGAAGTGGTTAACCCCTTATGGAAATGGGTAAGGGGTACTTTGTACCTCTAAACTCATTTCTCCTGGGAGGGAAGCGGGCATCTATGGTCCCCTTCTTAAAGGGGTCTCCCAGATGCCACAATGAACCCCCCAGGGAGTCATCACCCCCATCATCTCCTGGGGAACCGGAGGTGGGGAAGAGCCCCTTGTCCATGGATTGGACAAGGGCTCAGGGGGAAAAGGGAAGGCTTGGCCGCCCCTCTTTCCCAGATCCCCCCCCCATACCATGGACCATGCGGGCTGGTGTAGCTCAGGGTGCGAAGCCCCATGCATTCAGGGCTTCGCATTCTGGCTATCCCTCCCAGCCTGTATGGGAGACAAGGGTGCTTGATAGGGGGGACCACGCGCCATTTTTTTTTCAATTTCCCACACTTAGCACATGAGAAAAAAATAAAACATTTAAAAAAAAATAGGAAAATAATATTTTTTCCCACTATCTTTTTCACATATCCTGAAAATTTGGTGTTTCTACCATGTAAGGGGGCTTTGCTATTAACCTCTAAAGTCGGTGGGTTTTGTTTCATAAGAACTGTCATTTACCGCATTTAAAAGTATATTTTTTCCTTTGAAATTTTAAAATCGGTTTTCTCAAAAAGTATAAGGTCTTTTTGAAAAAATGTTTTCCTCTTGTAGTCACTGTTCCCCTCCACATAACCTGCAAATTTGGTGTTTTTGGCATTTACTGCTATTACCGCTAAAGTCGGTGGGCGTTTAATATTCCCACGGTCAGAAGGAGAACTTTAAAATCGATTTTCTCAAAAACTATATGGTCTTTTTGAAAAAACATTTTACTCTTGTAGTCACTGTCCCTCTCCCCATACCCTGCAAATTTGGTGTTTCTAGCACGTAATGGGGGCTTAGCCATTAATTGTTAAAGTCGGCGGACGCTCGCCTGCCATTAAAGTCTATGGGAACAATGAGAACGCAAACTTTTTTCAAAAAAATCCACTTCCCGCCGTGGACTCAAACAGCTAAAGTTTGCGCGAACTACCTGCCGGGCGAACTGTTCAGGCCATCTATGGTTAGACCCTTTGAAACAAGTTTTCCATCACTTTTGTGGCCAGAACAGTCTTTGTAAGACTCTAAATTCGCCTGCCCATTGAAGTCTATGGAGTTTTTCAATATTCACCTGTTCGCGAACATTTGTGGAAGTTCGCATTCGCATACTGAAATTTTGATGTTTGTGACATCTCTAATCATGGTGTGGCTAATCTTTTGGAGCAGAGAGGAAGTCCTGAGTTTAGTTTATTGATCCTGCATAATTCTAAACTGGAAAAGGGTTCACTCTGTGAACCAAGGCGTCAGTTGCGTACACACGCACTACAACAGCCAACGACGGGTCCGTCGGCACCTCCCCTGTGTACGCACTGTTGGCGGACTAATAAGGCTCTTCCTGAACGATCCGCCCGGCGGATCATTCAGGAACAGCCTTATCAGTCCGCCGACAGTGCATACACACGCACTACAGTCTGCTGAAAACCCGCCAAGCGGGAGGTGCCGACGGACCCGTCGTTGGCTGCTGTAGTGCGTGTGTACGCACCTTTACTCTCATCACTGAGATGTTGCTCCAGTCTGAAATGTGACCACACATATGGAGAATGCTATATTTATTTCCATTTAAACAATGTCAATTGCTTTGCTGTCCTGCTGGTCTTCATTGCTTCACTAGTGGTTGAGTTACTTATCTGAAACAAGCATGTGGTTAATATGCTCAGACTGTGTTTAGAACTGACCTGCATAGTTGCATATTAGGAGGAGAACCTTTTCACTTGTCAGTGCTGCCAAGAATCTTGGTTGAATGCAGCCCATAGAGTTCAGTATCAAATGCCAATTCAAATACATTTTTTGAGAACCAATTATTTTCGGATCTGCAGTTTATTACCTCAACTGTTAGGGTCCTGTTCCGCTACCAGCATTTGGCGATCCGATCCTGATCGTGAATTAATTGCAAAATGCTAGGTACAAAAGGACTTATGTAAATCATGGCAACTGTTTCCATTAGTGCGATCTACTTGCGGTGTGATTGTTTTTCAGAACACAATCATCATTTTTCCGCATTTTGCCTGCGATTTGTCTGCTACAGTTTGTATAGGAGTGCATAAAAATTACATAGCAATTGCACTGCAATGTGATTTTCCTTGTGATTCGGCAATTCCCCACTTTTCATGGTGTCGTAAATTGGAAAGAAACACAATCCAATCACAACCAGCACACTTCTTGGTGGAAAAGAGCCCTTATCTTTGTCAAATACCACTCCCACTTAATTTATGTATATAGTGTTGACATCTTTACCAGTACTCTACAGAGTACATAGTCCTATGTCTCAGAGAGGATCACAGTCTTATACCTGCTATAGTCATATGTCCGTCATAGTCTAGGGTCAATGTTTTATTTTTTATTTTTTTTGGGGGGGGGGGACCCAATCAACAGCACTGTGGAAGATGATAGTTCTATATAAATCATTAATAGGCATGACCAAACATTGCAATCTTGCATTTGTGGATGTTTGTGAATTTTACCGCAGAAACATCAAAAATGTTCAGGGCATCTCTGCAGCCATTTATCATTTCATTTATCTGCTTAAAATGGTTATGTGCAACCAGTGTCTGAGAAGCCTGAAAATTCCTTTCATTTATTTGCCTAAACAAATTGCAGCCACAATTCTTGAGGCCTGAAAAATGTGTCAATTACCTGCCTAAAAATGTTTTTGTTGCCACACTGTAGGCCTGAAAAAATTTTCACTTACCTGCCAAATAAATATTTTGGCAGTAACACTGTAGGCCTGAAAATTTGTCAGTTACCCGCCTAAAATATTTTTGGCAGCCACACTGGAGGCCTGAAAAAGTTGTCAATTACCTGCCGAAAAACTATTTTAACTTCAGCCTCTGTATGAGACAAAAGCCAGAAAAATTGGGCAATTTTTCGCCAAATACATATCTGAATTTCAGCCTCTGTATGAGACAAATGCCTGAAGTAACTATCATGCATTATGGTAATAATATTAATATTTTTTGTGGGGGTAAAGCCAATCAAATCACGACCAAATGAGAAACTGGGTGCCTTGCTGGTGGTGGTGCAGAATAGCTGTGCCTGTGGCCATGGTGGACATGAATCTGGGAGTAACTAGCAGGGTAATTATATATATACTTTTTTGGGGGGTGGAGGTGTACAGCCAATCATCGTAGGACCAAATGAGATACTGGGTGCTGTGCTGTTGGTGGTTCAGAATAGCTGTGCCTGTGGCTAGGAGCAGCTGGCATGTAACGGGTTAAAAATATTTCACTTTTAGTTTGGGTAAAGCCAATCGAAGTAGCCCCAAATTAGATATTTGGTGCTGTGCTGGTGGTGGTTCAAAATTACTAATAGATTACATGAAATCAATTGAATATCCAATTGAATAACATATGGCCATAATTGCAAAATCTTATGTGAAATTGTGCATGGCATATACAGGGGAGAGGTCCCGAAATGACGGGCTGTAGCCACACTACAGCTATGTTTTGTTGCCCTCTGTAACCAATTTTAATGTTTTTCTAATAAAGTGGACATTTTATGGAAGTGGTACTGGATTCCACTTGGTGAAGGTCTAGAGGTCCTAATGGTACACAGGGCCATTCCATTGCACACTTCAGCCCTGTCATTTGAGTGCGGCTTCCTCCTGCCTTGGTGCCTTACTAAGGTGCATGCAGTGGTATGCTTTCACAGTGACAGTGTTATCTTATCATTCCACTCCTTAGGTTATCAGCTTTGTAGTTACTCCCACATGCAGTAGACACAGAGGTTAGGAGTGCACACAGGCAGGATATAGCTCCACACCTCCAGCTGCCTCCTCTGCCAGCGAGATTAGAGCCGGTGTTGTGTCTGATTACGCTGCCTGCTGATTTGCGCTGCCCCGCATGTGTAGTAGGAGACTGTGCGGCCACATTTCCTATTGAATGATGCTGCTGCTGGTACAATACTAAATATCTCCGCTCCCACACCTCTTACACTCCCCAAATTTTCAGGGTAGGGAGGGAACCCCCAGAACTACCCCTATGCCAAATTGCAGTCCCCAAGCCCCGCTGGTTCCCGAGATAGGTTTCTGTAATCTATCTCCTGAACCAGCGGGGCTTGGGGGCTGCAATTTGGCATAGAGGTAGATCGGGCGTTCCCCACCCTACCCTGAAAATTTGGGGAGTGTAGGATGTGAGGAAGCGGAGATATTTAGTATTTTACCATCAGCAGCATCAGGATTGGATGAGGTAAATTGCTTAGTGAATACTGAATTATTTATCACCATGGTAATAACAGATAAAAACTGTTCAGAATTGTTATTACAGCCAGGAGATAAGCTTAGTGAATTGAGGCCAATACCAGTTGTCTGGCTGTCCTGCTGATCCTCTGCCTCTAATATGTTTAGCCACAGACCCTAAACAAGCATATAGATCAGGTGTTTTTAAAATTAAGTCTGGCTGGATTATCTGCATGCTTGTTTCAGGTGTGTGAATCAGACACTACTAACCACAATGAACAGCAGGACTAACAGGCAACTGGTATTGTTTAAAAGGAAACAAATATGGTAGCCTCCATATACCTCTTGGTTCAGGTTTCCTTAAACTCCCACTAGCACTAACCCTAATTGTTACATCTAAATCCCCAATATTTCTCCTAAAATGAACTGCCTACAGTAGAAACTACCCTTAGCCAATACTCACCTTTCATTACCAGCAGCCAAATCAATCAGCTTGTGCCCGTGAGCTACAATACCTGTGAAATTGCATCAGGTGTAGTGCAGCGCTAGATAACTGGCATTCTATACACCTGCTTCATACTCCAGGCATCTTAGAAGCAGACTGAATCATAAACTTTACTTACATGTAGACAGATGGGAAGGATGCTGAGCAAATAGCAGGCAGCAGACAATGCTTACACAACTTATCCATGGAAGTAAGGACAGCAAACACTGCTGGCACAGGTTATCTGCAGGGAAAACCACTTTGCACCCTGCAGGGGAAATAAGGTCAAGCAAACATCCCGTGCAATCTAAATGTAATGCAGCTGGATCAAAGAATTGATTTCATTTTATTAACATTTATGAGGACGACATTTACAGGACATTTATGTTTTGCATGCCTTTTGGGGTGTTCTGCTTGTTTGGACAGTCATTGTGCTTTCAAACCTTTTCATTTTGTGCACAGGATAAGACCCATTAGCACTGGACATGGATACATGGAAACAGATGAGGGTCTGCATTCATCCTGTATTTGTCTTTCTTTTTGCAGTAGGAGTACACAATCTGTGCACAGTGTTAACTGATCAATGGGATATCAGCCTGCTGTGACCAGTGAAAGGAAAGAGAACATCACTGAAGACAGTCAAATCCTCATAAGTTAAGTTGTCCCATAATGTTAAGACTTTTGTAAGAAATGATCCCCTTTCTCTTTATTTATAGGAGTATCACATAAAGAGGCTTACTGGATAATACCAGAGTTGTTTTAATTATTTGCCTCTATGGATTAGTCAAACCCCGCTAGCTTCAAATTACATTGTGCTCAAATGGCTGCAAGGAATGCATCCTATGAAAATGCACACAGAAAAGATGCTTTTAAACCGCTCTTATATAGTTCTCTGTGTTTAGTGATAGCGCTTTCCTCATGTAAATGAGGCACATGTTAATATACGATATGCAGGTATGAGCCAGGAGAACTAGGGCATCCAAGTCATTATTACTATTCGCCGAATTCGGAGTGTACAGCTGAAATGGCAAGGTTTAAAAATAAAGCCATGCTATCTATGTACAGCCCTTTACTTCTTCAAGTTAAACAATTAGGACTGAGATGTGTCCCTGTTGCTTTATCTCAACCATAAATGTTCCTAGGAATATTCTAAGTTAAGTATAATTATTGCTGTTGTTGTTATTATTCATATAGTGTCGACATCTTCAACAGCACTGTACAGAGTATATTGTCTTGTCACTGACTGTCCCTCAGAGGGGCTCACAATCTACTAACATAGTAATATGTTTTTGTATGTATTGTGTAGCGTATGTACCATAGTCTAGGGCCAAATTGGGGGGAAACCAATTATTTTTGTATATTTGCATATTTTTGGGATGTGGGAGGAAACCGGAGTGCCCAGAGGAAACCCAGACAGACACGTAGGAGAACATACTGTACAAACTCCATGCAGATAGGGCCCAGGATGGCATTTGAACCAGGGGCCCAGCGCTGTAAGGCGAGAGCGCTAACCACTACGCCATTGTGCTGTCCCAGGTAAAGAACACATCAATTTTCCCAGTCGTTTACCGGCAGATTCGATCTCCGGCAAATCTGCTGTGAATCTATAGAACAAAATTTCACACTAAACATCAATTTTGATTGGGGGTGGTGTAGGGGAGAAGGTATATAGACGGCCCATAGCGTTGCACGCCATTCAATAATGCAGTAAAGAATAAATCCTTGTTTATTCACTCAACGTGACACACATTAATTTGTACAACCAGCAAACGTTTCGGGGCCCGCGAGGGGTTCCTTTTGTCAAGGTAACAAGAACAAAATGGGCTCATCACCGCAAGTTAGGTCATTTAAATAATTTATAAGGGAGGTGCCAAAGGGGATGTGGACAACAAAACAGAAGGATCTGTTAACCCTTTGCACACTCACATGCAAATGCTTTCATGCAAATCAATCATCCAGGAACCACTGCCATCCCTACAGCTAAGTTAAAAGCCGGGGTCCTTCTCACCAAACAATGCATTATCTTGCTTAGTCAAATACGCCACATAGAGGCTCCCCAGAATTCATATGTGTCTTTACTCTGACCCTATAACATGCATAGTGCAGTCCGCTATAGGGACTGATAGGGCATAAAACTAATCCCACACAAGGGAGGAAATACATCCATGTGCACCATACACACACCAGCATAAGCTCTGTGCATGTTAACATTGGTCACAGACCGCAGGTAAAGAGGGAAAGCACTGGATTAAACCTTAGCCACAAAAATAAACTACAGGAAAAAAACATTGAATCCAGGTCCAGGCTCATTACCTCAAGTTAGGGCATTTAAATAAGGAATAAAGGATGTGCCAAAGGGGGTGTGGCCAACAAAACAGCAAAACCAATTACACCTTTGCACACTCACATGCAAATGCTATCCCTCTTTGATCAGATTTGAATTGATCAATTGGATCCCTCTTTGATCAGATTTAGTTCAGTGAGGGATTGATCTATTTGCAACATTGGGTGACAATTAGCTGTATGTGTGTATGGCCCACCTTAGGCAGAGGATCTAAAAGAATAAATCGTTCAATATGTTATGAGTGTAATATCTAAACTAACATCGTGCTTAGATAATGTCTGGCATTAGGTTTTTGGCTTTGCTGAGCCACTTAATTCCCATCTGCTGTTAGAAAATTTGTCATAATGTTATAACAGTACGCCTTCAGCAGCTTGTCTGAAGGAATACATTTATATCTTCTTTAATTATACAAAATAATTTCATTACATGACTTATTTTTAGACTGCACTAATGCATTTTAACCCTAGATACAAAAATTCTATATAATAAATAGTCACGTGTTTGTTTGCCTTATGCATAACAAAAACCTCTACACTAGACTAGACATTCTGAATGCTGAAAATTCTCTGAGTTGCTTGAAATGGAAAATTCTGTAATTTGAAGGCCCATGGCAACAGAAGATAGGCAGGCAAATGCTATCTGTCTGAGAGGTTCCAAGTGGATGCATCATGGTTTTGTGTATTATTCTATAGATTTACTATGTTTAGTAGTAAATGTGTGCACATGCACAAGTGCGCTCACTACTTCATTGATTTAAAGGGCCAGTCAGTCTCTACTATTGTTAAACATTTAGACCATTACCATTCAACCTCTGGCCAAGTTATGCTCCTTATTAAGCATAACCTATAAACATACTGCCTCTAGGTATGCATACCCCATCTCTTGTCTCCTTCCTAATTCCTTTAGATTGTAAGCTCCCAAGAGTAGGGCTCTCTCACCGTTTTTTGTCTTGACATTTGCAATACATTTTGTTCATCATGTTACATTTATCATTCATTGTTGTTATTATGTCTATATCAATTCTGTATTATTTACCAATGTCTATATTATATGTATGCCATTGTCTGTATTATTTATGTTATTGGTGTTTGTTTTGTACTTTGTACAGTGTCATGAAATATGTTGACGCTTTATAAATCAATAATAATTTATATAGCACTGGCATATGCAGTGATTTACAATGAACAATTACATTCAGAAGGGGTTCAGAAACTAAAATTCAGATGTAGTTCAGAAACTAGTAGAGTGGTTCTCAAACCTCTCCAGTTGAGGGCATCCTTGACATCTTTGACATTTTTTCAAGGCACCTCTTGGCACACAGAAGGCTGAAGGTGGCAAATTCACCATCTGTCAGCTGTTCCTTTGCACTTCAAGCACTCTACATGAGTGGTGGAGAGGCCAAAAGGGCTAAAAGGAACTCATGGCTGGCAGACAAGAGGATGTAGAGGCTGGTAATATAATGCCTACTGTAAGTGATAGTGATATAGGAAAAAGTACTGTTTAGTGCATATTACTCAAATGTTCATATTATATATGAGTGCATACTGCATACTGTACTGTGCGTATGTTAAATCAACATTCCACTTACGTGTGGTAGTGATCCTTTATCAGTTGTAGCTCTAACATATATTACACCATACTACATACCAGCTCACAGAGGATGAACCACCTCCCCAACTCCTAGTAAGGTAAACCCTGCAAAATGTTACTGCTTATATGCCAATATGCTATCTTAGACAGCAGTTTAAAAGGGGGAAGTTGGTGGACTTACCTCCCTTGAGAAGACACAGACTAAGAGTCGTTTTTTCAGCGAAAAAAATGACATTTTAATTGTAACTCCAATATGCAACGCGTTTCACTGGCAAAACTTCTGCTTCATCAGGCAATTCAATGGAGAAAAAAGGGAACTAGTGCAGGTCTGTGTAACAGCCGAGCACACGACTTAGTCTGTGTCTTCTCGAGGGAGGTAAGTCCACCAACTTCCCCCTTTTAAACAGTTTTTAGACATTTTATTCTACATTGACACCTCTGTTCAAAAACCTCTTTATATAGTCTAGTCCACCCTTGGTGGAGGGGTACATCCCTATTCTTCATATCTACAGAGAGCGACTTCTTCAACCTGAGTGGGGTCAGGTCATAATTCTACCCACCTGCTTTTGAAGTGGTTACCTGGCTGGTTACCCACACTTGTGAGTATATATATTGTTGGCTTATTCTAACCAGTTATACCAAATAACTACTACACTATATTGGGCTCTCGGTTTTCCTCCTTTTTATTTTACATATCTTAGCCAGCACACTAGGACTGCATAATTTGCACAAAGTATGACCCATTACCATTAACGTTTGTTTACACCCTTGATCTATTTTAATTCATATCTCTAAAATCAAATACCTCCAGCAGAGGCGGACATAGGCCCGGGCAGCCGCACATGGGCCCCATGTCCTCCAGGGCATATGCAGTTGCATCACAGTTAGGGCCTGATTATCCTTTATGCTCTTCACCATGTATTTCTCTCTGAAACACAGGAACAGTGATCAGAGTTGCCAACTCATCCCTTTAATTACTGACACATCTTAGTTATACAGGTTCTGGGGCTATTTGCACATAATCAGTGCCTTAACTGCATCTACCTAGCCACAAAACCTGTATAATTCATATGTGTCAGTAATTAAAGGGATGAGTTGGCAACACTGACAGTGATAATGGCCTGTGACCCAATCATAGATATGTAGAAAATGTGTGTTCTATTAGTACAGTGCTTACAGAAAGTGAGCAAGGTTTATGTACTTTTATGTTTTCGGCATTATTTGAATCCAACCAGGATCTGTTATGATCATGGCCACTCACATAGGACTCGCTTCACAGGGGCCCATCATTCGCTTTGTCTAACACTGACCTCCAGTAGTCAGAGCTAACAACCAATGTACTGAATTGGAGATAGGCAGGCAGTACCATTCAACAGTTTCCTTTCATCAATCTAGTTAAACATAAATTAAGTCAGATCTTAGAGTAATTAATCCCTTTGGCTGCATTGGTTTGCATACTGAAAACATTTAAATCTGTATACATATACATTTTTTAAAAAAAGTTTTTAAGTTTAAGTTTTTTAAGTTACTCTTCATTTCTTTTGGTGTCAAATAACAAAAATATTTTTGAAGTGTGGTACTTAATGGTCTCCTTGTCTGGATGCTATTTCCAATGTATCCTCTGTGCTAGAATTATTTATGTTTACACCTAAGCAGCGTGGTTTAATTCTCATTTCTTTTGACTGTATTGAACTCTGTCCTAATATACTGTTGACTGCTGAATATTTAATGCACTTCTCTTCATTTCTTGAACTATGCCCCAATTTACTGATGTTTTATTGAACAGTGAATTAATTCAAACTGTTTTACTGTGTTGTATGTATTCCTATATTTTATGCATTATTGCTTTTATTTACCCAGCAATACAGGGGAAAGAAAATTAGCTCAGATATCATAAAAAATGGCCTTGGGCTCTGGATGTAACGTATGCAAAATATTAGTAAGAATAAATATTTCATTGTAGCATGTACTTTTATGAGTCTAACTAATAAACCTTTGTCTCCAAACTCCATTATAATTGGGTAATATGTAAGCAAAATATTCACTAAATTAGTAATCAGATAGTGTTAAAACCCATTCCACCTGTTCTACCCTCCACTCTTCATAACCCTTCATACTTTCCAGTTGGCATCATGCATTTTAAGGGTCATGTGACATTACCTAAGCTGTACCCTATCCAGTGCCTAAGCCTATATGAAACACCTTTTTTCCACTACCTCCATCTCAGTATCCTTTGCGCCAACTCTCTTTCTCCTGTTGCCTAACCCTGTCACCCCTCTACCATACCTAACCTTCACCCCTGCAATTTAAACTATTAATACCCTAACCTATCTTCGGTATTATTGTTAAACATATCCTCAACCAATATTCTTCCTTTACTGATAAGCTTAACCTAACCTAAACCTACCCATTGAAGACCCAGACATTAATCTTTCTTTCTGCAAGTCTCACCTAGCCTTTCTAATGCCCTAAAATATCAATAGTGTATTGGATACTTCTGCATGAAATATCAGGTGGCAGGTGCCTTGGGCACTTGGCCATCAAATAGCATGGCAGCAAAGAGTATAGCTTCTTCATAGGCCAATTGACTAATATTGACTACCAGATACTCAGGATTTTAGTTTAACTTCCTGGAGGGTACACATTGCAGTTATTCACAGAACTAAATAAGGTTTCATCCTCAGATTTCTCATTTACGCAGTAGAACATAAAACCAAGTGAATGAGGTACTTGCTGGCCATGGAAAACTGAATAAAAGACACAACTGGCATTAGTATTAAAAATGGGAAGTGTTTCATTAGTAAATAGAAAATGTACATATAGAGCTCTCATTCGGATTGCTGTGCAAGGACTTCCTGGCCTTGAAAGGAGATTCATATGGAAAACAGCACAAGCTTCATTTCTCTGTTTGGTAAAAGCACTCTTTTCTAATGAACCTCTGCAAACAATGCTAATGATTGTCTGAAAAGGATCCTATTTACATACAAATAAAGAGGCTATTTAAACCAAGTTCAGTCTTTTCCATTTTTAGTGAATGACCCTTATACAAGTTGTTAAATAGCTCTGACCATCAGCAAATATAAATAATATTAATTGCAGTCCTGTTTGCTCAGCCTACCTACTTCCTACTTGGAGGAGCACAATTTTAGTACCACCACATCCTATATGTACCATTTTAGGGATGTAAGGAAAGTTAGTTAAACTGGAGCAATTGCACTGGAAATCTTCCAAATAAAACTCTAACTTCTACAACTGCTATAAAGCAGCACCAAGCTGATTAGGTGTAAACTTGCCATCCAATATACAATAGCAGCCTGATCCCTACTAAAGCTCCATACACACACTCAACAGCGGTCTTTTAGGTTTTCACAATTTTTCTTGTCAAACACCTAAAAAAAAATCTCTTGCTATTGTTCAAGCAGCTGATAAGACTGATAAGAATTCAATTCAACATTTGGATTGACTTCTTATCAGTCTTATCAGCTGCTTGAACAATAGCAAGAGATTTGTTTCGGTGTTTCACAAGAAAAGTTGTGAGAGCCTAAAAGACCGCTGTTGAGTGTGTGTATGGATAGGGCTTTATGCCCATACACACGGCATAAAAATGTCTGTACAGACACATGTTGAGTGTGATGGTTTGATCATGTGTACGCTGCAAAAGACAAAGACTGTCAGCAGACTATCTGCAGTAACAGTCATGTTTGAGTGATTCAACTGGTGAATCTCTTGTGACATTTGTCTCACAAATCGTCGCTTAGTCTGTTGATGGTGTCCTATCGTGTGTACAAAAGTGTTCTACAGACAGCAGAGTCACTACCATAGTAGTGCTGCTACTATACGTAGTCTGCAGCAGACAGCTTCCGTCGTGTCTTCACTCTTTCTGTTGTCACGTGTGTACAACTGTCACGAACTTGAATTGTCACTGCCATAAATATGCTGTTGTCTCGTCTGTTTGAAGCTTCCTCAGACCTACAGACAAATGTATGGCATGTGTATGGGCCTTTATACAGTTGTCATTTTAGTAGTACTAATTTTAATACTATTGTCTTCCCATTTTGGTGGGAAACATTACTCCCCCCAACAAATGAGAGTCCATAACAATCTCTGCCTATTTCCACTGGATGAGAAGTCCTGAGGAGAGAAAACACCAATGGCAGCAAGTATTTCTATCTTGCTATCCTTTAAGCCCAACATCCTTAAAGGGAACCTGAAGCGAGTAAAATTATTGAAAATAAACACATGACGTAGCTGCAAATGAATATTACATACTAACCTGACCGTCCGTTCTTCTCAGAAGCTCACCATTTTCTTCTTACAGTGATCCCTCCAGGAGGGAGTGTAGCCTGATTGGCTACCCTGTGTCTCCTGACTCCTGACTGTGATGTGGAGTACCACTAAAGTTCGAACAAATAAGTTTGCGTGCAAACCGTTCAGGCCATCTCTAGTGACACCCTGCGTATACCTCTCACTTCAGTTGTCCTTTAAAGGGAACCTGAAGTGAGTAAAATTATTTAAAATAAACACATGACGTAGATGCAAATGAATATGACATACTAACCTCACTGTCAGTTCCTCTCAGAAGGTCTCCATTTTCTTCTTACAGTGATCCCTTCCACTTCTGACAATATTTTGTCAGTAATGAAATATACCAGTTGCTGTCAGTTATATATCAGCAGCTGTCAGTTACAACTGAATGTGCAAGGTAATGACCATGTTTCCCTATGGCTCAAGTGGGTGACATTACAGTTTACCGGTGTGCTGACCAGGAAGCTGTTATGGGGTAATGGCCATTTTTAAAATGGAGGATGGAGAATTCCATTGATCACAGTGGACAAATGGGATGCAGGAGAGGACAAAGAGATTGAGGAGTAGATGACACAGGAGGTAAGTATGACCTGTGTATGGTTATTTTGACTTTTTATTTTCAGTTCAGGTTCTCTTTAAGGTACCCAATGACAATATCTCTCAGAAGGTGAGTCAATTCTTCACAAACAAAAGTTGAAAAAATTGTGAAGATAGAGCCAGAAAACAGTTGAAAAGAAATTACTTTCATAACCATTCAGATCCATATCATTACCACAGGAAGTGCAGTTCTTTCATTCAAATTACTGCAGGGTGTTTCAGCATATCCTTTACCTGCTGTATATTTGCACATGATTCCCCTCCAATTGAAGGCAGCCAGCATTGCACCATATATCAACACCTGGCAGTGGCACATCTCAATACTGGGCAACACACAGGCTTAGTATAGTTAGTATAGTTCCCCAACCCGGTCCTCAACCCACCAACAGTTCATGTTTTGTGGAAATCCACAGAGGTAGTTAATCAGCTCTCCACCTGTGAATGTTTGGTTTCCTGCAAAGCAGGTAATGTTGTAATGGGCATTGAGGACAGAGTTGGGAGACACTGTCTTATGCTGGGAATACACGTTAAGTTTTTACTTTAGATAGATGGGTTCGATAGATAAATTCCAACCTGTTGGATCTGGTCGATTCTACTTTCGTTTCGATTCTCCTCATTCAAGTGAATGTAATTGATAAGAAAAGATAAGGAATCGAGAGGAGAATCGAGCAGTGAATCGAGAGTAGAATCGATCGAAAGCGAAAACGACGGCACAAACGAACACAAAAACGCATCGTGTATTCCCAGCATTAGATTATTAGCCTAAATTTACCAGAGAATAGTGTGTTTACCTGTAAAGAGGTGCTCTAGATCCTAGGTTCTCAACATGTGGTACGCGTACCCCAGGGGGTACTTCTGATGGTTCCAGGGGGTACTCGGGCTTTATATACTTAACCAAGAATAACAAATTTCGAGTTTTAGAAAATTATTTAAACTACACTAAATTAGTATTTTAGCTAATCAAAAGCAATAGTAAATGCTTGGAAATTGTTTAGAACCAATTATCATGTACTACGACTAAATATATATTTGTCAAGCAGTACTTGTGATAATGTTTACTATGCTAGGGGGTACTTGGTGAGTACAGGGTTTTAAAAGGGGTACATACCAATAAAATGTTGAGAAACACTGCTCTAGATAAACACACATGAAAGAACACACTTTTATCCATACATTACATTTTATGTTTCGTTTTTTAAGCATACATCACTAAAATGTATATATTTTTATGATTATTGTGATTTTCTTCACACGACTGAGTTCTAGAGAATAAGTAGAGTGAATGAATTACTCTCTGATTGCAATTAGTCTAACAAGTTTCCAGAATTCAAGAGTTCTGGGAGGTATCAGAAGTGAATCATCTACAGTGACATGCTTGCCCAGTCTACAAGTCAAAGTTCACCGCAGAGAAGCTACTACAATCCTCAGAAAATCTCTTTTTATTAAAAGCAAGCTGTGTTTCATCAACTACACTTCCAGCTGTAGGTCAAAGTCCATTCATTGCTGCGATTCTGCTAGATCCAAGGAAAATAATAGAAATATTTGAATTTCTACTTAGTGTTCTAAAATTATCTTAATCATTGGAAGATTCAGACTCCTGCAGCAAAATGAGCCAGTACCGGAACAAAAAAAAAGAATAATAAAGGTTATGAAAATTAATGGTGGCCTATTTAGAAAAATTACAGAGCCACAGAATGCCAGAAAAGTGTTGCCATTACTGCAAAAAAAAAAATAAAAAAAAAATAACACACCTTTCAGCGCACAGTCATGATACGCCTAGATGATCACTTTTTTGTGTGTGTGTTTGCCAGTCACTACTGATCACCACTTTAATACAATACTGATACAATATAGGGCAGACTGACAAATTAATAAATGTATAAGTGTTGCTTGCGTGTATAAGAACTCATTGGGAAGTATGGGATCAGTTTTATCAGCAGGAGAAAATCCAGGGGATAGGAGTGAGGAATAAAGGTAGCCATACATCCGGCGATTTGGCAGCCGATCGAATATCCAATTCAATTATAATTGATTTGGATGAAAAATGGTGCCACCAAGTGCATGCCCGACTGACAATGCAACCAAGTTGTGGATCACACATGCTGCAAGATATTGGAATGACGATTGCACGGCGGTAATGGCATGCAATTTTGTGACGAGCGACGAAAATGACAAGACCCCCAGCGCTGTCCCCCCTAATGTTAAGTGTCCCCCCCCCCAGCGCACAGTGCATGTTATACATTACCTGTCAGCGGCCTCTGCTTGTCCTTCGCTACTCCAGGCGCAATCTGCTCTATACACACGCACGCCCCACGTGGTTTCCTAGTAAACGTGCGCATATGTCATCAGACGTCATACACACGGCCATGTTACCAGGTAACCAATTAGCGCATGTGTATAAATAATAGAGTGCGTCCCGACAGGTAATGTATAACATGCACTGGGAGAGGACACTTAGCATTAGGGAGAAAGACTTGGGGGGGGGGGGGGGCGAGGCAGTTGTCAAAAGACGGATTCCGGATCAATTTCAGCATTAAATTGATCGGGAATCGGCCTGTGATGTATGGGCAGCTGACAGATCTCTCTCATCAGATTTGATTAGAGAGAGATTGTCTCTTGGTCCAATCTGCCCATACATCTCTAGATGTATGACTACCTTAAGTGACTAAGTACAATTTGTAACATTACCAACAATAACGAAATTGAAACTATCAAAAATACAAAAAAAGTATAAAAACAATTAGAGACCATATGGCCAATATGCAATCAACTTTCTTTCCTGAGTTTTCTCCTAGGAGATATTTTTTCATCTTCAATTTAGAATAACTTTTCAGCACTTAGCAATTGAAAAAGTACCAAAAAGTACTTGATAAAGTACTATCAAAACCATTTAAGTATGTATTTTCTTGCTTGCTGGCAATTTAAACGGCATGTTATTGATAAGTTTGAAAACTCAGGAGAAAAAGTTAATGGCATATGGGCACATGACAGCAGAAAAACAAAGCAAGCGCTCACCATAAATCTGTAACTACCAGGCTAGCAGCACCCATTGTGCTATCCTGTTTTGCATGGTAAGTATTTAGTTATGCATATGTTTTGCATCTGTCTGATTGCTGAGTGTGTATTTGAGCTATATAAGCGGTGCATATGAGGTGATGAGTCATTCAGTTGCAGCCCATGTTGGTGAGCGCTTGCTTTGTTTTTCTGCTGTCTGTATTGAATGTAAGTTACACATTTTAGCGTAGCTGCTCCCAGGGTAAAGACATTTGCTTTTAACTTAGGTTAGTTAGTGTTAGGACATCTGCTCTGGAGATTTACCTCAACGTTGGTGCAGATGTCCAGTATATTATATTTTTGCATGCAAAACTATGATGGAAGCTAAAATTTCTCCATAGACCAGTATTGCATTGTTTGGATGAGGGCGTACATTTCAGTCCAGGGGGGCGGTGTGCGTCACAGCGATTAACCATTCAATTGTACAGTATTGGGTCAGGGATGCGCAGCCTTCTACCTTTACTTTGTTTCCATATGGGCACATGACCCTTATTAAGTAGAGATGTCGCAAACGGTTCGCCTGCGAACGGTTCCAGGCGAACTTTGGGGGTTCGCGTTCGCCTGCATCAGGCGAACTTTTGCGGAAGTTCGATTCGCCCCATAATGCTCTATTGAGCAAAACTTTGACCCTCCATATCACTGTCAGCAGACATATTATTGCCAAACACACTTCTCTCACTGCTGGAGACCCGCCCACCCTCCCTCCTCCAAGCAAGGTCCTTATACCATTTGACTCAGTTGACTCAGTTGTCTGCCTACACTAATTAGCTATGGGACAGCTGCTACACACTCTGCTAGGGAGATTTTAATTAGCCTCTTGTGGGTCCCCTCCTCCCCTTCTATCTATTCCCTCCTCCCTCCTACCGGAGGGAGGAGGGTCTCTTCTGTCAGGGAATTATACTATTTTAAAAACCAGTATACATCATACCATCACTGGGAATCGAACCCAGCTCTCACTGTGTGGTCTCCTGTGTCAGAGGCAGAGCCCTTAACCATTACACCATGCAGCCACTGCTTACAGATATGTAGCCAGACATGGCCTTCTCTTTTGTGTTCCACTGTTGTCCTAAGAGAACCCCAGATAGCCAGGTAGATTCATATTTCTCTCTCTTCCTAACACTGCTACTGCCTATAGAGCATGCCCTAGTGGCTGCAGCTCTGGTGCTTTGAGTCCGCCAGGAGAAAAGTGTGGTATAAATGTTATTTGTCTTGTCTACTTTTTCTCTTGTATTGAGCATAAATGGTAATTTTTAGGCCAGCTTCAGTTGGTACAGTGGTTAGGGTGCATGCCCACCACACAGTGAGACCCAGGTTCAAATCCCAGCCAATTTGAGTTGGCTTTTATGCTACAAATCCTTAAAGGGAACCTAAACGGAGAAGGATATGGATTTTTCCTTTTAAAATAATACCAGTTGCCTGAATCACCTGCTGATCCTGTGTCTCTAATACTTTTAGCCACAGCCCCTGAACAAGCATGCAGATCAGGTGCTCTGACTGAAGTCAGACTGGATTAGCTGCATGCTTGTTTCAGGGTGTGATTCAGCCACTACTGCAGTCACAAAGATCAGCTGGACTGCCAGGCAACTGGTATTGTTTACAGGAAACATCCATATCACTCTCAGTTAAGGTTCCCTGTAAGCAACCTGTTTCTATTGCATTGAGCATAAATGGTAATTTTTAGGCCAGCTTCACTTACTACTGTAGTGGTACAGTGGTTAGGGTGCCTTGCCCACCACACAGTGAGAGCTGGGTTCGATTCCCTGCCATGGTATGATGTATACTGGTTTTTAAAATAGTATAATTCCCCGGCAGAAGAGACCCTCCTCCCTCCGGTAGGAGGGAGGAGGGTATAGGGAGGTGGGAGGAGGCCCACAAGAGGCTAATTAAAATCTCCCTAGCAGAGTGTGTAGCAGCTGTCCCATAACTAATTAGTGTAGGCAGACAACTGAGTCAAATGATATAAGGACCTTGCTTAGAGGAGGGTGGGTCCTCCAGCAGTGATGTGTATTTCACTCAATCAGGTGTGCCTTCAGGTATTAGAGCTCTTTAAACATGTTTTCTATCATTTTTCTAGCCAGGAGAATTTTTTTAAATTTTCAAAGTTCGCCTCCCCATTGAAGTCTATTGCGGTTCGCGAACTTTTTCGCGAACCGAACCTTTCGCGGAGGTTCGCGAACAGGGTTCGCGAACTGAAAATCGGAGGTTTGCGACATCTCTATTATTAAGTTCACCTAAGTTTTCTCCTAGTAAAAACATTAAGGAGACACTCTTATTGGCTTTGTGGAACGTGTAAAGGGCACACAAAGGAGTGAGCGTGATCATTAGGGCCAGCCGTACACACTGCCGAATTTGGACGTAAACCTAGTGTAGTTGTAGCACTAAGTGGTTAGAAATGTTTGAGGGAAGGTTCACACTCATCGAAGCTGACGTATGAATTCCAATTTTCCAAAATCACAATCTGCATATCTATTGTATTTCAATAGAATCCCATTTGATTTGCATTGTTATGCAGATTTGTTATTGCGATTTTTCTGCATTACAAATTTGGATGGCAGCTATGCTTACTTTCATGTGTGATTAGGGCTGCTTCACGCTAGAATTCCAAAATGCAATTGAGTGTGATCAGCAAAGTGCTAAAACGCTGCAGAAAAGTTCCCCAGTCTGAACCAGGCCTAAAGGCCCATACCAAACGTGCAATTTTGCAGATTATTTTTCCGACAACCCGAGGATTTTTTAAGCGACGAGCGATGATTTCCACACTCTTGCGAGGTGAGTACAGGCACGTAATCACCTGAACGTTGTTTAGTGTAGCGCAACGATAACAACCATCACGTGGATCAGATGTTTGAGATCCCCAATAATTCCGTGCAAAGTAACGCGATCACTTGACCTCCTGCTTGCGCCCTTCGGGTAATCTCACGTAGCAGTGCCCGCAAGAAGATGGTTCGGACAGCGCTCATTGTTGGAGGACGTCACTGGATCCCTCCTCCTGCATGGCTGCGGTGAGTATGTAACAGTAGTGTTTCAATGTCAGTCTATGGGAACGCAGGCAATTCACATAAAGATTCTCATTTGAAGTTAATCAGATGCATTTTCATGTACCCGTATTTTTCGGACCATAAGACGCACCGGACCATAAGACGCACCTAATTTTTGAGGAGGAAAATGAAGAAAAAAAAGATTTTGGACCAAATAGTGTCTCATATCCCCCCATATTCCATCAGGTGGTCTCATATCCCCCATATTCCATCAGGTGGTCTCATATCCACCCATATTCCATCAGGTGGTCTCATATCCCCCCATATTCCATCAGGTGGTCTCATATCCCCCCATATTCCATCAGGTGGTCTCATATCCCCCATATTCCATCAGGTGGTCTCATATCCACCCATAGTCTATCAGGTGGTCTCACAGTGCCCATAGTCTATCAGGTGGTCTCATATCCCCCCCCCCATATTCCATCAATTGCTCTTAAACCCCGCAAATGTCATCTAGTGCTCTCATTAATCTCCCACCTTCCCCACACCTTTATCGTACCGTAATTACAATCGGGAAGCCAGTACTGTATATTGGGGGGGTAAGCACTAAGCCTGTTTAAGATACTGTAGGGGAAAAGGCAACCTCTTTTCTGCAGTTCTTACAACTTTATAAAGAACTGTCCCACAAACAGTACCCATAAATCATGCAGAGACTCTCCTCTATCCAGCAATCTATGGTTACACTTACAAACTTCTAGAAATTATGTTTACTTCAGCAGCGTTACTATACCTCTACAAAAGCTGCTGCTGCCTGTCACGAACAGTGGCATCAGGTGACGGAGGGGTGGGCAGTGTTTTGCCCATCCATCAATAGGAGCATCCAGCGGAGGGCGGAGTAGTGGGCAGAGATAACCAGCGATCATCAATGAGGGCAGGACATCCAAGGCATCCAGCGGTGGGCGGAGTGGTGGTAGGCGATAACCAGCCATGTGGTGGGCGGAGTTCCGGAGTTTTGCGCGTATACGGACACAACGGGCATAGAGGAAAACCACGTGGCAGCATAAATAGGGGGATCTGTGGCGGCGGAAAGAGGATTGGTCGGAATGTTTGCAGGCAAGAAGAGGCTGATTGGTGGCAGGTGGAGCAGGGTAGATTGGCCGCATCAGCGCTGTATCGCGCACACCGGGCAAGGAGGCGTGGCTGCAGCGGGGACACCGAGGGAAGCTGATTGGCGGCGGCTTGGTGGAGATGTGATTGGCCGCATCAGCGCTGTATCACGCACACCGGGCAAGGAGGCGTGGCTACAGCGGGGACACCGAGGGAAGCTGATTGGCGGCGGCTTGGTGGAGATGTGATTGGCCGCATCAGCGCTGTATCACGCACACCGGGCAAGGAGGCGTGGCTGCAGAGGGGACACCGAGGGAGGCTGATTGGCGGCGGCATGGAGGAGTTGTGATTGGCGGCATCAGCGCTGTATCGCGCACACCGGGCAAGGAGGCATGGCTGCAGCGGGGACACCGAGGGAGGCTGATCGGCGGCAGCATGGAGGAGATCTAATTGGCCGCATTAGAGCCCTATTGGGCACACCGGGCAAGGAGGCATAGCTACAGTGGGGACACCGAAGGAGGCCGATGTCTGCAAAACTCAGAATGGGTGATTGGCCGCATCGCAGATGGCTGCAGAGTGAGCAGAGAGCAAACCAGGGGTGATTATCATGGAGCAGGGACACTGAGCATAGAGGCAGAAGCAAATGAGACCGCAGACACAGCAATGTAAGGAACGTTTTTTTTTTTCAGCACGTGTAAATTGCTACATTCGGACCATAAGACGCAGGCACTTTTTCTCCCCACTTCTGGGGGAGAAAAAGTGCGTCTTATAGTCCGAAAAATACGGTATATTAGCTTTATTATTGATATTCACAGAAAAAACACAACATATTAACAGATAAACACATAAAACGTGCACAAATGTTTGTTTAAAAAAAAATACATACATTACAAATGCAGAATCATGCAGGTGGAACATCACATGCTTTTTCCGCTAGGACAAGTGTTACTGGCCCCTTAGGGAAGAATTCTTACAAATAAAAGCAAAAAACTAATTTTGTTAAATGTTTCAGAACACAGAAGAGATTTTCTTTGTGTGTTCTTGCTAGACCTTTTTTTTCTCATTACCTACTGCATTGCTTCAGTAGCTTCTGAAAGTGCATTATGAAAGTGCTTCAGATCATCATAGCACTGTCATACTGCATATTATCTAATCATATAATAAATGGTTTAGTAGCATGAAATAAACTGGACTGGCAAGATGCAGCAGGATGACGCTAATTGCCTACTTTTCATGCAGGGTTCCAATTCTGCTGGAATGCAGAGTGTGAACTTGGAGCCATTCTATTCCTGTCATTTATGGTATAAATTCAAGCATGCATATTAATCTATTAATGAAGGCTAAAGCATTTTTATTATTAGGAATGTAATTCTGAAGACAGCTGGCTAAACTAATAATAAAGCTAAATTTGCTACATTTGTGTTGGTATCTTTCATTTACAAAGTACTATATTCTGCAGCACTGCACTATGACCAAATGCCGTTAGGCAGCTGTTGAGAAAGAATGCCATAATACTAGAAGGGAAATCTCTAGGGAAACCTTGTTGCACATTCCTGACCTTCTGCTAATTATGTTTACTGTAAAACTTTAAAAAATAAGAATGAAGCTTTCAGATACTTGGAACATGAACATAGCTTAGAATATCCTGATCACATTATTATTCTAGTGGCCCATACTCACGGGCTACAATTGTCGCCGCAACCACGTGGCGCCCGTGAGTATGACACGTACGCCCCGAACCGTCGCTCGTCGCTGCTGTCGCCAGGCGATTGGCGCGGTCAATCGCCGCCGCCGCAACTTCGCCGCAACTGTCGCTAGTCCGCGTGTGTATGCGGACTAGCAACAGCAACCTAATAGCAGGAGCACTGAGTTTCCGGTGGGGGGGGGGGGGGGAGGAACGTCGGCAACAGCTTCCGTCGCATCACTGATCCCTCTTCCGCGGTGTGTATGCGGAGGGACCTGGCGACAAGCTGTCGCTGAACTGTCGCGCACACGCTCCCGTGTGCTAGCGACAAGCTACAAAAGTAGTTCGTGAGTATGGGCCATAATGTTGCTACACATGTTGGAAGTGGTTGATGCTGCCTTGTGTACCGACTGCTTGTAAAGTTATATACCCATGTGGCGATTTTCCTGAAGATTTTCCTGACGGCTGATGATTATTTGAGTGCCAAGCGGTTGTTTCCACGATATTGTGATGTGGGTACAAGCATACAACCACGAGAATGTCGCTTAGCGTCGCTAAGATCCCAGAAAACTCCTGCGCAAAGTACCATGATCTCTTGAAGTCTTGTTTACTCCTTGCATGTAGCATCGTGTGTGATGTCGTGCACACCCGCCGGCAGGAAGAGGCGTTGCTGATGACCGTTGTCTAGGGAACATCACAGGACCCGTCTGGCGGTGAGTACGCAGCTTAAGAGGCATGCTAGAACTACCATAAAACTCTAGTAGTGGCTGTTATTTGCTTATAACCTGCTCACCACATTGAATCAATCAATCATTGTTTCCTAGAAAAACTTCAAGTTGTCAGGCAATATTGTTTCTGTTTGGATGTAGCTGCAAATTAAATGGAAGAACAGTAAGGCCTGGTGCACACCAAAAACCGCTAGCAGATCCGCAAAATGCTAGCAGATTTTGAAACGCTTTTTCTTCTTTTTCTGCAGCGTTTCAGCTAGCGTTTTGCGGTTTTGTGTAGCGGTTTTGGTGTAGTAGATTTCATATATTGTTACAGTAAAGCTGTTACTGAACAGCTTCTGTAACAAAAACGCCGGCAAAACCGCTCTGAACAGGCGTTTTTCAGAGCGGTTTGCGTTTTTCCTATACTTAACATTGAGGCAGAAACGCATCTGCATTTCAAAAAATGCCTCACCCCGGGAGTATGCGTTTCTGCAAAACGCCTCCCGCTCTGGTGTGCACCAGCCCATTGAAATACATTACCCAAGCGGATCCGCAGATGCAAGCGGATCGCCAACCGCAGCGGAACCGCTCTGGTGTGCACTAGGCCTAAGGCCTAGTGCACACCGGAGCGTTTCCGCTGCTGTTTGCGATCTGCTTGCGGGTGCGGATCCGCTAGGGTAATGTATTTCAATGGGCTGGTGCGCACCAGAGCGGGAGGGGTTTTGCAGAAACGCATACTCCCGGGCTGCTGCAGATTTTGGATTGCGGATGCGTTTCTGCCTCAATGTTAAGTATAGGAAAAACGCAAACCGCTCTGAAAAACGGCACTTCAGAGCGGTTTGCCAGGCATTTTTTGTTACAGTAGCTGTTCAGTAACAGCTTTACTGTAACAATACATGAAATCTACTATACCAAAACCGCTACACAAAACCGCAAAACGCTAGCTGAAAAGCTGCAGAAAAAGAAGAAAAAGCGTTTCAAAATCTGCTAGCATTTTGCGGATCTGCTAGCGGTTTTTGGTGTGCACCAGGCCTAAAAGCTGTTTCACACTGGGTGGCAATGGGGGAGGGGGAGACTGCACTGGATTGCTATCACTGACAATTGACAAATCACTTGTGCAGTGTCACCCCATGGGAGCATTCACACTGCAACGTCGAGATCGTTTTGCGATCACAAAAGTGCTGCATGCAGCATTTTGGGAGTGATCACACTGTGATTTTAATTCCTGGAGCAAAAACAGCAAATCCAATCACCCAAAAAAAAAAAAAAAACACTGATTGCAATTTTTTCTGCATTTTTTGGTATGAAACAACTCGAATGTTTATGGCAAATTCTATTTGGCTGCTACAGCAAAATACCATAGTCTACTGCAGCAGCTAATTAATGGCCAGGGACAAACATTTCTCTGTTTGTGATGGCAGATAGCCTTTTCCCCAACATATGGCCCCATTCAAGAATATATAAGAGAAGACTTGACTTAAACCTTGTACACATGCCTGACTTAAATCAGCTGAGGAGGCCGATAACGACTGCCTCAGACAACAATCAGGTGTGTGTACACTATCCGGCGACCCCCAACCTGCTGCTAGCGATCTGCCATGTGGATCTACTTAACCCCAGTGATGCGGATCCCCTGCCAAGTACATTGTTTGCACCGCTCCCCTGCCTGTCACATGAAGTCACACACTGCTCGTCTTGCCTTCATTGTCCCCCCGAATAGCAACACAGCACGGCATCAGCTACAGAGCTGGTACACATCCAGCAATGTCGCCCAAGGTTATCAGGTCCTGATCCCTGACGGGTGACATCTGTCAATGGTGTCTAGCAGGGGCGTAACTAGGCCCCACCGGGCCCCCCTGCAGAATTTCTGAGCGGGCCCCCCCCCCGGGCCGTTTTGTTAGGGTTGGAGGGGACGCAGCATGAGGGGAAAGCCATGCAGCAATTCGGCGGGGAGGGGGGACGGTCCCTCCCTCGCCTCGGGCTCTCCCCTCTGCACTCCCCTCCACTTTAAATCTAAGTCCGGGCAGTGTCTGGGCAGCGGCGGGCAAGCATGGGCTTAAATTCATCTTCGGGTGATCCGGATAGTAGTTATCCGGATGACACCCAGTACTGCTGTGCTGTGCGACGGGCTGGGGATCAAGCTTACCCTTCTGACGTCTTCTCTGGCCGTCCCTCGGCGCCTCCCACGATGCATTCCACTCGGCGCTCACGTGACTTCAAACACTTCCACCTTCCGGGTTGAAGGAGGAAGTGTTTGAAGTCACGTGAGCGCCAAGTGGAACGCATCGTGGGAGGCGCCGAGGGACGGCCGGAGAAGACGTCAGAAGGGTAAGCTTGATCCCCCGCCCAGGCCATCGCACAGCACAGCAGTACTGGGTGTCATCCGGATAACTACTATCCGGATCACTCGAAGATGAATTTAAGCCCATGCTTGCCCGCCGCTGCCCAGACACTGCCCGGACTTAGATTTAAAGTGGAGGGGAGAGCCCCGAGGTGAGGGAGGGGGGGGACCGTCCCCCCTCCCCGCCGAATTGCTGCATGGCTTTCCCCTCATGCTGCGTCCCCTCCAACCCCCGCAAAACGGCCCCGAGCGGGCCCCAGGGGGGGGGGGGGGGGGGCGGGCCACCCCGCGGGAGCTGGGGCTGCAGGCCCTATTGTTATGCCAGTGGTGTCTAGGCACCTTAGAATCCATTTTTGTTGCTGCTATTCTTGCTTGTTAGATCAGTTGTCTCCCCTAGGGCAACATATTCTTATTTGGTATTCAACTAAATAGACTCTTGCCTCTAAAATATATTATCAATACCACAGCTAGACTTAATGATTGTTTCCCTCATCTGATGCTCCCTTCTGCAAATCTCTACCTTGGCTTTCAATTCACCTGAATATCACAGCTACTGTGCTTCATCTTTCAATCACTTCCAATTACCTTTCCTATTTACATACCTTTCCTATTTACATTTTCTGTGTGTTCCTCTAATGACCTACCAATGATTTCCTCACTCATAACCTACAATATTCTGTTGCATGGCTACAGGACTTCTATAGAGTAGCCACCACACTCCAGAGCTCTCTTTCCCATTCTGTATACATGATCCTAGCTTTAAAAAATTAAACCGCTTGCATGAAATAGAGGGGCAAGGAAAAGGGGGACAGGGTGAAGCTGATACAAGTCTAAATGATAAATACTGTTGTGAATTGGGTGCCAAATGAAAACAAAAAAATATTTACGGTGGTAATGACAATAGTAAAACATTGGTAAATGTTACTGATATTTTACTACAGCTAAATCTAACCATACTCTCACACAGAACCCTCCACCACCTTCCTGATGTCTAACCTTAAAACTCCCTTTCCTGAATCCTGACCTGAAACCCCCCTTCCTGACACCTAACCCTAAAACCAGCAGGGAAGGGCTGTTACAGGTCAGGGTCCCTTCTAAAAGGATGGCCTCATGGCGGTGGAAGGGTCCAGCATTGAATACTTTGCATGCAAACTGTTTTGGACGATAACATCCTCCATTGTTATTTTGGTGCATCTGTTTTGAATGCAAGACGTGTACCTTGCCTATAATTAGGCTCTACACACCTATGCTGGTAGTCAATCAGATGCCGCCTGCTTTGCGAAGTGCTGCCACCTCCCTCGTTGTCTAAAAAAAGTGTAAATCTATCATATGGCTAGCTGCTGCTATTTGAGGATTTATGTTTGCATTCCGTTTTTTTAAGAGGTTAGGGCTCTAGTGCATATTGTAGCATCTGTTTTAACCACTTCATGACAACAGGACGTATATATACATCCAGTGTAATTGTGGTGATTGCACCACCAGTTTGTTACTAAATGTGGCACATGCGGTATTTTAACCGTGACGAGTTGTAAAATACATTTTGGTGTGTCTAAAAGCTTGGATCCACATCACATAAAAAATAAATAGGGACAAACTCAATCAAAACATAAAAAGTTATTTTCAAAATTATGATTAAACTTGGGAAAGTTGTAGGAAAACTACAAGAGACATATGTGGTAACATTTTAACCATGATAGGTAGTAGAATAATGTTTAGAGAGTTTTAGGGTTGAGGCCCATGTCTTGTGTATTCTTTTTAGTCACAAACTGAATCAAAAGCAATTACATTTTTGCATATTCTGTACCAAAATAAAAAAACTTGAAAATTACAACAATATTACAGAATATAAAAGAAAAACATATTGTTACCTTAGGAACTTGGCTTTTTTAATATGTATGCCATGAGGGCATATTACTATTATTTTTGAAAATAAGGTATTAGAATCATCGATAGTGCACGATGAGAAAGCAAAAAACAAAAAACAGAAAAAAAAGACACCATTATTTCCAAATACAATAATGTCACCATACATTGTACTAGGAACATAATCTAAATGTTGTAATAACCAGGATGGATAAGCAAATAGCATTTGTGGGTTTAACTTATAGTTTATTGTAAAGCTATACTGGATGTGAATGGAGAAAGTGTGTTTTTTCTATCTATCCCTTTAAAATGCATAGAAAATAAAGTAATTACTAAACAAAATTATCACACACTAAAAGCCTAATTTGTCCTGAAAAAAACAATATATAGATCATTTAGGTGTGATAAGTAGTAATAAAGTTATTGGTCAATGAATGGGAGCACTATGTGAAAATTGCTCTTGTCCTGAAGTGATTAAATACAAGGTGTATAATTTGCCTCTAGGGGGCTCTGTTGGTAGTCATTCAGATGTGGCCTGGTCTTAAGGCCCATACTCACGGGCGAGAAATGTGGCCTGTCGCCAGCACACGTGAGCGTGTGGGCGACAGGCCGGCGACAGCTTCTCGCCAGGTCCCTCCGCGTACACACGCGGAAGAGGGACCAGCGGCAAGGCGGAAGCTGTCGCTGACGTTCCTCCTCCCCCCGCCGGAAGCTCCATGTACCTACATGGAGGTTGCTGTCGCTAGTCCGCGTACTCACGCGGACTAGCGACAGTTGCGGCGGGGGGGCAGCGGCGACTGTCGCCATGCGATTGAAAGTTTCAATTGCCTGGCGACATGAGCGACGGGCGACAGTTCGGGGTGCGCGCGCGTGCGGCGGCCCATACTCACGGGCGACCTGTCGCCGCAACACGCGCGCGCCGCGTGTTGCGGCGACAAATGTCACTGGTGAGTATGGGCCATCAGGATGCGTTGCCATCTATCCCCTGATGTAATAATATATAAAGAAAGTGTTCTATATACCAAGGCTGCATTCTAGAAATCTCAAATAATCAAAACATAATTTACCATTAAGAAACACTGCAGCTGTAACTATTTTCCACGTGTTTGATTTTTGACTCTACAGATGAAACTAAATGATAGTACACACTTTAACTAACTCCGATCTGTAAGCCAATACAGGTCTAACTGTAAGTCAGATCGTACTGATACATCATACACAGTCTACACAACATTGCTTGACATGACCTGTGATGATAAATACATCACAGGCTTCTTCTATTATGCATGGTACATGAAATATAAACAAGTTTTGCAAATTTGTATAGTACATTTTTAATGCGCTGGTTCAAACAGAAAGAATTTCCCAAGGCAATTCTGGTCTTTTTCTCTAAAGCAGAGACTTATTTTGTTAATGCAGCTGAAGAACAGATTAGGATTATGACTCATCCTAAACACTGAAGCAATCCTGAGTAACTTTCTGGCTTCACTGGTCCATGGATTTCCCTGCTGTGCGCAGCAGGAATTGGAGCCAGTACTTAGACTGCTGTGGAAGGGAAACCAATGGCAGCCTGCTAATTCTAATGCAACCTACTTACATAAGTATTTTCTTTGAAAAACAAAACAACAAAGAGTACATAAATGGATTCATCATTGTAGCAGCATTCTTTCAAAGTATAAATCTTGCATTGTGTTACATCTGATGATTTTCATGTAAAAAACGAAAAAACAAAAACCTGATGTAATGTATTTTTTTTTAATTATTATTTAAATACTGCTAACATCTTATTTAGCACTATACACATTACAAAAGACAATAATGAGGAGCATGGGTACATGAACATACCAGCACACTGTACAATCAGGGCAAACAGCAGCACAAGTATATATAGGCAGAATGGTGGCATAGTGGTTAGTGCTCTCGCCTTGCAGGGCTGGATCCCCGGTTCAAATGCCAGCTGGGGCACTATGTGTGTTGAGTTTGTATCTTCTCCCCGTATGTGTGCAAGTTTCCTCCGGGCACTCCGGTTTCCTCCCACATCTCAAAAACATACAGGTAAGTTAATTGGCTTCCCCCCAAATTGTCCCTAGACTGCAAAACATACACTACACAATACAAACATAGACATAAGACTATGGTAGGGATTCGATTGTGAGCCCCTCTGAAGGACAGTTAAGTGACAAGACAATATACCCTGTACAGCGCTGCATAAAATGTTGGTGCTATATAAATAGTAAATAATAATAATACGCACGAGTGATGTGTAATTTGAAATACGTGAATGGAAAAAGGGCGTAAGGGCCCATTCACACTTAAAAATGGCAAAGCTCTTAGCATGGGTAATTTTACCGCAATTATCACAGTAAAATTACTGTACACATTTGTAAGGTAGTAGAGGAAAAAACACAGAGAGATCCGGGAGCCCAATCTGGTGCAATAACGTTAGTATATCGGGGAAGAGTTATAGATTTATAGAGATTATACTCACAAAGGTGGGTTGCAGTAAGAGGCAACCACTCGTATTCGCAAGTGGGGAAAAAACGTCCACACTCTGCCTTTGGTTGCTGGACGGTCGCTGCTCCAAAAGGTGATTACGAGGTCGAGATAACTCAACTCTAGAATAAGGGGTATCGAAAATCTTGAAAGCAAGTAGGAGGCGCCCGGGGTGGAAAGTGTGTAATGTTAAATGTTAATGAGCTAGTATTAATTCTCTATAAGGTAGATCCAACAATATGAGTAATATAAAGTAGTCCTACCTTATGGATGTTATAAAGCGCCAACATATTACACAGAGTTAGACAAATACATACGATAGAAAGGATGACAGACTTAACAAGGTTATACACATGGGCGGACTGGCCTGGGGGGATGGGGGGCATTTCCCCCCCAGGCAGTCTCCTGCCCTTTTATTTTGGGCCGCCAGCCCAAGAGGAGGGAGGCCCGACTTCCTTCTTCCCTCCCTCCCTCCCTCTCTCTCTCTCTAAGGGCCCCATTGTCCCCGTCAGTAAAGCACCTGGTTGGTTAGGAGCAGCCCGACACAATCAGTGACAATCAGCGGAGAAGCCAGCAATCACACGTGCAGGCAGTGCAGGGCTCCATTGTACTTCCTTCACTAAATTTATTTGGTCCACGCCCCCTGTCTTCCCGGGTGCATTGCACAGTGGACATTTCAAATGGTCAGGTACAGCCTGCCGTGCACCAGCCTGTGGACTCTCATTCAGCCAGCGAGTGATTCTGTGACAAGATGTGTAGAGAGCTGGAACTGCCCTGCAGCTGGGAGTTCCTCCGGGACACGTAGAAGGTAGAGACAGAACTGTGCAGTGCTTCCTTTGTGTGCTTTGATCTGGGGACAATTTAGATAAGCTTGATTGCCGGTGTAATGTCTGATTGCGCTGCCCGGAAGCTCCCTTCCACACTGAGTAGCACGCATGCTCAGTGTGAAGTTAATGATGCTGCTGGAGATAAAATACAAAATATCTCCGCTCCCACTCCTCTTACACTCCCCAAATTTTCAGGGTAGGAAGGGGACCCCCCGAACGACCTCTATGCCAAATTGCAGCCCCCGAGACCTACTAGTTCCCGAGATAGGTGTCTCTAATCTATCTCCTGAACCAGCGGGACTCGGGGGCTGCAATTTGGCATAGAGGTCGTTCGGGGGGTCCCCTCCCTACCCTGAAAATTTGGGGAGTGTAAGAGGTGTGGGAGCGGAGATATTTCGTATTTTATCTCCAGCAGCATCATTCTATAGGAAATGTGGCCGCACAGTCTCCTACTGCGCGTGCGGGGCAGCGCAAATCCACAGGCAGCGTAATCAGACACAACACCGGCGGACTTTATCTCTTTTTGTTTTGCCAGTGTGTCTCTTCAAGGTCCCCCGTCCTCCCCTGCTATCTCCTCTCTCCAAACTTCAAGTCCCTGCCAGAGGCGTATCTAGGGAAAATAGCGCCTATGGCAAGCACTGAAATTGCGCCCCCCCCATAACACCAGATAAAACACTCTTTCACTTACCTGGGGCCTCCACAATCTTGTAGTTTCCTCGCTGACCTGCTGGTCCTCATCCTTGGTCCGCTGTGGCCCAGTAAGGTGTGTGATTTAGCTAAGTCGTGCAATAATGCCCATGTACTAGCCTGGCGGCATGCCTCCTGTGGCTAGGAGCATTCTGCACCTGTACATAGCGCTTTACAGGAGTGCAATCAAAGTGCTTCGCCCACCAAGCCAACACATGCACAGTAGTGTACACAGTTTACAGGGCCACACAACGAATCAAGGATGAGGTCCAGGAGGGCGAGAGAACAACAAGACTTCAGGGCCTGGATTCTGGAAGAAGCCCCAGGTAAGTAAAATACGTCACATGAACAATCATTATTTTCAACGGCAAGGAACCTTAGGACACACACATTTACAATTTCCATACTACAGCAGGCTCCTGCTTTCCCACATTTCAGTAGTTCTTACAAACTTCCATCCATTCTACAGCAGGCCACTGCAGGGCTTACCCACAGAATTTCATTTCTTCTGGGAAAATCCCAGAAGAACTTATGGGAAAGCAGTGGCCTGCTGTAGAATGGATGGAAATTGTAAGAATTAAAATGTGGTGAAGCCTGGGCCGGGCCTGCTGTAGCATGGAAATTGTAACTTAAAGAGAACCCGAGGTGGGATTTAATTATGCTAGTGGGGCACAGAGGCTGGTTGGGCACACTAACACCAGCCTCTGTTGCCCCATGGTGTGCCTCCAAGACCCCCCTGCGCGCCGCTATACCCCTCGCAGTGCTGGCGACACACAGCGTATCGCCAGCACAATGTTTACCTCTGCCTGTCTCCAATCAGCGGGAGGGAAGTGACGCGGGCGGGTAGCACCGATACGGAGGAGGCGGGGGAGCGGCGCTAACAGACAATCAGAGGTAAACATTGTGTTGGCGACACTCTGTGTGTCGCCAGCACTGCGGGGGGTAAAGCGGCGCGCAGGGGGGTCCTGGAGGCACACCATGGGGCAACAGAGGCTGGTGTTAGTGTGCACAACCATCCTCTGTGCCCCACTAGCATAAGTAAATCCCACCTCGGGTTCTCTTTAAATAAAATGTGGGACAGTGGGAAAGTAGTGGCCAGCTGCTGCTGTTGCAGAACAGATTTTATAATAATGGGTTGCAGTTTATCTCTAATTATCTAATTTCTAACTTAGCTTCAGCTCTGAAAGCAAATGGTAATTGGTAAGCTGCCCTGTGTTTATAAGGGCCAGTCCAGTAGCCCCAGTAGTAAATAAATCAAACAATAAACAGTTAAACCTGTGGAAGCAAATAGTTTTTAGTACACAGTGTGGTGATCCAAATGACTTCTGTGTGCAACAAAAGTTTTGACTGATGGTGGGTGTGAGTATAAAGTACCTGCAGCCAGGGGACAGTGATGAGAGGGGGATATCAATCAGCCCAATCACTAGTGAAGTGAAGCCTCGCAGACAGCCGCTGTGCAGATAATTACAGGCTACATGCTGGGCTGGTATATGACACCTTATCCTGATTCCTGCATCAGCCTTCTCAAACTTCAGCAAGTCTTTGCACAGTCCAGCGGGGGAAGGAGCTGACGTCAGATGGTCTGCTCTGTCCTTCCCTGCGTTCCACTGCTTGTCTTTCGGGCTTCCTGGAGACAGGAGGGAGGAAGGGAGACTGTGCAGACTGTGCTTGAAGTTGCGGATGTTGCCAGGGCAACGACAGTAGCTACAGGATTCCACCCGACAGTGTGTCAGACCTCTCCTCCGGGCAGGGCAGCATTGCGCTAACAGCGCTGGCAGCCGCAGATCATAGGAGGAAGGAGCATGAGGAGGTGCTCGGACCTGAGGGAGGGGGGTGATTTATTTGGTCAGAGATGCGCCCCCCCCCTCCAGGTGAGTGGCAAGGGGCGCCTATAGCAGGTGCCCCATGTGCATGTCTGTAAATACGCCTCTGGTCCCTGCCAAACGGGACATAGAAAGCCAGCAGTCCTGGTGAGATCTCTCTCTGATGTTTCTCCCCATGCTCTTTATGTCTTGTGTCTCTACCTAAATCTTTCCCTAACCATCTTTCTTATGCTGGATACATACGTTGCGTTTCCGCGTTCGATGCGGCGTTCGATTCGCATCGATTCGATTATTTCCAAGCGCATTTCGATTATTTATAGGTCGAATTCCATGTAAAGTATGGCAAATCGACCTAACGATCCATCGAACCACGAATTGGACGTGTTGGAAATAATCGAATCGAACGCTGCATCGACGCGGAAACGCAACGTGTGTATCCAGTGTTATATTCTCTATTTCTCTTCCTCACCCCTCTCCATCTTGTCTCATTTTCATACATCTGTCCCTCTCTCTCCCACAAACTTTGTATTATTCATTCTCTCTCTCACTCTCTCATTCACATCTTCTGCTGCTACATCACATTACAGAGTACATAGTCATGTCACTGACTGTCCTCAGAGGAGCTCACAATCTAATCCAGCTATAGTCATAGTCTAATGTATTACCATATTATTATTATTATGTATTTATATAGCACTGTCATCTCTTGCAGGACTTTACAGAGTACATAGTCATGTCACTGACTGTCCTCAGAGGAGCTCACCATCTAATCCTACCATAGTCATAGTCTAATGTCCTACCATATTATTATTTTGATGTATTTATATAGCACTGACATCTTCTGCAGCACTGAACAGAGTACATAGTCCTGTCACTTGACTGTCCTCAGAATAGCTTACGATCTAATACCTTCACATGCCCCCCAACCGTCCCGTTTCCGGCGGGACTGTCCCGGGTTGGGGGGCCCCTCCCGCTATCCCGCTGCCACCCCCCGAAGTCCCGGGCTAGGTAGCCTCAGAGCTGACTGAAAAAAAAAATCGATGCTCCAGCCGCGCAATGCGGGGAGTGGGGGCTGCATCATTCCTCCCTCCCTCCCTCCCTCCGGCTCTCTGAATCAGCTGCCAGTGCCTACTGTGTGTGCCCCCCCCCCGAGAGGCACAGTTTGCGCAGCGGTGGTCACATACCTGTCTATGCGCTCGTACGGGAGCCGGCTTCATTCTACTTCCTGTTTCCTATGACGTCATAGGAAACAGGAACTAGAAGAAAAGAGCCAGCTCCCGTACGAGCGCATAGACAGGTATGTGACCACCGCTGCGCAAACTGTGCATCTTGGGAGGGGGGGGGGGGGCACACACAGTAGGCAGCTGATTCAGAGAGCCGGAGGGAGGGAGGAATGATGCAGCCCCCACTCCCCGCATTGCACGGCTGGAGCATCGGGTTTTTTTTGGCCTCCTCTCTGCCCAGGCACCCTCCTGCCCAGCCTACCCACCCAAGTGGCACCCTCCTCCCCACCCAGATGCACTCTCCTCCCCACCCAAGTGGCACCCTCCTCCCCACCCAGATGCACTCTCCTCCCCACCCAAGTGGCACCTTCCTCCCCACCCAGATGCACCCTCCTCCCCACCCAGATGCAATCTCCTCCCCACCCAAGTGGCACCCTCCATCCACCCAGATGCACCCTCCTCCCCACCCAAAGTGGCACCCTCCGACCCACCCTACCCACCCAAAGTGGCACCCTCCTCCCCACCCAGATGCACCCTCCTCCCCACCCAAAGTGGCACCCTCCTCCCCAAAGCGGCACCCTCCTCCCCACCCAGATGCACCCTCCTCCCCACCCAGATGCACTCTCCTCCCCACCCAAGTGGCACCCTCCTCCCCACCCAGATGCACTCTCCTTCCCACCCAAGTGGCACTCTCCTCCCCACCCAGATGCACCCTCCTCCCCACCCAAAGTGGCACCCTCCTACCCAAAGTGGCACCCTCCGAACCCACCCTACCCACCCAAAGTGGCACCCTCCTCCCCACCCAGATGCACCCTCCTCCCCACCTGAAAGTGGCACCCTCCTACCCACCCAAAGTGGCACCCTCCTCCCCACCCTAAGTGGCACCCTCCTCCCCACCCCTGGGCACCCCACTCTCTACCCAGTGGCACCCTCCTCTGCACCCATGGGCACCCTCCTCCCAACCCAGATGCATCCTCCTCCCCACCCATTGGCACCCTACTTTCCACCTAGTGGCACCCTCCACCCCACCCATGTGCACCCTACTCTCCACCCACAGGCACCTTTCTCCCACCCAGTGGCACCCTCCTCCCCACCCATGGACACCCTACTCTCCACCCACAATGGCACCCTCCTCCCCATCCACGGGCACCTTCCTCCCCACCTACTGGCACCCTCCTCCCCACCTACTGGCACCCACCTCCCCCCCACGGCCACCTTCCTCCCCACCCAGTGGCACCCTTCTCCCAACCCACTGGCACCCTCCTCCCTCCCATTGTCACGCTCATGCAAAAGCAGGGGTGTGGCTTAAGGCCGCACAGGGGGCATGGCTTAAGTGTCCCTCTTTGGCATTTTCAAAAGTTGGGAGGTATGCCTTCCATAGTCCTAGTCTAATGCACCTACTATATTATTATTATGCAATTCTATAGCACTGACATCTTCTGCAGCACTTTACAGAGTACATAGTCATGTCACTGATTGATTGTTCTCAGAATAGTTTACAATCTAATCCCACCATAGTCTGATGCTTTACCATACTATTATTATTGTTGTTATTTATTTTTATAGCACTGACAATTTCTGTAACACAGTCATGTCACTGACTGCCCTCAGAGGAGCTTACAATTGAATCCTACCATAGTCATAGTCTAATGTCCTACCATATTATTATTATGTATTTATATAGCACTGACATCTTCTGCAGCACATTACAGAGTACATAGTCATGTCACCTACTGTCCTCAGAGGAGCTCACAATCTAATCCTACCATAGACACAGTCTAATGTCCTACTATATTAATATTATGTATTTATATAGCACTGACATCTTCTGCAGCACATTACAGAGTACATAGTCATGTCATTGACTGTCCTCAGATGAGCTCACAGTCTAATCAGGCCCGGATTTACCTCACATGAGCCTATAGATAGATGTCCTGGCACCCTAGGCTTTCTCCTTCACGAACCTACAAAACCCCCACCAAACTGCTCTGCAAGTGTGCTGCCTGGCCCAGCTGTCACTTCCCCCTTACTTCCCTTGCCTGTCATAGATAGCTACACGTGCCCCCTAGCATTTAGGTAGCCAGTGGTACCCTCAGTATTAAGTAGTTAGTGGTGCCCTTACTCTGCTCAGGACTCTACAAAGGGAGGGAGGCACTAGGGGAGGGGAGTGAGCCGCCTTTCCATCATCAGACGCCTGTAGGTATATGCCTACAGTGCCTTATGGTAAATCCGGCCCTGAGTCTAATCTCTCCATAGTCATTTCCTGTTTTCACTATAGGCTTGTTTTGGGGGAAACCAACTAATTTACTAGTATATTTTTGAGATGTCACAGTAATATGAAGTGTCTAGCTGAGACTTGTGGGAAGAGATTTGGTCCTGGCCAAGATTCAAAGCTAAGATGCCATATTACAATAGTATTATCCACTACGCCTCTGCCTGGATCATATCAATCCTCTCAATTTCATGGCACCAGTTCTGACCCTCTACTACCCTTCCTCCCTTCATTCTAATTCTCTTCATCTTGTCTCACCTACACTAGCTACACACTTCGCTTATCTTCAGAATGGGTTATGAATGCTAAACTATTGTACTATCTCATTATGTCAGCCCTTCAATGTCACTCCACATCTATCCTAACAGCATGGGCGGCGATACACTGGGGCACGCTAGAGTCTGAAGAAGACTTACAAGCTGAAAGCTTACTGTTTTTCTATTAAATTAGCCACTAAACAAGAGCTTAGTCTCCAGTAATGCTTAGCTACTAAGGAATTTCATGCACCATGTTTCTCTCCCTCCGGTCTCTTCCCCTTCACCTTGCTTGCAGAGTCGTGAAACACAGGCTGGGGCTTGGAATGATTTGTCTGTGTTCTGTCCACACAGGAGCAGCATGCTAGCAAGTAAAGATTAAAGCATGCCAGCAAACTAGCCAAGTAGCCAATTTTATCACCCGAGTTAGGCAAAAAATATCTAAAGTTCGCCTTTTGATTACGGCTATCAACAGCTTGGGTCACTAAGTGGGTAATCTTTGTAATTGCCTGTAATGCTATTTTACACTATAAACATTGCTCACAAAGCTATATGGATTTGGGCTGGCGCTGCTGTGAAAGGGCCTCTAGGTTGTGTTTTCCCCCCAGGCCAAATGGTCCCAGTCCTCCCCTGGTTATACAACACAGGACAAAGCTATACAAGGCTATACAAGGCACATGATCATGTGATTATGGGCTGGTTAGGTAGGCCCAGTAATGCAAGTACAAGGTGGTCATAGGAAAAGAGCACACAATCATGTGTCTGTAGGGATTTTTTTATTTTTTTTTTAAAGGAGATTACCTAGAGCAGGGTGAGCCGTCTTTCGGCTTCAACCCCCACCCAAATTTCCCTGTACCGTTAGATGAATGCTGCTCAAACCATGCTAGTGGCAACACAGGCAGTTCCCACTTCTAAATAATGAAGTCTAGCAAGCTTCCTTTATAGCAGTTACTGAAGAGAAGAGTGCATTACAGCTGCTCATTTTACAAATAAATTAAAGTCACAGCGGCCTAGCTCCCAAAACCTCATTCACAGGCTCCAAGGTACCAATTCTATTTTGTTGAGCTGAAAGGTGTTGGCTTGAATTTTCATATGAAAAGACTCACAGCAAGAGGTAAATCTCTTCAAATCCTCTTGTAATATTGCACATTCCAATTGTGTGTCTTCTGCTGGTGTTCTAGAACAATGCATTCATAGGGATTAGACTGTGGGAGGAGTGTTGCTCCAGTTGTAACATATTACTTATGCATTTGTTTTTAATCCAAGTTCGGTCCTAATAAAAACTTATTTAAAAGACTTTCAGATGCAGTGTGTTTGTTGAAACAGCAGCAGAAATCATTTCTCTTGTTGTTACTTAAACTTCAGGCTCCAACTCTCTATTTCCACTTAGTGCTCTGTCTTTATTAGGCTGCCAATAAAGATAAGGCAATAGGAAATAACCCTCATTTAACTTGATGTTGTGCAAGGAGAAGAAAAACAAAAAACAAAAACAAATGCTTAGTTAGAAAGAAATCATTGCAGTACTTCAGCTATAACTATTTACTATATCTGTAAACTGCAGAATCAGGGCCCGTACCCACGATGTGATTTTCCTGACAATTTTTCCAATGACCGGCGATACTTTGAGTGATGATGCTCGATCTTTTCTTTCAATCTTGTGACATGAGTACAGACACACAATCAGGAGAACGTCATTTAACATCGCACAGCGATAACGACCGTCACAGCGGAACAGATCTTTAAGATCCCTAATGACTCGTTCAACATACTTCAGACTCCTCGGGGGCTGGAACATACATAAAATGTTGAAAAACATTACATTGAATCTGGGTATTGATTCCCCCCAATCATGCAAAGAGGAGAACTCCCAGCAGCAGCCATTCAGTCATGCAGCATCCAAAGAACTTCTTTGTGCATCAAACGGTGAAGCATACCTAGGTGACAACCTGCCGTCCAATTAAACAGCAGTGTCACCTGAAGCAGAATTGGATTGGACGCCAGCGAATGACTGCTCACTGGCTTCTACAGTACGTGGCTGGATGGGTCATGCCAGCACTGCTATTCTATATGCGGGCCGCCGTCATTAAAAAGGTGCAGTGGGCCACATCTATAAGTTGTACATTTTGTGTTTGGAGGGCCAGTGAAAGCCTCGGCAGGCTGCATTCGGCCCCCAGGTCTTAGTTTGAGGACCACTGTTCTAGTGCAACAAGTGTATAATTTGTGTGTTAATTAACTTTTTTTTGACTTGCCTCTTTCAGTTCTCCTTTGTCCAATCCCTTGCTATATAACTAACTCCAAGCTAACTCTGGTGCACTACTACTGCACCCAGCCCTCACAGCCAAGCAGAATTTATTTGAATTAAAAAAAAGCCAGCCAAACACCAGTGCAATCCAAGTGGCTATATAGCTGCTTTTAGCGACTGTAAAGCCAAAATTTCCCTGTGAATCTGCTCAAATCAGCTAGCCGGAGATTGGCTACAGTGGTGCACACCTGCACACAAATTACTCACCTGGTGGCACATTACCTGCTGATTTCATTGCAGCCTATGGTGGTACCCACATTAATTACTTTCATGTTATCACCCCCTCTCTCTAGATTGTCAGCCTTTAGCAGGACCCTCCCTCCTTGTGTATCATACTTGATTGCACACTCTACCAACAGTAGATATGAAATATATGAACTTTGCAAAGGCCCTCGACACTGTTTCCCCACAAAAGTCTGGTGCAAAAGTTGAGGATGCAAGGACTGGGAAAGAGTCTGTCTGCCTGGATAGGGAACTGGCTAATGGACAGAAAAGAGTTGTGGTCAATGGATCTTATTCAAAATGGGTGACTTATCAGTGGGGTCCCACAGGGATCAGTACTGGGTCCAGTGCTCTTCAATTTATTTATTAACCTCCCTGCCATTCTAATTGTCTGCTGCACACAGCAGCGGGAGTTTTTTTTTTTTTCCTTTTTATTAATTTTTTTAGCATGTAGCTAGCCTAGCGCTAGCTACATGCTTCCCCCCCTCCCTTCGCTATCCCTCCCACCCCTCCAATCCCCTCTGGCGCTATTACCCAACAGAAATCCTGTTCTGAATGGGATTTCCTGTGTGGGCTTCCCCCGTCGCCATGGCGACGATTGGACTGACGTCATCGATGTCATTGACGTCAGATGGAGTCCCGATCCACCCCTCAGCGCTGCCTGGCACTGATTGGCCAGGCTGCGCAAGGGCTCTGGAGGGGGGGCGGCGCGGCAGGTAGCGGCGGATCGGCGGCGATCGGATGTTACAAGCAGCTAGCAAAGTGCTAGTTGGGCGAACAGTGTTCGCCACTGTTCGGGTTCTGCAGAACATCACCCTGTTCGGGTGATGTTCGAGTTCGGCCGAACACCTGACGGTGCTCGGCCAAACCGTTCGGCCACATGGCCGAACTAAGAGCGCATGGCCGAACGTTCCCCGAACGTTCGGCTAGCGCTGTGATTGGCCGAACGGGTCACGTGGTTCGGGCCCGAACGCGCTCTGATTGGCCGAACGGTCACGTGGTTCGGGTAAATAAATACCCGAACCACGTCATATCTCCGCCATTTGTCTGTGGGTTTAGCTTTGGGTAGGCAGGCAGGGTAGTTCGCTCTCCAGCCACGCTAGCCAGGGTCCCCCCCAGTCATTGTGTGTCGCTGCTGGGAACAGTAGTACACCGCTCGCTCAGCCACACTATATATAGCATTGTTTACTGCCACTGTGTACTTTGCTCAGCCACGCTATATATATAGCATTGTGTTTTCTGACACTCTGTGTACACGGCTTAGCCTGACTAATATAGCATTGTGTGTACTGCCACTGTGCACCTCGCTCAGCCACGCTATATATAGCATTGTGTGTACTGCCACTGTGCACCTCGCTCAGCCACGCTATATATAGCATTGTGTGTACTGCCACTGTGCACCTCGCTTAGCCACGCTATATATATAGCATTGTGTTTTCTGACACTCTGTGTACACGGCTTAGCCTGACTAATATAGCATTGTGTGTACTGCCACTGTGCACCTCGCTCAGCCACGCTATATATAGCATTGTGTGTACTGCCACTGTGCACCTCGCTCAGCCACGCTATATATAGCATTGTGTGTACTGCCACTGTGCACCTCGCTCAGCCACGCTATATATAGCATTGTGTGTACTGCCACTGTGCACCTCGCTCAGCCACGCTATATATATAGCATTGTGTTTTCTGACACTCTGTGTACACGGCTTAGCCTGACTAATATAGCATTGTGTGTACTGCCACTGTGCACCTCGCTCAGCCACGCTATATATAGCATTGTGTGTACTGCCACTGTGCACCTCGCTCAGCCACGCTATATATAGCATTGTGTGTACTGCCACTGTGCACCTCGCTCAGCCACGCTATATATAGCATTGTGTGTACTGCCACTGTGCACCTCGCTCAGCCACGCTATATATATGGCATTGTGTTTTCTGACACTCTGTGTACACGGCTTAGCCTGACTAATATAGCATTGTGTGTACTGCCACTGTGCACCTCGCTCAGCCACGCTATATATAGCATTGTGTGTACTGCCACTGTGCACCTCGCTCAGCCACGCTATATATAGCATTGTGTGTACTGCCACTGTGCACCTCGCTCAGCCACGCTATATATATAGCATTGTGTGTACTGCCACTGTGCACCTCGCTCAGCCACGCTATATATATAGCATTGTGTTTTCTGACACTCTGTGTACACGGCTTAGCCTGACTAATATAGCATTGTGTGTACTGCCACTGTGCACCTCGCTCAGCCACGCTATATATAGCATTGTGTGTACTGCCACTGTGCACCTCGCTCAGCCACGCTGTATATAGCATTGTGTGTACTGCCACTGTGCACCTCGCTCAGCCACGCTATATATAGCATTGTGTTTTCTGACACTCTGTGTACACGGCTTAGCCTGACTAATATAGCATTGTGTGTACTGCCACTGTGCACCTCGCTCAGCCACGCTATATATAGCATTGTGTTTACTGCCACTCTGTGTACACCGCTCAGCCAGACTATATACCGTTGTTTACTGACACTCTGTGTACACCGCTCAGCCAGACTATATACCATTGTTTACTGACACTCTGTTTACACGGCTCAGCCTGACTATAAAGCATTGTGTGTACTGCCACTGTGCACCTCGCTCAGCCACGCTATATATAGCATTGTGTTTTCTGACACTCTGTGTACACGGCTTAGCCTGACTATATAGCATTGTGTGTACTGCCACTGTGCACCTCGCTCAGCCACGCTATATATAGCATTGTGTTTACTGCCACTCTGTGTACACCGCTCAGCCAGACTATATACCGTTGTTTACTGACACTCTGTGTACACCGCTCAGCCAGACTATATACCATTGTTTACTGACACTCTGTGTACACGGCTCAGCCTGACTATAAAGCATTGTGTGTACTGCCACTGTGCACCTCGCTCAGCCACGCTATATATAGCATTGTGTTTTCTGACACTCTGTGTACACGGCTTAGCCTGACTATATAGCATTGTGTGTACTGCCACTGTGCACCTCGCTCAGCCACGCTATATATAGCATTGTGCTTTCTGACACTCTGTGTACACGGCTTAGCCTGACTAATATAGCATTGTGTGTACTGCCACTGTGCACCTCGCTCAGCCACGCTATATATAGCATTGTGTTTTCTGACACTCTGTGTACACGGCTTAGCCAGACTATATAGCATTGTGTGTACTGCCACTCTGTGTACACCGCTCAGCCAGACTATATAGCATTGTGTTTACTTCCACTCTGTGTCTGCTGGGCCTGGGAACAGTAGTACACCGCTCACCCGCCACTGTATAGCATTGTGCTCTGTGTCGCTGCTGGGAATAGTGGTACTGTATAGCATTTCTGTACTGCCACTGTACTGCTGCCAGTCAGCGTGTACTGTAAGGATAAGTGAAATGAGGAAGAAATCCGGTGAAAGAGGAAGGGGCAAGGGAAGAGGTGTTTCCCCTGACGGTTCACGTACAGGCCACAGGGGAGCACCCAAGAAAACCCACTCAATACCGCCCATGTTGTCCAGGACAACAACCCTCACAAATCCAAAAGAACAGGACCAGATAATTACTTGGATGACCTCTCAAGCGTCCAGCAGTGGGTTAAGCAGCACCAGCACATCACGCACGAGGTCCGAGTCCTCAGCCAGTTACAAGGAGCCAGTGGGCACAAAGCTGACACAACCGGCAGCGACACCACGCACACAACTGCCAGATAACCAGTCCTATGAATTACCTCAGGACACAATGGGGTATTCGCAGGAGCTATTCCCAGCCCAACAAACTTCCACCTATGAAAGGTCAATGGAGGAACAGCCAGAAATGTTGTGCCCGGATTCACAACCATTAACTGTGGGAAATGCACCGCGCACTGAAATACAAGGCGAGTCCGAGGAGGACTCGGAAACCCAAATCCCAGAGCAAGTTGGGCAGGAGGGGTTGCAATTGCAGGAGGTCGGCCGACAAGATCTGGAAGACGACGTTGGAGTGAGCTGCGCAGAGGTTGTTCTGGGGAGCTCTACTCCACGGCGGCGGCCCCCCACAATGACATATGACGAGTTTGAGGAGATGGAAGAGGAGGGTATGGACAATGTGGACAGAGACCCAGATTTTATTTGTGAACGAGAACATCGCCGTCGTAGCAGCAGCACAGATAAGTCTGTTGAAGAACCCACTGCTGCACGAGTTCGCCTTGTGCCACAAGGTAGGCGGCGCGCAATTTCAGGCACCACAAGCGTGGAAGTTAGAGTGAGAGGCAAAAGAGGAGTAAACAGAAATCGCCAGCAAGGAGGCAGGTGCTCCAAAGTCTGGGCTTTCTTTGAAGACTGCACTGAGGATGTTACCATGGCGATTTGCAAGGTGTGCAAGACTCGCCTGAGCAGGGGGAAAAGTATTAACAACCTCTCCACCACCAGCATGAGCCGCCACATGCTATCCAAACATCCCACTCTGTGGGCAAACGCGGCAGGACAGGGTACCAGCAACACTGCCTCCCTTGGGTTCACCAGACTCACCACCAGACCCGCCTCAGCAGCAGCAGTAGCCCAGCCATTGCGTGGTTCACAACATTCACAAACATCAGACGACGCTGACACTGTCACTTTCCGGAGTAGTGCTCTTGAGGTCTCCCAGTGTTCATCAAACACAACAACCAACAGCCCTTCCGTGTGCAGCGCTACGGTTCAGTTGTCTGTGTCGGAGATGTTTGAGCGCAAGAGGAAATTGCCAGCAAATGACCCCCGGGCCGTGGCAGTAACAGCCAGCATAGCCAAGCTTCTGGCCTGCGAAATGCTGCCATATCGAGTGGTGGAGACAAACAGCTTCAAGGGCATGATGTCAGTGGCCATCCCACGTTACGTGGTTCCCAGCCGCTACCACTTTGCGCGCTCTGCAGTGCCTGAGTTGCATGAGCACGTGGTCAGCAAAATAACCCGAAGCTTGAAGAATGCCGTTGCCTGCAAGGTTCACCTCACCACTGACACCTGGACGAGTGCGTTCGGCCAGGGTCGATACATCTCCCTTACCGCGCACTGGGTGAACCTTGTGGAGCCTGGCAGCGATTCCTCACCTGCTACGGCGCGGGTGTTGCCCACGCCGCAAACAGCTGCACCGCCGTCCCTCCCACTGGATAACAACAGCAGCACCTACCTCTCTGACTCCTTCTCCTCCAACGCATCTCAAAGCTGTACCTCTTTCGGAAACGCTAACCCAGCAGCAGTAGGATCGTGGAAGCAGTGCAGCACAGCTGTTGGCATGCGTCAGCAAGCGTTGCTGAAGCTGATCTGCCTTGGGGATAAGCAGCACACAGGGGAGGAAATTTGGAGGGGAATAAAGGAACAGACGGATTTGTGGCTGGCACCGCTGGACCTGAAACCGGGCATGGTTGTGTGTGATAATGGGAGTAATCTCATTCGCGCTTTAAGGTTGGCTAAGCTGACACACATCCCTTGCCTGGCGCACGTGATGAACCTAGTAGTTCAGCGGTTCCTGAGGACATACCCAGGCATGGCCGATCTTCTGCTGAAGGTGCGTCGAGTGGCCAAACATTGTAGAAATTCCAGTACTGCTTCGGGGGCACTCGCCAAGATGCAGGAGCGCTTCAATCTCCCCCACCATCGCTTGCTGTGTGATGTCCCTACGCGCTGGAATTCTACGCTGCACATGCTAGCACGCTTTTGTGAGCAGAAGAGTGCAGTGGTCCAGTACATGACGGCGCAGTACCGAGGCGCATCCGGACAGCTGCCAAGCTTCTGTGGATCCGATTGGGCCAACATGTTGGACCTCTGCCAAGTCCTCCAAAATTTTGAGCAATCCACGTTGCTTGTGAGCAGTGACAACTCTTCAGTCAGCATTACCATACCACTGCTGTGTTTACTGAAGAGGTCGATGTTAAAAATCAAGGAAACAGCTGTCATGATGCAACTGGGGGAATCTGAAGGAGAAAACGATCAGCGTGATGGTACCAACATCAGGCCATCCGCCTCAGGGAACGCTGGCCCCAGCAGCTATGACGAAGAAGAGGAGGAGGAACAGCTGGAGTTGGAGCAGGAATTTCATGCCACCACTGACGAGGGCCAGAGCGGTGCACGTTGGACTTCCACAATTCAACGCGAATGGTCAGCAGAAGCAGACCAGGAGGAAGGTGACGACTATGATGCATCACAACAACTATCACAACGCTCACAAGAGGATGATGAGGATTCTGGTAGGACTCTGGCACACATGGCTCAATTCATGCTAGACTGCATTGAACGTGACCCACGCATTGTGCGCATTCTGGACAACACCAATTACTGGGTTTATACCCTTCTGGATCCACGGTACAAACACAATGTTCCAAAACTGCTTGAAGAAAGAGTCAGACAGGTCAAAATGGAAGAATACCAGCAGGCCCTTGTGGAGACTTTAGAGAGGAGATTGACATCCTCCCCCTCCTCTAGCCAGTTGTACGCAGACAGACTGACTTCCGCAAACCCAGGACGACCAGGAGGGCAGCAAACAACGCAAGCCGCAGCTAGTACCCAAAAGGGAACGGTATCGGCAGTGTCCTTGGAGTGGGAAAATTTTCTGACACCCATGCAGCAGCAGCCCACTGAACAGCAAGCGTGCAGATCCACCTCCAACACCGATCGCCTGGAGAAGATGGTCAAGGACTACATGTCAGATGACGTAGCTGTGTCGAACAATCCATCTGCACCCTTCAACTATTGGGTATCGAAGCTAGACACCTGGCACGAACTGGCAATGTACGCAATAGAGGTGCTGGCTTGCCCGGCAGCCAGCGTTATGTCGGAACGCTGTTTCAGTGCTGCCGGAGGCATCGTCACAGATCGGCGTATCCGCCTCTCTACAGAAAATTCAGACCGTCTGACTCAAATTAAAATGAATCAATCCTGGATTGGAAATGACTACGCAACACTCCAGGACCCCAACCAAGTAACATGACCAATGAACATCTGGGATGGTGTAGCGTTTCCGGTCCCTGTTTATTGAACCTCTCATCTGTATTACATTTATGACTGCATGGCGGCAAAAAGCATTGCTGCTATATCCGCACGCTTTTTGTCCTCATGCAAGGCCTGGGTTGTTGTGTCTCAAAAACCGTGGCCTTCTCCTCCTGCGCCTGCTCCTGTTCCATCACGTCTGCTGCTGCTGGGTTAGCGTTGCCGCGTGGTCCCTGTTTATTGAACCACTTATCTTTATTACATTTATGACTGCATGGCGGTACAAAGCATGCTATCCGCACGCTTCTTGCCCTCATGCAAGGCCTGGGTTGTTGTGTCTCACAAAGCGTGGCCTTCTCCTCCTGCGCCTCCTCCTGTTCCATCACGTGTGCTGCTGCTGGGTTAGCGTTGCCGCGTGGTCTCTGTTTATTGAACCACTTATCTTTATTACATTTATGACTGCATGGCGGTACAAAGCATGCTATCCGCACGCTTCTTGCCCTCATGCAAGGCCTGGGTTGTTGTGTCTTACAAAGCGTGGCCTTCTCCTCCTGCGCCTCCTCCTGTTCCATCACGTCTGCTGCTGCTGGGTTAGCGTTGCCGCGTGGTCCCTGTTTATTGAACCACTTATCTTTATTACATTTATGACTGCATGGCGGTACAAAGCATGCTATCCGCACGCTTCTTGCCCTCATGCAAGGCCTGGGTTGTTGTGTCTCACAAAGCGTGGCCTTCTCCTCCTGCGCCTCCTCCTGTTCCATCACGTCTGCTGCTGCTGGGTTAGCGTTGCCGCGTGGTCCCTGTTTATTGAACCACTTATCTTTATTACATTTATGACTGCATGGCGGTACAAAGCATGCTATCCGCACGCTTCTTGCCCTCATGCAAGGCCTGGGTTGTTGTGTCTCACAAAGCGTGGCCTTCTCCTCCTGCGCCTCCTCCTGTTCCATCACGTCTGCTGCTGCTGGGTTAGCGTTGCCGCGTGGTCCCTGTTTATTGAACCACTTATCTTTATTACATTTATGACTGCATGGCGGTAAAAAGCATGCTATCCGCACGCTTTTTGTCCTCATGCAAGGCCTGGGTTGTTGTGTCTCACAAAGCGTGGCCTTCTCCTCCTGCGCCTCCTCCTGTTCCATCACGTGTGCTGCTGCTGCTGCTGCTGCTGGGTTAGCGTTGCCGGTCCTTGTTTATGGAACCTCTTATCTTTATTACATTTATGACTGCATGGCGGTACAAAGCATGCTATCCGCACGCTTCTTGCCCTCATGCAAGGCCGGGGTTGTTGTGTCTCACAAAGCGTGGCCTTCTCCTCCTGCGCCTCCTCCTGTTCCATCACGTGTGCTGCTGCTGGGTTAGCGTTACCGGTCCCTTTTCCTGGAACCTCTTATATGTATTACATTTATGACTGCATGCCGACAAAAAACATGTTACCTGTGCAAAGAAAACAGACATTTCCCGCATTTAAAAGACAGTTTTCCCTTTGAAACTTTAAAATCGATTTTCTCAAAAACTATAAGCTCTTTTTGCTAATTTTTTTTTTCCTCGTGTACCCACTCCCAAGGTGCACATACCCTGTAAATTTGGGGTATGTAGCATGTAAGGAGGCTTTACAAACCACAAAAGTTCGGGTCCCCATTGACTTCCATTATGTTCGGAGTTCGGGTCGAACACCCGAACATCGCGGCCATGTTCGGCCTGTTCGGCCCGAACCCGAACATCTAGATGTTCGCCCAACACTAGCTGCATGTAACAAAAAAAATTATGCAAATTGGCCCACCAGGGCCAGAGTAATCCTCCGCGGCAGGTTACCCCGAGCTGAGCTCGGGATAACCGGCAAAGAGGTTAATGACTAAGTAGATGCAGTAGAAAGCAATGTTGCTATTTTTGCAGATGATACAAAATTGTGCAGAATCCTCAACTCTCAGGAAGATAGTGACATATTGCAACAGGATCTGGATAGGATGGCTGTATGGGCACATAAATGGCAGATGGTCTATCACCACACAAAATAAACAGGATACAGATGGGGACATCAAACTTGTAGAAGGACTTAGGAGTACTCAAGTTAAATAATCGTATTCAATATCAAGCCACTGCAACTAAAGCTAATAACATTTTGGGATGCATTAAAAGGGAAATAAAATCTTGAGATTCTAGCATAATATTGCCCCTGTTTAACCCTAGTAAGGTCACATCTGGAATATGGAATTCAGTTCTGGGCATCACATTACAGGAAATATATTGCAGTTTTAGAGCAGATGCAGAGACAAGCAACAAAATTAATAAGAGGGATGGAAGGACTCACTAAGAAAGGTGTAACGTTTGCAGAATAGTTTCCGTGGTCAGCGCACCAGACGTGCGCTGACGCGGCGGAAATCCTCCACAAACGTGTGATTGGGAGAACCCAGGTTAGGTGCAATGCACTGGTAGATGGCAATTCCCACCGGCAGATGGAGCTGTGGAGTGCAGACGAGCCCTGCCTCTGCACTGCCACAGATGCCAGATGGGAGTTGTACGAGCAAGATCAAGCAGGGCTGAATAGCCCTCAAAGAGAAATAGCACAGGGACAGACAGAATGTGTGTTCACCAATCTAGTCGCCCCCTCAGCGACGGTGAACACACATCAACGGAAAGAAAGCGCGTACGCAATCGCAAGAGAGAGGCAATTGCCAGAAGTGACACAAGGCTGAACAGAACAGAGCACGAGAGTAGCAAAGGCACAGCAAACAACAATCAGAAGGTAAAGAAAATAACAAACGCTAGCTAAATGCGAACACCGCACTCATTCGCAACAGCCAACGCGTTTCTTCACGATCACCGCGCGTTAGGTGCCCAGTGATAAGCGTGCCACCCTAACTAACCAATGACAGACAAACACGAAATAGAGAACGCGAACGCTTGCTAAACGGTTACCTCACCGAGCCTACAGCAAGCGTTCGTATCAGACAAGACAGACAGACAGGTGGGGTTGCCAGTAGCAACCGCTGCTCTGGCTAGCACCCCTAAGGCAGAGATACAGAAGGAGGCACTGCCACTACCACTAGGGCAAGTGCGATCCAGACAGATAAACAGAAGGGGATACCAGTAGCAACCGCTGCTCTGGTTAGCACCCCAAAGGCAGAATACAGAAGGAGGCACTGCCACTACCATTAGGGCTAATGCAATCCAGACAAATGGAGCAGCCAGTAGCAACCACAGCTCTGGCCTACACTCCCAGACAGACAGAACGATTCCCTGTTGACCGCCGCTGGCGACAAGGCAATCGAGACACAGAAGGAAGCACTGCCACTACCATTAGGGCTAATGCAATCCAGACAGATGGAGCAGCCAGTAGCAACCGCAGCTCTGGCCTACACTCCCAGACAGACAGAACGATTCCCTGTTGACCGCCGCTGGCGACAAGGCAATTGAGACACAGAAGGAAGCACTGCCACTACCATTAGGGCTAATGCAATCCAGACAGATGGAGCAGCCAGTAGCAACCGCAGCTCTGGCCTACACTCCCAGACAGACAGAACGATTTCCTGTCGACCGCCGCTGGCGACAGGACAATCACAGCAGAGACAATACAGGCAAAACAGATAAACTTTAACAAACAAACAGGGCTGATACACTAGGAGAGTTTATCAGTAACAAACCATGAAGATGACCTGCAAAGGATTCTGGGAGAACATGGCTTTTATACTGCAGGCCTTCAAAGGAGGCAGCTAGGCAATTTGCATGACAAATGTATGCAAATTCCTCAGCAGCAGAGCAGGTCTGAAACTTGCAAAGCAAAGACAGGTCTCTTTTCCAGAGGCCTGCAGCCCTCAAACTTCAGGAATGGTCAAATAGCTGTCTGTCTGTGCAGACAGCTGAGCGGATCATTACAAAAGGTTAGCTAAACTGAGTTTAGTCTGGAGAAAAGACGTCTTAGAGGGGATCTATTTAACATGTATAAATACATCAGAGGGCAATATAAAACCTTGGCGGATGAGCTTTTTGTCCCTAAGCTTTTACAAAGGACTAGTAGGGGAAATGATCTGCGTATGGAGGAAAAATGTTTTAGCCATTTAGTCAGGAAAGGGTTCTTTACAGTAAGAGTGATTAAGATGTGAAATGCATTACCGCAGGAAGTATTTATGGCAAATTCTATATCTGCATATTTAATTATTTAAAGGGGACTTAGATACTTTCCTCAAAGACATCCATGACTATAATTACTAGGTAATGCCCAGTGGTGTTGATCCAGGGATTTTATCTGATTGCGATCTGGAGTCAGGAAGGAATTTTTTCCCTTTTGGGGATAATTGGACCATGTCTTGCAAGGGTTTTTCCCCTTCCTCTGGATCAAGAGGGATATGTGAGGGAGCAGGCTGGTGTTTTACTTTATTTTCTGGTTGAACTCAATGGACATATGTCTTTTTTCAACCCAAATAACTATGTAACTATGTAACAGAATAATGTGAACTTGTATTACTGGGACTATCACTCCAGTGCATGATCTGGCATTGTGTGACTTACTGCTTATTACCTGTATTGTGTTGTCTGTCACCCCTTTTATCACTGTCTGTAATCTTATTTATTTTCCAGTGCTGTTACCGCTATATAACTCCAATAAATTATAATAATGCCCCATTTGCCCATTGTGCCCATTTTACCCGTTCCACTCCAGTCACTCAATCACCCCTTAAGGTGCTGCAAGTGCCGCCCTTCCCACTTGCAAATGCTGCCACCTGTGTTGTTGCTACACACATTTCGTTTTGATTGGCCAATTATTGGCCAATGTTACCACTTTCACATAGTGAGAGCTTACCTACACCATCTGTTCATAATATTTAAAATCTATTGGCCTTCATACTACATGGAGATGACAGCATTGGCCAAATATTGGCCAATCGAAATTGGATGTGTGGTGTAAGCTTAAAAGGGAAACAGATAATTTTTTTTCCTGGTTTCTATCAGCTATAGGAGCTGTCATGTTCCTCCTTTCCCTTCTAGCTGCGCTTTATTTATGCAGAAGAAGGGTGGAGATAACATCGTTGACTTCTGTAAAGCCTTTGAAGCACATTCCTTCTGTCTGTGGGCGGGCAGGCCATGAAAGTAGGGTAATAAAACCCTCTGCTAAACTTTTAAATGGAAAAGAAGAGGTAAAATGAATTATATTTTTTAATAATGAGTCACATTGCTGGCATGCATATTTAATGTGCTACTGAGGTGCCCTGGGTGCTAAAAATGGTGCTCGGTTCACTTTAAAGCTAAGCATGACAGCCAGGTAACTTCCCTTGTTTATAAGGGAATGAAGATGGCAGCCTCTGTATTCCTCTCTCTTCAGGTTCCCTTTAAGTTATTTCATCAGCTGCCAGCCGTGGTCCTTTAGTAATCTGAATTTGAGCATTTGATCATTTTGAGAAAATCTGTGTCAGTAAGATTCATATTTACTGTGAGGTTGAACTTCGTTTTAAACTTCGTTAACTTATGCATAACAGAAGCTTAAGACAGCATCACCTAAGTAAATATAAAGAGAAAGCCTTACAAATGCATCACTTTGCAGAGATAAATATATAGATAACCATATAGACCTCAACGCACACTTGGTTGAACAACGTTGCAAAACTATTAAATAGCATTCCCAATGAATCAATATCCACAATAATAGGTCAAACACACAGTATTGAATCAAGTGTTAAACCACATATGAGTAAATCAAGATGCTAAAGTACCTCAGAAAATCTGAAATCCATTTCAATTAGCAAAACAATTTGGTGAAATATGGATTTTCACCCCCTTCGCAAGACTTTCCAATGGATTGGTTTGCAGTGGATTAACTCATCACTACAAGCGTCAACATTCATTGTCATGCCGATGTACAAGACGAAACATTTTCAACTTCTTCATTTGGCTTGGACATTATTGCGTGGCGCAGTATGGATTTTTTCGCCTATTTGTATTGTAAGCTTAATGAAGTAAAAAGCTATGCAGCAGACTGTACTATAAATCATAGGAGACATGAGAAATTGATAACACTTTTGCCAATAATTGTGAGGTAAACTGACATGAAGCTTGTGTATTCTAATGCCAAAGTATAAAACGTAAACTGTTGTCTTGCTTGAGACTTACTGACTCTTACAGTATGTTTACAAAAACAAGCTGCCTGAGTAACTATAACCACTCAATTAGGAAGAATTCAAAGAGTATATATTCACTCAAAATGGATATCAATGAAGGATGGTATAAAAAGTTTTACTTTGCCTGTCAGCTATCTCATTGTGGATGTCTGACAAATACATGGAAACCAGCCTGAACAAAACAGAAGTAACCACTTTCCCTTTGAAACCACCCCTTCTCTAACAGTAAATAGCCCCTTTAGGCTGGTTTCACAGTGAGAAGTTAAAGTCCCAGGTTACAGCAGCCAGTAACGCAGCCTAACTCACAGCACTGTAAAACCAATCAATCTGTTCACAGTGCCCACGTTGCGTCACATAGTAACACAGCACGTTTAAACAAAGTGCTGCAAGCTGTACGTTATACTAGGCTAAGCCGCGTTAGACTGCTTGCACATGCTCAGTAATGTTGGAGGAGGAGGTCTCCCCTCCTCCTCTGCGGCCAGCCACATGGCTAATTAATATTCACTGCACTGTGGTGACTGGTGATGAGACTCGTAGTGTTGTCCGGATCATGAACAAATCGTTTATTTGATCCGGATCTTTTTTGTGAGTCGAATCATCCGGATCATCACAATGAAAGATTCGGTTCACAGTGGATGTCTGTCTGGAAGAAACAGCAACATACAGAATGTACAGTGCAGGGAAAGTCCTGTCCTGCTAGTCATTTCACCCAGTCTGCTTCCCTAGTAAAATGATTCAAATGATTCGGTTCAAAGATCCGGATCTTTTCAATGATCCGATTGAAATGATCTGAATCCTTAAAAAGATCCGGACTTCCTATCACTAACCTGGAGCGGCTGCTTTGAGAGCTGCATAACGCAGCTCAATCTGACGTCCAACTTCAACACCACCATACGTTGCGTTAGGGGCACGTTATGCGACCATAACGTCCCCTAAAACGCAACGTCTTGGTGGGAAAGTAGCCTTAAAGGACAACTGAAGTAAGAAGAATATGGAGGCTGCCATATTTATTTCCTTTTAACCAATACCAGTTGCAGTGGTGGCTAGAGCTTCACATTTGAGGGGAGGTGCAGAGCCAATTCTCTCATGAAGTAAGGTGAAACATTTGCATCAGGTGCAGAGATTACAGGGGCAGCATGTTTGTACTGTGTGTTTACACTAGCAGCATGCAGTCAGAGTAGTATCAATCAGTGACACTCATTGTTTTGCCTAATGCTGGATCCACTCCATACAAGGTTTTGGCAGATTTACCTGCCAGGCCGATTATTTCCAGCATGTCCGATCAGAGGATCGATCATTTTTTGAGCAATTTTCTGATTGATTTCCACTGCACAACTGTATCTGTTGGAGGAGGAGTCCAAATGAGATGTATACCATGGCAATCATTAAGTCACACCACTAGGTGCTAGATTTATATACAAACAAATATATGCCAGCTTCTGTAGAGTAGCTACAGAAGTGGTAACAGGCACTGTGCTATTGCGTCCAGTTAAAAATGGCGCCAGCCAAATAATGGCGCCTGGTTACGCACGATAATTTTTTAAAAACGATATTTATCGTTTTTACTAAAACGGTATTTATCGTTTTTACTAAAAACAATATTTTTCATTTTTGAGAGTTGACAGGTGTGTGTGTGTGTGTGTGTGTGTGCGTGCGTGCGTGCGTGCGTGCGTGTGTGTGTGTGACACACACAAACACACACACCAAAACCCATATTCAACACATTTCAAAATGATATTTAGCGTTTTATGGCTTACATTTCAAAACGATATTTATAGTTTTATGGAAGTCATAAAACGATAAAAATCGTTTTTAGTGCAGCGCCATTTTTTAACTCAAAAAACGATAAATATTGTTTTGTAATGCAAATTAATTCGGCGCCATTTTTACACTGTAGGCTCTGGCGCCATTTTTAACTGATGCCGCATTATGAGGGGGCTGGCACTTAGTGACTTTCCCATGAAAAGGCAGAATATCACTTGACCATTTTTTCCCCTTGAAAACCTTTTAATTTTACTGTAGATTCTGTTTGTTTTCTACTACTTTTCTGTAAGTATTTGCTGCACTTTTTCATTAAATGCTACTTAAAAAAAATATCAAGCCAAATCTTTGAAATCTAATTAGAAATTAATGAAGTCTGCCTCTGTGAAGACACTACCTTAATGTAAGACCTCTGTGCTTTGAAGTGATTCATTGACATCAGCAAGGCACCACTTAACTTTGGGTTAATCTCTGTCTAGCATAGCAGCAAGTAAAACAGATTTTTTTCAATAATTCAAATCATAGCAGCATTTGCTGTAAGTGAAGCATGTTTCTGTTAAGATGTGGTGGTTACTACAGTATCTGTATAAAGGCTTAAAGGACAACTGAAGTGAGAGGTATACGCAGGGTGTCAGAGATGTCCCGAATGATTCGCACGCAAACTTATTTGTGCGAACTTCAGTGGTTCTCTACTTCACAGTCAGCAGACACAGGGTAGCCAATCAGGCTACACTCCCTCCTGGAGCCCCCCCCCCCCCCCCTTATAAAAGGCAGACACTTACTCACTCGTGTGGCTGCAGTAATTAGAGAAGGGAGAGAACCTGCTGTAGACATGGGGGAAGCTTAGTTAGGCTATTATTAGGCTTGTTAGCTTGCTCCTTGCTGATACTTATTGCTAAAAAGCACCCCTCAACAGCTCTTTTGAGAACTAATGTTCTTGTGATCTATTTCTTTTTTTGTGTGTGTGTGTGTCCCACAGACACTTGTGTTGCATATACAGCCCTGTCAGTCAGTCGCAGCTGGCCCTTGGCTCCTTGGTAATTCCTACTGTGCCACTTCCAGGCCCAGCACATTCAGTAACTACCTGTGTGTGTGACAGCTGCACATTTGTAATACCAATCACTGCATACCTACCTGTTCAGTGCACCTACCTATGTGAGCGCACGCAGTGTTATATACCACCAGTCACTGCACAGCCGACTACCTGGCCTTAAGTGTGGATGTAGACACTGAGCAGCGATGAACCCCTGGACTACTAGGTGCGCATGCTTTACCTGTGGCCAGAGCTGTCACAATTTGCCATCCAACTTCTGTCTTGCCCTGCCTCAACCGTCCTGTCAGAAAGGACCTTCAGCGCAGCTGGAGGCATTGTCACTGAGAAGAGAAGTCGCCTAGGTCACAAAAGTGTTCAGTACCTCACCTTTATCAAAATGAATGAGGCATGGATCCCAGAGGGCTACTGTCCGCCCGAAGACTAAGTCAGTCCCCACACACAGCATCTCTGCCTGCATGCCGTGTGACTGCCTTCTCCGCCACTATCAACAGGGTCCAGGACTCCAGGCGGATTCCTGAATTTTTAAGCTAGCAGCGGCCGCTATAATAATTTTTCTGGTGTGTGTACATGCCTGCCTAATTTTTCTGGCTGCACTGCAGCTGCAACAACAAAACAAAAGGCATGTACATGTGTCAATTCCCCTTCGTGATAGTTACCTTGTCGCGGTGAAGGGGCTTGCGTATCACAATGAAGCAATGACCGCCGGCTATATGAGTGTACCCAAGATAATAAGGTCGTTGCTTCATTGTGGACAGACCAAATTTGATCAGCTGGACAGTCACTGTTCTGTCATTGAGCTACCTCAGCCCGGCGACTATATGGGCTTGAAAACCGCTATCGCCTGCACTCTGGCCATGGTGCGCACCAGTCCAGCTCGGCCATCACTACACAAACAGCTGTTTGCTGTGCGTTACACAGTGAGTTTGGTGTGTCAGTGTGAAGCAGTACACTAATTACACTACCTAATTGATGTATATGCTACGGCCAGAACCCGTAGTGTGGCCACTTCGCGTTCTGGCCAGCCACTTCGGGTTCTGGCCGGCCAATGTGCGAAGTGGCCGCAGCGCAGCGGCCAATGTTAGAAATGTTATGTTTACGCTGTCTCGCTGCGGCCAAATTTATGACAACCTTGCTTAATTTAATTAAATATAGCCGGCGGCAATGTAATAGATGAAGCCGCCGGCTTTCGCACTGCCTCTCTCCCCCCCCCCCCCCCCCCGCCTCTCTCCTCTCCCCGCCTCCCATACAATAAGTAGCAGCCGGCGGGCACATGCAGCCGGAGAGTCGTTCGTCGTGGCAGGGGAAGCAGAGCGGGGAGGCTACAGACATTGCTTCTGCCAGCACCCGCTCTGCAGGAAGGGCAGGATTCCCCTGTCGCGATGAACGACTCTCGGGGACACGCGTGTCCCCGCTGGCTGCTAATTATTGTATGGGAGGCGGGGAGAGGAGAGAGGCGGGGGGGAGGAGAGAGGCAGTGCGAAAGCCGGCGGCTTCATCTATTACATTGCCGCCGGCTATATTTAATTCAATTAAGCAAGTTGTCATAAATTTGGCCGCAGAGAGACGGCATAAACATAACATTTCTAACATTGGCCGCTGCGCTGCGGCCACTTCGCACATTGGCCGTCCAGAACCCGAAGTGGCTGGCCAGAACGCGAAGTGGCCACACTTCGGGTTCTGGCCGTAACATATACACATGCACGATGTTTTAAAGCACTTTAGGCCTCCAATTTAGCATGCAATAGGATTTCTGCCCTTAAAGCGCTGCTGTGCGTCAAATCCAGATTTTTCCCCGGGACTTTTGGCGTCTATCCCACTCAGTCATGCAAAAACTCAGGTGTTAGACCCCTTGAAACATCTTTTCCATCACTTTTGTGACCAGCATAAATGTTTGTAATTTTCAAAGTTCACCTCCCCATTGAAGTCTATTGCGGTTCGCAAAAGTTCGCGCGAACCGAAAATCGGAAGTTCGAGCCATCTCTAGGTGTCATATTTATTTCCTTTTAAGCAATATTAATTGCTGGCTAAATGCTGATCCTCTGCCTCTAATACTTTCAGCCACAGACCCTGAACAAGCATATGCAGATCAGGTGTTTCTAACATTATTGTTAGATCTGACAAGATTAGCTGCATGCTTGTTTCCGGTGTTATTCAGACACTACTGCAGGTCTGCCAGGCAACTGGTATTGCTTTAAAGGAAATAAATATGGCAGCCTCCATATCCATCTCACTTCAGTTGTCAAGTTGACCTATCCCAGTGACACCTTCCCTCAGCCTTCTGGTGTTCTTGTCACCTGAAAGAGTCTTTAGAAGTAATTTTGGACAGAATTTTAGGAACAATTACTCTATAGACCAACTGTTCAGCTTCCTTTGTCCAATGCCATACAAGAGTACACGGCTATAAACGGCCCCTAAGTACCTGCCCAAATAAACAACCGGTGTGCTAGGTTGGTTAACACTGGCAACAGCAGCTCTTTTATAAACAAATTCCAAATAAATAACATTGTAAACAATAACCAGTATAATGTAAACTAATTGGCCCAAGGGAAAGGGCTCAGAAGAACAACCAATAGCACTTCACACACAGCCTGGTACTGGCCCCCAGATGCTGACACTGACTTGGGGACAGCTGCATGCTACCAAAGGGGTTACCCACTTCCTTGAAAACCAACAATTCACATCAAAGTGTACGCCCACAAATGGATCAAGGCAAGCAGCAAGCAGGCAATTTCGAGAAACAGATGGAGGTCAAACCAGGAGATCAAATCAAGGATAGCCACGCAGGCCAGGTCAGAGACAGGTACAGTCGGATCAGAGCAATAACACACAGTTGCATAGTCAAACAATACCAAAGCTGACAGAAGTATCAGTACCAGCTGCATGGCAGAGCTGCCTTTTATAGGCAATAATGTGCTGATTAGTAATACCACATGCCCCTCACACACAGATGCCATCTCCACACATGTGCACACAGAGTTGCAGACTGTAGCATGCAAACGTGCACATGCCTCCAGCCAAAGATGTAAATCCTTGGTCAGCACAGGCGCGTCAGTAACGGAACATGCACTCAGAGAACGTAGCACAACCAGCTGGATCACACACCTACAACAAGCATGCAGCTAATCCAGTCTGACTTCAGTCAGAGCACCTGATCTGCATGCTTGTTGTGGGGCTGTGGCTAAATGTATAGTGCTACATACACACTTGAGATAAAAGTCTTTGGAAAAGGCAAGATCACAGACTAATTTTACCCCATTCCATGTAGTATGAGAGCATGGTCTACACAGTCTATTCTATTGAGCTGAACTCCCCATCAGATACAAACCTTTGCAAGATGCTGGACACAAAGATGCTGTACACATTCAACAGATCAGTATCTGCAAAAGATCTGTTCCTGCAAAATGCATTCATAGTCTATATCTGCAGATCCTCATACACACCTTGTTTAACAGACATTCATCTGCATATCTGACAATCATCTGCAGATCTGAAGATCCATCCTGGTGGATCTGATCTGCAGATGAATGTCTGTTAAATATGGTGTGTATGAGGATCTGCAGATATCATAGACTATGAATGCATTTTGCAGGAACGGATCTTTTGCAGGAACAGATCTTTTGCAGATACTGATCTTTTGAATGTGTACAGCATCTTTGTGTGCAGCATCTTGCAAAGATTTGTATCTGATGGGGAGTTCAGCTCAATAGAATAGACTGTGTAGAGTATGGCTCTCATACTACATGGAATGGGGTAAAATTGGTCTGTGATCTTGCCTTTACCAAAGACTTATCTCAAGTGTGTATGTAGCCTAAAGGCCCATACACAAGTCAGATTTTTTTAAACGACGTCCCATCGTTCGGACGCCAAATCGGGAGTGTGTACAGTCCGTCGTTCAGCTGATAAGACTACCAGTCTTATCAGCTGAACGACGGACTGTACACACGCCCGATTTGGCGTCCGAACGACGGGACGTCCAAACGACCTGTCGTTTAAAAAAATCCAACGTGTGTATGGGCCTTTAGAGACACAGGATCAACAGGAGAGACAGCCAACTGGTATTATTTTAAAAGGAAAAATCCATATCCTAAGTTTAGGTTCCCTTTAAACATTTGAACAGGCTCTCATAGTCCAGATTTTCAAACTTGTCTACCTATACTTTCATTTGTACTAATCATTCATTCTTAATTAAAGTGGGATTATAATTCCAAAACTAAAATTCCAGTAACTACTCTTAGTTACGTAAAAGAACATTTGAAAGTATTCACACACACACACACACACGCACACACACTTCCTGTGTGCAAAAACCATTATTTTCACTACTCAGAGCAGGAGAAGCTGTCTTATCTCTCGTCATCGGCAAAAGCAAATGTAATCATTGCCAGCTAAAGCTCTGAAGGCACCCATACACTACATCGATTTCCTGCCGATATACAGCAGATTCGATCACTGTGATCGAATCTGCTGTGAAATCGTTAAGGCAAATGTTGACCGATTTACATTCGGACAATTTTGCTTGATCACTGGCGGGCGGGAAGTCCATCGTTAGCGGCATTCAATTCGGGCTGACCGACGCAGCAATAATCTCACCTGTCCCGCTGGAGCTAGTCCCTGGGTCCGTGCTGTCCCTATCTTTGGCTGACCTTCTTCTCCATCTCTTCTTCACTTCCTGTCCCGTCCTGTGAGAAGGGGAAGTTCAAACAGTAGAGCGCCCTCTACTGTTTGAACTTCCCCTTCTCACAGGACGGGACAGAAAGTGAAGAGGAGACAGAGAAGACGACCAGCTGGAGAAAGGGACAGCACGGACCCGGGGACCCGCACCGGCAGACAGGTTATATTGCTGCTGGCCAGGGGAGACCAAATGGGGCAGCGAGCAGGCAACAGCAGCAGCTCCACAGGTTGTGAGTCGATTTCATGCTGAAATCAATTCAAAATCTGTGTGCAGTGTTTGGGCAGCCAACAGATCCCTCTCTGATCAGATTCAATCAGAGAGGGATCTATCTGTTGGTCATCGACCAGTGTATGGCAACCTTTAAGGATGCATTTTCACTCTGCCCCTCCCTCTGCTGAGCAGACACACTGCCCTGGTAGAAGCTGAGTCACTTCAGCAGAAAAGAAGGGGACAGAAGGAAGACATATGCCTCTCAGAGAGCTTCAGCCAGCAATTCATCATCATTATTATTATTATTATTAATGAGCACACAGTGGATAGGCCATAGCAGGGTCGGTGGACCAGATGGACCGATTAGGGACACTCTTTAATCCATCTTATTAGCTTTTCATTGATGCTATGCTGGTAATAAACAACTTTAAGATACATACACAATGCTCTACAAATATAGGCATATGCCTATGATAGGGATTAGATTGTGAGCCCATCAGAGGGGACAGTTAAGGGACAAGACAATGCTTTGTACAGTATTGCGCTAGACCGCAGCGCTTTACAAGTTTTTACCTTTTTTTTTCCAGTAATCAGCCTGCCAGCTCCGATTGCTGCTTGGCAGGCTGTATGCGGCAGCCTCCTGTGTCCCCTGCAGGGAATGCACGCTCGAGTGAGCACTCGTTCCCTGCTAATCTCGCGAGGACCGCAATGACGCCAATCGGCCTTAGGCAGTCCCAGGAGAACAACTCTGCAAATGCCCATTGGCGTTAGGCGGTCTCAGAGTGGTTAACAACAGTTCCATGTACTGTACCTACTGTGTTGTATCTCTAAGGTTGTAAGCGGAATTGGGCTACGTTATCTTCTCCTGTGTCATAGTTCGTATTTCATTTTAGATTTATTAGTTGCAACTCCTATTTATTGTACAACATTGCATAATATGTTGGCACTTAAAGAGAACCAGAGGGGTTCAAAAAAAGGTTTTATACATACCTGGGGCTTCCTCCAGCCCCATATGCACAGATCGCTCCCATGCCGCCGTCCTCTGCTGCCTGGATCCGCCGGTACCGGGTCCCGTCATTGCCGCGAGTCGGCCAGTCGGCCGGCGGATGCGGCTGATTTTCCGCATCACACGGAGCTCCCTCTATACAAGTACGCATGAGGCTACCTACTGCGCAGCCACATGCGTACGGGTATGGAGGGAGCCCCTGTGATGCGGACAATTGGCCGCGTCCACCGGAAGTGACGGGCCCGGTACCGGCGGTTCCAGGAAGCGGAGGATGGCGGCGTGGGAGTGATCCAGGCTTATGGGGCTGGAAGAAGCCCCAGGTATGCATAAAAGCTCTTTCTATTTCCAGGCTCCATTCCTCTCTGGTTCCCTTTAACAATAAAATGGTCAATAAAAATATATAAAATCTCAGCCCATTGTGACATTTGTGCAATGTTAAGGCTACACAGGGCTACAGCAGCAAATAAGAGATTAGGAATTTATACAAGACGATGCAAAATGTATGTAAGCTACTGCAATCTATCTGCCCAGTTACAACTCAAGATTGCAGTTACCATTGGTGTACTGAAACTAGTCTAGTGTCAGACAAACAAATGCCTTACCACTCATTTAGGTTGTGCGTAAGAGAGGGTTAACTGAATTTCAGCTTTAAAAGAAGCCTAAAGAGACTTAAAGGTTATTTCAGAAGCCAGTGGACAACAACATTTGTAAAGCACGTTTTTACCCATAGGAATGAAAGTGTGTAGCATGTCTCGGTACAATAATTGGTTTCAGGATGGATTTTGTTACAGAGGATACAGTTTTAGGTCTTTGAATGCCATACTGAACAAGTGAGCTTTTGATATGGATATAAACATCTTAAAACCACACTTAAACTGATAATAATATGGAGGCTGACATATTGATTTACTTTTACCAACCCAGATTTTCTGGCTATCCTGATGGGCGTCTGTTTGTTATATTCTTAGCCATAAACCCAGAAAAGCATGCAGATCAAATGCTCTGATTCAAGTCTGACTGGATTAGCTGCATGCTTGTTTTAGGTGAGTGATTAGACAATACTGCAGCCAGAGATCAGCAGGCCTCAGTACCAAGCAACTGGAAGTACTTAAAAAGAAATAAATATGACAGCCACCATTTCAGGTGACTTTAAGGGCCTTTTTCCACTAGCCTGCGATTTGCGATTTGCTTCTGATCGCAAATCGCAAGGTACATTAAACTAATGGAAACTGCAGCAGCAATTTCCATTAGTGCGATCCGATTGCGATGCGATTTTGGTCAAAGCGCAATCGTTGCGTTTTGTATGCAATTGAGATGGACTATAATGAGTATAGTAGCTCAATCGCAATCGCATGGTGGAAATTGAAACGCGATTGCGATTGCGATCGCATTTCATAGTGGAAAAGAGCCCTAAGGGCCCTTTTCCACTAGCAATCGCAATCACAAATCACAAACGCCAGCGATTGCGATTTTTCATTAACTCTGTTATGCGATTGCGATTTGCGATTTTCATTTTCATTACATTATCATTGTAAAATTCTCTACAGAAAGCAATTGTGATTTGCGATTTCCAAATCGAATCACTGTAGTGGAAAATACTTCTCATGATTTCTATGATAAAGTAAATAGGTAGAAAAAAAAAACGTTTTGTAAAAAATAATACCTTTTAATGGCTAACTAATAGAGTTAAATGATGCAAGCTTTCTGGGATCTAGTCCCCCTACTTCAGGCATATTTCTAGATGTTAGCTGAAGTAAAACACTGATGCAGATAAATGGTAAACATGAAGATGACAGTTGTGCTGGTTACGGTTTATCCGTTAGGTGTCAGGTGATCAGCAGGCTGGAGCCAGTGAGTGAAGCCAAATCAATCATGTTACATAAGGAGTCATGAATCCTGTTCCACAATTTAAACCTTCTGTTAATGTCTTGAACATTGTCATAAATGTGTACTCAGAAATGTTTCTTGATTGATCATTTTTGAAGTTACCCTTAAGAACAAGTACTTTTAGATCTTGCATGCTGTGTCCTGGTTCACAGAAGTGTTGGCCCACTGGTGTGTCCATTTTACCTTCATTGATTTTAAAGCGGTGATGGTTCATTCTTGTGCGCAGTTTTTTTCCTGTTTCTCCTATATAGATTCCTCTTGAGGGGCATTTCATGCAGCGTATCATGTATACAACATTGGATGACTCGCAGCAAAATTGGTCTTGTACTTGATGATATTTCTGTGAGTTTGGTATTTGTATTTGGCTTGTGCTCAAGATATAAGGGCAGGTCTCACACCTTGTGTTATTGCAGGGTAATGTGCCTGGAGTTTCAAGTGTAGAAAATGCACTTCTGATAATCATTTGTCTCAAATTGGGAGGTTGTCTGAAAGCAAGCAGTGGTAACTCAGGAAAAACATCCTTCAGGCGTTTGTCTTTATGGAGTATCGGATGTAGTGCTTTCGATATCTTCCTCAGTGTCTTTTGGGTTGTAGGTGACCACTATTGGTACTCTGTTGTTTTCAGTCTTTGGGGTGTACTTCAACAGTTCCTCTCTAGATTTTAAAGTTGCTCTGTGTATTTGATCGTCAACGATTTGTGGATGATATCCCTGATCTATGAATATTTTACGTAGTGACATAAGTTGTCTGTCTCTGTCCTCTGAATTAGAACATATTCGGTTATACTTCAGAGCCTGGCTGTAAACAATAGATTTTTTGGTGTGTTGCGGGTGGAAACTCTTCCATCTTAGGTAAATATGCCGGTCAGTTGGTTTACGGTATATGGATGTTTGTAAAATTCTATTTTGTATATAAATTGTGGTATTCAGGAAACTGCCATGGGAGGTTGAAAAGCAGAGCGTTAACTTTACGTTCTTGTGGAACTCTGAGAAGTTTTTGTGGAATCTGGTTAATTCTACCTGTGATGCTGTCCAGATTAATAGGATATCGTCTATAAATCTGAAGTAAGCCCATGGTTTAATTTCACAAATTGAAAGGAAGTTTTCCTCCAACCTGGCCATAAATAAATTTGCATACTGTGGTGACATCCTACTTCCCATAGCAGTGCCCATTGTCTGTAGATATATATCATTCCCAAATAAAAAATAGTTGTGAGTTAGTATATACCTGATAAGTTGTAGTGTGGGCTCTGTTGGTAGATCATTAAGCTGAAGGAAATGTTGGCAAGCTGCAATACCGTCCTCGTGTGGAATGTTGGTATAAAGGGATTCAACATCCATTGTAGCCAAGATAGCACCCTCTGGGATCGGACCCATGGCAGTCAATTTGTTAAGAAGGTCAGTGGTGTCCTGGATGTAGCTGGCTGTATTCCTTACCATGGGTTTAAGAATGTTTTCAACCCAACCAGATATCTTTTCTGTTAGTGTCCCCAAACCAGAGATGATAGGACGACCTGGATTTCCTTCTTTGTGTATTTTTGGCAATATATAGAAGGTGCCTATTTTAGGATTAGCTGGTATTAATGTAAGTATGTTAGATGATTTTGAGGAAAGATCATCAAGCATATTCTTCAATTCCCTTGAGAATTGCAGCGTGGGGATGGTTTCTAGTCTTTTGTAGTAGGTGTTGTTGGAGAGCTGTCTGTTTGCTTCTTGAATATAGCTGGATTTATCCAAAATCACTACAGCACCTCCTTTGTCAGCTGGTTTAATTACGTTGTTGTCATTGCTTTTAAAGCTCAGTATTGCTTATGATAAATGATAAAGTAACAACCCTAGTGATTTAAAAATCACTAGCGATTTGCGATTTTGCGATTCAGCAATCATAATCGCTCTAGTGGAAAATGGAGCCACCATAGAGTCTAAACTATAACAAGTTGGGCCATGGCAAAACCTGCTCTGGAGACAGATCCCCTGTATAGAGATGGCCCGAACCTCCGATTTTCGGTTCGCAAACTGCCCCAGTAGTTAGCTAGGCATAAGTAGGAGTCCCAGTAAAGGTAGGTAGGCATAGGTGGGAGTTCCAGTATAGGTAGGTAGGCATAGGTAGGAGTCCAAGTATAGGTAGGTAGGCATAGGTAGGAGTCCCAGTATAGGTAGGTAGGCAGGCATAGGTAGGTGCCCCAGTAGTTAGCTAGGCATAGGTAGGTGCCCTAGTATAGGTAGGTAGGCATAGGTAGGTGTCCCTGAAAAGGGAAGTAGGTGCCCCAGTAGTTAGGTAGGCATAGGTAGGTGTCCCAGTATAGATAGTTAGGCAGCACCTGGCTGGCACAGTAATAGCAATTACCAAGGTCCAGCTGCAACAGATAGGGCTGTATAATGCAGTGTCAATGGGCAACACAGGAGAACATTAGCTCTCAAAAGAGCTGTTGGGGGGTGCTATTTTAGCAATAACAATCAGCCAGGAGCAAGCTAACAAGCCTACAAGAGCCTAACTAATCTTTACCTATGAGAGTCTGCCAGCAGCTGTCCCTTCACTAATTACTGCAGGTACACGAGTGAGTGTAATAGCCAGCGTTGCCTGCCTTTTATAAGGGGGGGGGGGAGTGGCTCCAGGAGAGAATGTAGCCTAATTGGCTACAATGTGCCTGCTGACTTATGTAGAGGGTCAAAGTTGATCCTAATGGCGCACTATGGGGGTGAACCGAACTTCCGCAAAAGTTCGCCTTCTCTGGCGAACGCGAACCACCGAAAGTTTGCCTGGAACCGTTCACCGGTGAACCGTTTGGGCCATCTCTACCCCTGTGTTGGAGGAGGGGGAGTGTAACAATTTGGACCCCCTGCAGTTGCAGGGACTACTCCCTCTATTGTCACGCCTCTGTATAGTGGACACCATGGTATTGTTTTGGGGTGGGGACTGGGGAACAGGCCAGGGTTCTTACAGAGCGTGTGCGAGTGTGCCTTACCTCCCCGACCTCGGCTTCTCCATTTTCTCACTGCTCTTTCTTGTGATTCCACCTTGTCTCTCGCTCATTACTACTTGGTAATGAATCTATTAATACTTTAAGTTAATTATGTTATGTAAGAAACAAGATTTGAGCTTTCTCAGCGCAACAGAAATTTCAAACCCAACATGAGGGAGCAATATAATTATGGGAACGCAATAATCCACAACAGCAATACAACCAGCTTTGTAAATACATTGTCAGCATAGCAAACTTTGATAGGGATAAGATAGTGAGCTACTCTGAGGGACAGTTCATGGCTTGACATGTTTGATGTACTCTCCGGAGGGCTGTGGAAGATGTGAGCACTATAAAAAAAATAATACAAATAGACAGGAAAACATTTCAGTTTATAAGGCCCGGTTCACATTAGCTATTTTTGTGTAACGTAACAGGAACATATACTGTACAAAAGGAATGGATCCAATGTTAACCTATGGATTAATTCCCATGTGTCCGTTAGAACGGATCTGGTCCACGGATTGAAAAATTGCTGCAGGCCCTAATTTTCCAGACCACTCTGCCCAGTGGAACGAATCCAGACAAAAAAAATGGTGCAGCATTGGGGCAATGGAAAACGGAACATTTCTTCACACTAGTGAAGAAACGGACCGTTCCACGGGGGATGGAGTTATGTGCCGACACAAACTTGAGTGACAGGAGGATGAGGGAGGGTGCAGCAGCCGGGCGGGTGGGTGAGGGAGGGTAAAATACATACCAAATGTTCTGTAGCAGCCGGCGGTAGAGGCTTCCTCCTCTTCCGCTGTGACTACGCAGCGCGTCATGTGACTAGTCACATGTCATGTAGTCACATGATGTGGAAAAGACTGAAGCCTCTACAGCCGGTTGCTACAGAAAATTAGGTATGTATTTTACCCTCCCTCACGCACCCGCCCGGCTGCTGCACCCTCCTTCACCCTCCCGTCACTCAGGTTTGTGTCGGCACATAACCCCATCCCCGTGGAACAGTCCGTTTCTTTACTAGGGTAATACATTAGGTATGTATTTGCCAGCGAAACTGAGTGAAAATCGATCTGGTCAAGCATTGATCAGATCAGTTTTCACTTTCCATTTTGCAGTGTGCACAGAGTCATCCAGATCCAGTGAAGCGGAGACCGGATTCGCTCACCGGATCAGTTTGGCTCAAAACGCTAATGTGAACCAGGCCTAACTAAAGTTATAGAAAATGCACATTGGGCTTGGTGCACAAACCGCCAGTAATATTGCCATGCACAAATTAGCACACAGAAGTCTTACTGGTACTAAAGTTAGCAGAGTATCGCACGTTGTGCAATTAATAGGACACATAGTATACAAGTTCTGTGAGCACTGCTATGATAATGGTCTCAATTCACTAAACTTATCTCCTGTCTTTAATAACTCTTCTAGAGTTGTTACCATGGTGATAAGGAATGTAGTAACATTTTACCTCAGGCAAGCCTAAAGTTAACTCTTCTGTCTTTAAATTAACTCTCCAATCCTTAAAATAACTCCAGAGTTAAAGACAGGCTGTTAATTAGCTGCATGTGAAAATAACTACAGAGGAGGTAAATTAACTACAGAGGAGGTAAATTAACTACAGGAGAGGTAACTTAAGGAATGAAGAGGTAAGATAACTCTCTCACGTGTGGAGGTAAGTTTTCTCTTGCCTTATTATCTCTAGCATGATCTTAGTGAATTGAGGCCATAGTGAATTATGAAACTAGTTAACATGTATAACCATAGTAATGCTCAGATTACCCATGTATTGTGGGGTGGCTATAAATGCTTTACTCTGCTGGCGTTAGTACTGGCAATATTGCCTTGCACATGGCAATATTACTGGTGGTTCATGCATCAGGCCCACTGAAGTATACAAAAAAGGGGGAGTCTGGAAATTTTGGCGCCAGATGAAGCCACTAGTGCAATATTACTGATGCTTACAGAAGAATATTGGTAAGGTTATCAATATTCTAGTATTGCTTTATCTATCCTTCCTCATATTATCCTTGCACCCTGCCCTCACCTACAGCTAACACTATTAGTGCCAATTTGAGGTTCGGCTACATAGTAGCCAAACCCTATGTACCCGATCACTTGCCCCCGATGTTGCTTTCCATATCTCCACTGAAATCTCCACTCTTTCTGCCGCTAAGTGTCCCTTCACTGTTATTGTGGTTGCTTCTGGTACTTTGGCTACATCCAGCCTCTCTGGGGGAGATATTGTGTGGGCTCTTTCAGATGCTTAGTTCTTCTTGCACAACAAAGAGTGTGTTGGAATTACATTATGAATACCTTTTGAGCAGCGTTGAATGTCTATGAACTATTTAATGTTTTATGTAAAACACTACATGATATGTTGGTGCTATATGAATAAAGGGGAAAAAAAGTATTAGACCTTGAAATACTGTATGGCAATGCTAAAAAAAAAAGGAAAAAAAAAAAATTAAATCAAATGCTATTTGACAAGCGGCCAAGTTTGAATCTGAACTGGTATTTTTGAAATGTAACCCAACCATGGATGGCTAGATCTGTTAGAATATTTTATCAGCCACTAATGGCAAGAAGACTTTGATAAACACACTCAGAGAAGTGTACTTGTGTCATCTTAGTAAAGGCTCCAGGCTTTTCCAAAGCAATTTGCACTGAATCTGAGTGACTGATCAATAAATGTCAAGATAAGAAAAGCAATGCAATTGGATCAGCCACGTTGATGATATAAGAAAGACAAGACAGTGCTGACCTCAAAGTAAGGAGCTCAATTGTTATCTTTAGTCCTGTGATAAATAAAACCCTGTAAGTGACAGGAAACCCAAGCATGTCAGCATCCAACGTATCCCTCGACTCCTCTGCTTCTCCTTTATGTCATTATAAATTTCATGATCAGCCCACTTCTGGTTTACTTACCTTTTAGATATGGAAGACATCCCTGCTACCTCTAAGAAATGTGAAAAATAAATAAAACAAAACCAATAACATCAAGTAAATCTTTAGCAGTGCACTATTGTGCTGGAAAGGAACACATGGACCACTACATAGAAAGATGTCAGCTGCCCAGTCAACAGTTATTTATTGTGAAACTTCATTTAATACCATTTATGTACTCAATTACTTTTTCTCTTTTTTTGTCAGCTGTCAGTCTTTCAAGATAATCTATCCTGACAGATCCCAGGAACATCCTCTCAGCTCACAGTGTTGAGAAGACAAGAGTAGTGCTGCTGGGAGCAGCGAAGATATTGTGCAGACCCCTCAAACTTCCAGGCCCCTGGCAGAGTGCTAGAGGATGAGGAAGAAACATCACTCTATCCCCACCGAGGAGGGGAGAAAGGCATTTATAATAAATGTAATCATTATATATTTACATATAGAAAAAAAACATTTCCTTTGTAAGTTCTCTGACTGCCACCTTTTGTAGTGGTGTAGGGAAATGGAGGCTGCCGTCTGTGTTTACTTTTAAAAATAATCCAGTTTTCTGGCTCTCTTGTGTCCTCACTCAGTGCAGTCACACCTGCTACCAGCAGGCATCCATGGAGTCAGAACAACTAATCTGCATACATTTTTGGATCAGGGACTCAGAATTTATTACTGGCAGAGGAGTAGCACAACGAACCAGGTAAGGGTAAGTAACATTTTTTTAAAGGACAAACAGCAGCTGTGACGGAATATTACGGAAAGTCGTGCGCAAAATCACCATCGATTTTCGCATGGTCGTGCACAGTTCCTGTCAGTCCTGGGTAAATGCACAATAGATGTCAATTTCCCTCTCTCTTACTGAGAGCAGCAGCCCTCCCCCACATCCTGTGTCAGGAAAGAATGTCACAAGTGGCTAACTCCCCTGCCGAGAAGCCATTTGGTCACCCAGCTCATGTTCCCCAAGCCAGCTCAAACTGGTTGAAATTCAAAATTCCCTCCCAAACTTATAAGCTTCAGACAAAGAGAACTTTATGTATTAATAATTCAAAATGAGGTTGGCACAGCAAGACAAAAATTACATTTCCAGATACCTAGGAATCAGTTCTATCCTACACAGGAAGCGCACTTTTCTAGCTATCAGGAAATCGGTAGAGAATCCACTTTATCCGGCCTGCGTAGAGCGAATGCGACAGACTAGGCATGTATAGCCTCGTTTAAAACAGAGTCGCATGCTGCTTATGAATATGGTCTCGGATTTGCGATGCACCAATCTTGGGCCGAGTCACACAAATTATTAATAATTGGTACATTCCTAGCTCTGAGTCTGTGGGTGGCAACCTGACTGCCAGGAGGTAACCCTGCCTTAAACACACCTACTTTCCAGGTAGTGACCGCCCCAAAACTCAGGGCAGTAAAAAGTGTTTGCGAGGAACTCCTCCCCAGTTCTTCAATTTCCATCGACCAGGGAAGTCCAGACATGTGCTCAAGAAGAACCGGGCGCATGTTGTGTACAAAGGACTTTTAACCTGAATGCCTACTTTTAAACTGGACTATTTTTCTTCATTCTTCAAATGGACTGCTCAGCTAACTAAGTAAGAATTTTCTGATTTTATTCCCTTTTTATTTTTAAGCTCTGTGTTTATATGTTAATAGGTGTATATAACTGCATGTAATGCATTTTTGTTATTAAACGTTTTAAAAATAATTAGCGGGTATGACCTGTTGCTGAACATACACAATCGTACCTATTCTCCTGAAATCGCTACCCTGTGTTTAATAGAAGTACACACTTATAACCCGTATGCAAGAACCCGGCCCAGATATAACGATCTGACCCAGATTCTTGCATACTGCTAAGGGGTTAATAGAGCGTTCTCGAAGTCCTAGTAAAATTACAGTAGCGGGCTGTGTAACTCGCTTGGTGGCAGATCTTTGAATTGTATGTGTGTGGTGAATCGGTTGGTATCAGATCGCTCCCTTCGCGATTCAGTTCATCAAATTGCGAACTCGGGTTCCCCTTCGTGATGAACAAATGACCGTGTGAGAGGATTTCTGACGCTGATCGACTGACCCACCCGCAGACCGGCCTAGCGGTCTGTGACAGCAGCCACCTCATTTCTCTCCTTCCACAGGTTATCTTTCAGTGGAGTATGAATTGAGGCCTAGCCTGACAATGTGCACTCTTGCATATCGCTACATTTCCCTTAATGGGCTGATCCTGCTGCTGGAAATCATGATCACTAGGTTGGACTTTCCCAGATGATTGCTACTGTACAGGAGGTCCCCAAGCTCTTTTTCCATATAAATGAGTACGCAGCTTGGCTGAGCTTAGTGAGTCAACATGTTTGTTTGTGTAAAGAGCTGTAAAGTGTAACTGTCGGGCAGTGGCATAGCTAGAGACTATGAGGCCCCATAGCAAAATCAGATCTAGGCACTCTTGAGCAATGCCACCTTCCGCTAACCTATGGATATGAGTTGACTGAGAAATTTACATTCCAATGCAATATACACTGTGTATAGTCCATGGGCATTGTGACAAAGTCAGAGGGTGGAGAAACAATGTGAACACATCAAGTACCACCTGGGGCTTAAATGCCTTGCATTGAAGAACATCGATGGCTATAATGGTCTGCTTATTATATTTATAAAGCGCCAACATATTACACAGTGCTGGACATTATATACAATGATACAAGGAGGAAAGACATAAGGTTATACAACATAGAACAAAGTTATACAAGGCAAATTGTACAAAATACATGATCATGCGATATGGACTGGTTAGGTAGACCCAGTACAGGCTGTCATAGGAAAGGAGCACACGACCCTGTGTATTACACTAGGCAAGTGAGAACCCTGCCAGAGGCTTACAATCTAAAGGTCACCTTCTCTGACCTCTCTCCACTTCAGTGTACCAAAAGGACCACAAGGGGTCCCCAAATCTACACTACCTAGGGCCCCATTACATCTTAATCCATCTTTGGTCCGGTTGAACTTGATGGAAGGTACCTCGGTATTTTGATTTTAAGTAATGTGGCTGATTTCCTAGACAATAATTTACAACATCTGCTCCAATTTACTAAAAACAAACTGGCCGCCTGGCAGAACTTACCTCTTTCCCTTGCTGGGTGTATCAATCTAGTCAAGATGAAACTACTTCCCAAGTATTTATATACTTTCAGGAACTGTCCAATATGGATCCATAAACAATTCTTTATACAATTAAATTCTATACTGGTAAGCTTTGTATAATATAATAAAAAACACAGAGAGTCTTAAAACACTGCAAAGACCATGGACAGAAGGTGGACTAGCCTTTCAACATGTATTTAAATATTACCTAGCAAGTCAACTGGTCATAGCCCACTGGTGGCTGAGACAGGATAAATCCAATGCTGCTATGGTGTTGGAGGCGGCTCACCTAGGCTCTTTTGAGGCACTATCCCAGTTATTGTACAGAGGAAGTAAAGCCCCATACCCGTTAACTATCTAAATGGAGGTTGTGATTAAGACCTGGGAAACAGTGCGAATTCTCCTGCCAAAAACAAATTATCTCCACATACCCCTCTCTTGATCAACCCAATACTTGGCGAATTCTACACTATATCAGACTCAATTATACGGATCTCCAAAGGTATTACGAACACTACCCATATAGTACAAGCTGGTTCTCTCGTTACTTTTGGCTACCTTAAAGAAAACCTCCCGTTACCCAACCATTATTTCTTTAGATACCTTCAATTACGACATGCATTCAAAATGCAATTTGGGAATGATCCGGTCTGAATAATGTCCTCTGAAACTCAAAATATTCTGAATAACTAAGGATGATTTGGTCAAAGCTCTATCTGCTATATACCAAGATATCATCTTGGTCACGGAAACACATGTAACTGTATTTAAAAATAAGTGGCTTGATCTCCTTCCAGAACTAGATGACGAGGAATGGGAGGATATGTGGATTAAGCCATTTGTGAATCTTATTGCAACGCGCGATAAATTAATCCAATTTAAGATTATGCATGAAGCCTATTTCACACCAGTTAGGTTGTCAAAGATGGATCCTTCTAAAACCAATGTTTTCTGGAGGTGTAATACCCGCCAGGCTAATTTTGATCATATTTTTTGGCACTGCTCTAAACTGCTTCCAATGTGGCAGCAAGTTTGTGACTTAATTACAAAAATAACCAAAATTAATATCTCTCTGTATACTACTTGGTGTGTACTTGGTCTCACAGAGTGGTTGGCCAGGACCAGAAATCAAAGAGCCCTGATAGGCATGCTCTTATTTTACTACCGGAAAGACTACAATATTGGAAAAAAAACTAGTCAATAGCTCAGTTCACTTGTACAAGGCTGCTTACATAGCTAGAGGGTCTAGTGCAAAGTTTGGGAAGATTTGGAATGAGTGGATCAAATCTAAAGAAACCGTTTAGTATACTTAGCATCCCATAGGTGATCTTTAATTTCCATAGGACATGTATAATATTATGTGCCTAAAAATATTCATCTTTACTGAATGTGCAACAGACTTGTAAACCTAATAAACCTGTAGTTTTACACTACGCTATAACACCGTTTATACTTGCTTTGTTTTACCTGGGGGGGGGGGGGGGGGAGATAGAGGGTGGAGGGCTGGGATTGCTGTATCCAGAGAACATGGGAGGACTTATCTGTCACACACCTGCATGTGTGATTGGCTGAACTGTGTTATGTTTTGTAAACTTTTTCTTTTTGAAAATCAAAACAATTGTTAAAAAAGGAACTTGATGGAAGACTGTCTTTCCAACCAAACTATGCAAGTGTTGGAATTTTCATGAAGGGAGGTGGAATGGGGATGTCCTTAACCACTTAAGTTCCAGCGGTCTCTGCCTCCTTAAGTACCAGAGACCGCTGGTACAGAAACGGTGGAAACCCGAAGGATAACGAATCGCCACATACTGCAACCACTGTCACCACCGCATGTCGGGAACCTGGGCCACCCACTCTGCCATCTCTATGACGGTAGAGTTCCTATGAGCCGGTCAGGAGTCGCTTTCATTGGCTCATGACCCTGCCTATCAATGTAAGCCAATGGGAGTTTCTTGCATTGAAAGACAGGGCCAGGAGCCAATGAAATCGGCTCCTGACCTGCCTACAGGGCTCTGCCATCATAGAGACAGGCAGAGCCAGTGAGCTGCAGTGAGAGATGAGCGGCGAGATCGGCGGGAGCGACAGAAACGGCGGATGCGCGCAGCAGCGGCTAATTGAAATCTATGCCCTGACAGCCAGGTGACCACCAAAGATTTCAATTAGCTTGGTCCTGAAGTAGTTAATGTTGGGTGGGAGTATGGGGAAGTGATGGTTAAAAAAAAAGGAAAAAAAAAAAAAAAAGAAAAGAGGAGCACAAGATGCTAGAAAAACTAGCTCCTATAAAAACATTTAGCACATGTGCACACACACACACACACACATTTAGTAAAAATAAAAACTTTATTATGTGGTAAGGAGTACAAAAATATGATTGCTTATGCTGAAGCGTGAAACAGCAAATGTTATGAGGCCCCTCCTGTACCCTACATGCAGTATGTGAATAATCCCCCTCCCGCCACTTCACACACTGTACATTCCTCCATCACCCTAGGCTGCACCATGCTATATACCCAACCTGTACTTCCCCTAGACCCCCATGGTACTATACACCCTCCACCCCACACATTGGACATTTAATTCCTCTGCTTGCTATTATGGACCCCACTCTCCTACCACCATTTTCTTTACAACCCCCCCCCCCCCCACCCCCCATCCTTTCCACCACCGAATGCCTTTTTCCCAGTGAGAGTCAAAGACTTGTGTCCTTGAAATCACAAAATGGTCTATACTGAGCAGAAGGCAAAATGCAGAATTTCATTATCATCCTGCCCTGTTCTGACTATTAGTACACTGAGATTCTCTTTCCTGGCAGCCAATCACAGAGCAGAGTGATAATGTGGCACTGCACGTCTCCTGGCCTGCAATGACATTACAGGCTGTTCGCTCCCACACCAGTGCTTTTGGTTGAATAAAAAAAAAATTTTAAAAAAAAGGGAAAAAAAAATCCCAATGTTTCATAGAAACATAAAATTATCCAAGTATGCATTCTTGCAAATCAAAAACACCTACTTTCTGCCCTGCTAAAGGAAAAACCACAATAGCAATAACTAGTAAACATTTTCAAATATAGAAGAAAAAAAAAAGTGCTAACTTGCAGTTACACAATATATTAAAATTGTAAATATAATATGTTACATAAAGGAAATAGATTTTTTCTAAGTTTTGAATAATAGGTTTGTAGCCATAACCAAAATAACAATGTAAAGTGACTGCACCAACATAGGTCCTTTGGACTGCACCATTCTGACATCTTCTTGATATTCAGGTGTATCTAGACAAAGTAAATATAAACGTTAGTTTACAGTTCAGCTATAGAAATGCACAGATGCTAGAGGAAGGGGAAGATGTAGCTTTGTACAAAGTATAGGGAAAGCCTATTAGCATATGATACAGATGAGACAGTTGATTGCTGCTGTGTACATAATGCAACCATATTCAGTTGCAAATTACAGATACTTCCTGCTCTGACAGCTAAACAGCAGGACAAAGGGCTGTTTTAGCTTGCCTATTCTCTACAGGAGATTTAGGCATTTTATGTGAGGTAAAGGTGTTAAATGTCTGCAGCAGATTTCTGAAGCTCCCTTTGTAGTCATAAAGGACGTTTGATAAGACAACTAGTGCCCTGTCATTTTCCTGCGATGAAAAGGGCATAAAATGCATGACAGCCGTGATTGCTTCCATATGCTCCCATTTGCTCATATAATCTAGTTTATCTGTCCACCTTAACCCGATTTGCTCGATGACAAGTGGAAGCCAGGACAGCTCCTATCTGACTGACATTTTACTGCTTGCAGGATTCCAGTGCACAGCCAGACTGTCAAGACCAGTGTAATTTTGCGCCACAGTTGTTGATTTATTTATCTTTTTGTTTTGCACTAGAGTCTGTACTGTTGCTCAAGCCAGTATATCCATTTTCTTTTTATTACAGAAGGGAAATATGAAAGTATTGACAATGGTTACTAATAAAATATGTTGATCAATTAATACAGCCTTGTTTTTTTATTTCCCATATGGTCAAGACAAGACAAAAAACATTTATATTGTTCTTTTCTCCTGGCAGACTCAAGTATAGTAGTAGTGAAATGTAGGGGTTGCTTTATCTTTCAGATAGACTGGATTAAGGGCTTGTTCACACTACGGGAGTTGACATTTTTTTTAAGCACTTGCGATTTTCAGAATCGCCCTGAAAGCGCTTGTGCAATGATTCTCTATGAGAAAGTTCACATCTGAGCAGTTTGTTTCCAATCCTCTCTGAAAAGTGGTGCATGGGCCATTTTTGAGGCGATTCCGCCTCAATGGAAGGTATAGGAAAATGCAAAATGCTTGCAAAATCGCTTTGTGCAGCTATTGTGTAAGCGTTTTTAAGAATAAATACATTGTATTTATTCTCTTCCGAATCAAAGAGTTCACTTCCTGACTGACGTCAGGTAGTGAAAAAACACAATTTCTCTGCAAAAGCACTTAAAGAGAAACTCCAACCAAGAATTGAACTTTATCCCAATCAGTAGCTGATACCCCCTTTTACATGAGAAATAGAATGATTTTCACAAACAGACCATCAGGGGGCGCTGTGTGACTAATTTTGTGCTGAAACCCCTCCTACAAGAGGCTCTGAATACCGCGGTACTCCTGGCAAACTGCCACAATGTAACAAGGCTCACACACAGGAAATGGCTGTTTACAGCTGTCTAACAGCTAGAAACAGCTAAATAACCTGCCCACAGTAACAATGTCACCAAGTAATAAATGTCAGAATGTGAATCTGGGAGAGGAAAGATTTTACAATGAGCAAACACTGACTAAATCATTTATACATAATTATTGTAAAAATGAAGCACTTTTTTTATTACATTATTTTCACTGGAGTTCCTCTTTAAAGCACTTAACAAAAAACGTCCAATGTACAGAAATCGAAAAAAAAAAAAAAAAAAAAGTGTCAAAAAAACAGCCAACGCGAATGTGATCGGAGAACAATGTAAACGAGGCCTCAATGCACATTAAAGGGAACCTAAACTGAGGATATGGATTTTTCCTTTTTAAATTTATACCAGTTGCCTGACTCCCCCTGCTGATCCTGTGTCTCTAATATTTTTAGCCACAGCCCCTGAACAAGCATGCAGATCAAGTGCTCTGACTGAAGTCAGACTGGATTAGATACATGCTTGTTTCAGGTATGTGGTTCAGCCACTAGTGCAGCCAGAGAAATCAGCAGGACAGACCAGCAACTGGTATGGTTTCAAAGGAAACATCCATATTCCTCTCAGTTTAGGTTCCCTTTAAGAGGAAATAAAAAATGCTGGAACAGGAGAAACTTATGATTATGCTCAAAAGCTCCCCCCCCCCCCCCCCAATTTCCCATTAAATAGTCCTATCTTGCCACTCAATAATGATCCACTCAGCGTAACTCCAATTTCCTCCTCAAGTTAGTCCATTCTAATCTCCACGAGTCCTCCTTTTTGATAGTGTAAGTTCATCCGAGTTGAAGATCTGGTCAAAAAGGAAATACTTACCTAAGGAGAAGGAAGCCTCTGGATCCTGTAGAGGCTTCCAACTGCCTCCTCTGGTTCCCAGTTGCTGCTCGCTGGCCCCCAAGGGCTCGGAAATCTGTTTGGAGTTGTGCTTCTATTAAAGCAAGAGTGTGGCCATACTGCACCTGCATGAGTACTGCCATGCTTGTGCAGTAAGCCGAAGCTGCTCATGCATGAGGGTCACCGTACTTGTGCTTGAAGAGGAATGTGGAACAGATCTTCTGGAGGGTCCCGGCAAGCAGCAGCAGGAGTGAGGTGGACCCAGGAAGCCTCTATAGCAGTGGACCCAGGAAGCCTCTATAGCAGTGCTGTCCAACTTTGTGGACATGTTCCTGGGAGCCTTGGTCTGGAGATAGTGAAGCAGCAATGTCCTGGCTTTGGTGGGCAAAGAGAAAGCGCATGAAAGGGCATGAAGGCTACCTAACCATGCTGTGGAGGAGGAAGGAAGGGGGGCAAGAAAGATTACTTGATGCTGCTGTGGAGGAAGGGGGAGGGGCATGGAGATTATCTAATGCTGCTATCTGGGGGGGGGGGGGGGGGGGAGATACACATTGGTTAAATGATGCTACTGTCTGGGGTGGGGGAGTGGGGTAAGATTTTGGGACCCAAAGGATAACTGTGGAGGGGGGGCCCCATCCAAAGTTTTGGTGTGGTGGGGGGCAGCGATTCCTGTTTACGTCCCTGTCTAAGCTGCACATATGTGAGTTCCAGACCGCACATGCGCAGTGGTAAGTGGATGAGCACTTCCTTCTGCTGTGCTCGCAAGGTTAGCAACTTGTGCATGCAAATTTCTGAGTCTAATCACCACTGGGTAGAACTTCCAGGAGGATATTTGATGGAGGGATCTAGTTGAATACGATTCAATATCTTCATGCCAGATATTTAGCAGGCGTCCAGCTGTACACACACATAGTCTATATCAGCCGCCACAGCTAAGTTCAATGCAGCATCTAGACATAGCTTAACCCCCCTTCCCCCAGCATTAACCCTCCGAAATGGAGCCTAGCCCTAGCAAATAACGGTTTAACAATAGTCTACCCTAAGCTCTCCAAGTGCTAGCATTTTAGCAATATAGAGCCAAAGTGGTAGCACCAAAGTGAAGGTTGTCTGGGGATTCCCCATTACAGAAAAATGTATGGCTCACTTTACTCTGAAAGTAACATACTTCGGTACGTACATATTATCCCGTTTGCAGAGTCCGGCAGCTTCTTGTAAAAGTTCTATTTGTTGCCCTACCACGATCTAACCATTTTTGGAAAGTTGAAAGCCCTGGCTTTCCTCTGTACCAGGTCCTGAGTCAGTTTAATGCTTCGTTCCCAAGTTAGGGGGTTTGAAAAAGGGGCGATTTCTGCTTTGGCCGCAGAGAACTGTAACGATTGGTGTCAACACGCAGAGAGAATCTGATTATTGGTGATCTGCAAATTCACCAGTAATGCAGATATACACCAGATTATGAATGATCTGCAGAATCACTAATAATCCAGGTATGTCTAACCTCTGGACACCTGAGATATGAGTGTACAGTGTAACAGTAGCACTTTGAGAGAGAACCGCCAGAGGAACTGGAGGTATGAAGAAGAAGGGGATTTCACCTCAGACTGTGGGTGAATCCCTAGGCCAAAGGCTCCCTAGGAGAGGGGCCTAGGCTTGGTTTCAGGAAGCCCTGCTGCTAATATAAACAGGCTTGCCCTAACTAGGTGTGAGGGCCTATTCTCTATGCCCTGGAACCGGGCTAAGGTATAACATAGAAATGACACAGTACCCTAGTCTTGGGTGTGAGGTCCGTAGTCACAACACCCTGGAACTGGTCTAAAGCATAACATAGAACTGACACAGTATCCTAGTCTTGGGTGTGAGGTCCGTAGTCACAACACCCTGGAACTGGTCTAAAGCATAACATAGCATAAGCATGAGAAAGTATTCTAGCTCAGTGTGGATTCCCAGGTCCTTCCTGGTTCAAACACACTGTTGGATCTGACTGAGGTCTGTGTGCTAACACATAAGCATTTTCAACGGCAGACGATGTGAGACTAAGGGACGAGTGGTTATTTAGTGCAGCGCTGCCCAGCGCGCCCAGTCCCTTCCAGCCAATCCGCATACAAACTGGATCAGCCGACCAAGGGAGTCAGCTGATCCCTCTCTGCTTCCCATAAAGCTTCTGTCTCGCCTCGCCGCGCGCATTCCTCAGCCTATGTGCACAGGAAGGCTGCACCAGGTCAGACACATGTCGTCGCCGCGCGTAAACCGCCGGACTGGACGCGGAAACGGCCGCCACGCCGTCAGAGCACGCAGCGGCCATTCCGCAATCCTTTACAAGAACACAGTAGAATGGAGTCTCCGGCCTCGGACAGTATTACACTAAAATAGGAGAACAAAAGTTTGCTTTCCTAAAACAGAAAGAATTTGCGATAATTCAGGTTGGAGTGAGCTTGAGATGTCTCCCAGAGCAACACTGCTGAATATATGCAAATTAACCATTGTATCCTTAGAAGCTTAACACACCTCCAGAACCGCTGGAATGCAATGATGTGTCAGCTTGTTAATTTGTACAGAGCCATAATAATCCAACATGCATACAGACTGTTTTGGATTGTTTGATCCTCATCAGTGCATGGCATGGATTAATTTGGCTCTATGGAGTAGGGCTTGTAAATCCGAGAGGGACAGACTAACCAGCAAGCTCATGGTGACCCAGAACTCATTGGAGTGTGTAAGGGACTACAAACAGTCTGTATGCATGTTGGATTATTATGGCTCTGTACAAATTAAAAAGGTGACACATCATTGCATTCCAGCGGTTCTGGAGGTGTGTTTAGCTTCTAAGGGTACAATGGTTAATTTGCATATATTCAGAAGTGTTGCTCTGGGAGACATCTCAAGCTCACTCCAACCTGAATTATCGCAAATTCTTTCTGTTTTAGGAAAGCAAACTTTTGTTTTTCTTAACATCTTAGTAAGGGGGCTTTTAGGACCATTGTAGTCCCTTACACACTCCAATGAGTTCTGGGTCACCATGAGCTTCTTGGTTAGTCTGTCCCACTCAAATAGAGGAGGGTGCATAGCAGGGCTCAGGGGCGTCTCACCCACCAGGCAAGTATAGGCGGTTGCCTGGGGCGCTATGAGGTGGTGAGGCGCATTCCCCCGCCTCTGCTACCGTGACCATGTTTTTTGGTTTTTTTTATATTATATTACCTCCCGACTCAGTCCCCGGTGCTCGGCACGCTACCATGTGCTCAGCAGTGCCTCCACCTCCACTTCTCTCCAGCCAATAGAGCAATCAATACTGCTCTTCTCTGCCTGGCTCCTTCTTTAAAGCCGTGCCCCTTCTTCTCAGTAGCCACACAGGTAAAGTGTTTACATCGTGTGGCCCAGCCTTTAACTCCGCCCCACTGCCAGGAGGCAGCGGCCAGCCAGCTTATGCCCCCGACAGTCTGACCCCCTACCTGTGTCACTGACTGCACACAGACACTGGAGTGAGACAGCCAGGGGACAGATGCAGTCACAGAGAGAAGAATGTGATGTGTCCGTGTTGGAGCCCCGCCCTCGCACTAGACAGCAACACAGCTCGGGAGAAGGGAAGTTTCTGCTCCAGAGTAGTGATGGGAATTCCGGCTCTTTTCAGAGAATCGGCTCTTCTGAATCGGCTCCCATTAAAGAGCCGGCTCTTACGGCTCTGAATCGGCTCTTCATTAAATATCACTAAACACCACTCAGAATCGGAGTAAAAGCCCCGCCCCCGTTTCCATGACAATTCCAGACTGCTTCTCTGACTGGGGCAATCCCTCCTTCTACTGCTCTGCTCCACCCCATACACTCCTACAAGCTGCAAGAGGAGGACTACATCTCCCAACATGCCTCAGCGCCCTTTATTGCAGAGCAAAGCAGAGCTCTGTGGGGCGGCTGAGGCATCGGCTCTTTCAAAACTGAGAACCAGCTCTTGTCGTTCGCAGCGTTCGCGAACGACCCATCACTACTCCAGAGATAATAAGCTGCATGCACAGGCAGAAGAGAAGGTATTCAGGCAGGCTGCTAAGAACACTTCCTGTCCTGTGTGCAAACTCCCAGTACTGTTATAACTGCTAGAATGTGCCCTGCTCTTTTGATACAAATTTTTTTTTTTGAAAGCTGGTGGTTAGGCTGTAGGCTGGTAAAGCTGTAAACCTGTGCTTTAGTGCTGTGCTGTCTCTCCCTCTCCCCTCTCTGTTCCTCTGCCCCCTCTTCCATCTTATGCTGTCTCTACCCCTCTCTGTTCCTCTGCACTCTCTTCCATCTTATGCTGTCTCTCCCTCTCCCCTCTGTTTCTCTGCACCCTCTTCCATCTTATGCTGTCTATCCCTCCCCCTCTTTGTTCCTCTACCCCCCTCTTACATCTTATGCTGCCTCTCCCTCTCTACTCTTTCCCTCTGCTCGGATTACGTGTATTTTATGGTTAAAACGCTTCCACATTACGATTATTTTCTGACAACGCTGCCCCATTACGATTATTTTCTGGTGAAACGCTGCTGCCCTATGATTAATTTCTGGTGAAATGCTGCTGCAATAAGTGTATTTTCTGGTGAAACACTGCCACATTACGATTATTTTCTGGTGAATAACGATAATTACTATTTTCTGATGAAACACTGCCGCATTATGATTATTTTCTGGTGAAACGATGCTGCATTATGATTATTTTCCTGGTGGGAAGAGGCTTGGGGGGGGAGGGGGCGCCACAGGTTTTCTCGCCTGGAGTGACAAAATGACTAGAGGCACCCTTCTGTAATGAGACCCCAGGGCACTTGACAAGTTTTGAAAACACAGATTCATGCTGTGAAAAGAGGAATACCTCCCGGGTGAGCTGCTGATCATTTATGTCGGGTTCGTCCGGTACTTATGCAATCATGCTTTCCGCAGCCAAGTGCAGGGGACACCCCCTTCTTCAAAACCCTTTAACTTTAGAACTAAAGGTGGGTACACACATCAGATAAAAGTCTTTGGAAAATGAAAGATCACAGACCAATTTTACCCCCTTCCATGTAGTATGAGAGCCACACCTACACAGTCTATTGTATTGAGCTGAACTCCCCATCAGATAAACCTCTTTGCAAGATGCTGCACACAAAGATGCTGTAAACATGCAAAAGATCAGTTCCTGCAAAAGATCCGTTCCTGCAAAATGCATTCATAATCTGTGATACCTGCAGATCTAATACACACTAGAGATAGCCCGAACCTCCGACGTTCGATTCATGCAAACTTTCGCAAACCGCAATAGACTTCAATGGGAAGGTGAACTGTGAAAACTAGAAACATTTATGCTGGCCACAAAAGTGATGGAAAAGATGTTTCAAGGGGTCTAACACCTGGAGGGGGCATGGCGGAGTGGGATAGACACCAAAAGTCCAAGGGAAAGATCCAGATATGACGCAAAGCAGCGTTTTAGGGGCAGAAATCACATTGAATGCTAAATTGAGGCAAGATATGTCTAAGATGACGTGACACCGTTGTACCTGGCATGCAGCATAGGCCCTGGGGAGATGGGGCTGTGTAGCTGGAGAGGAGAGTGCCGCACCAGTAGAGTTGAACTGCCTGCCATTCAGCCAAGGAGGATGACAGCGAAGAGGATGTAGCAGGAGGAGAAGGAAAGGAGGTGGCAGGAGGCCTGCCTGCAAGCCGTGGAGGTGTCACAAGTTGGTCCGCTGCACAGCCACGTACTCCCTGCTTGCCATCGGTCACCAGGTTGACCCAATGGGCTGTGTAAGTAAAGTAGCGGCCCTGACCGTGCTTGGCAGACCAGGAATCTCTTGAGCAATAGGGAAGCCTGGACATTACCTTGCGCATCAGTTATCCTTTCGGTTATAACTGACAGCAACTGATATATTTCAGATCTGACAAAATCTTGTCAGAACTGAAAGGAATCGTTATAAGAAAATGGTGAGCTTCTGAAAAGAACTGACAGCGAGTAAACTATGTAATATTCATTTTCAGGCACGTGTTTATTTGAAATAACTTGACTCGGTTCACTTTAAAGACCAGCATCTTTTACCAGGCATGGTGAAAATATTTATTCAGGGACTTCACGTGAAATGTCATTTCATCCCTAATACGGGCTCATTCACACCAGCGCGCTTCTGTCTGCTTTTTTTTCAGCAGCATGGTATCTACACTGATGTGCTGAAAAAAAGCGGACAGAAGCACACAAAGTGTGAATGAGCCCCAATACTGGTACTGTCAACTGCCAATGCTAGGCATCATAATTCTCATAGCAGTAAACACAAAGCAATCACCTGTCCCATCATATGAGAAAGTTTACAGTAGTAGAAATGTTTATATTTTAACCACTTAAGTCAATCTGGACAAATATATTTGTCCAAAAATCGCCACTCAAAGGCAATCTGGATGAACATATCCATCCAGCAGTGTTGCTACCCTTGTGCATGCATATTTGCCTGCACACGGCTCATTCCCCGCTGCTGTTATAGGGAATCCATTGCTGAAGAGGAACCAGTGTTCCCCTGAGGCAAACGATTCCCTGCAAATGAATCATTTGCCTACAAACAGGAGGTATTTGATTCATGAACCAAACAAAAGAACTTGCACTCCCTGGTATCTTCCAGGAGAGTGCTTCGCTCCACCTAGTGGGCAAAAAGTAAAATTAAAGTACAAATGAAAAAAAAACAAAAAAAAACCCCACTAAATTAAAACTGATTGACTCCCCACTCTGCCCATTAACTAAAAAAAATAAAAAAAGACATTTAAAAAACATTAAAAAAAAATTACAGTTTAAAAAAAAATACATAATTAGTTACCTTAGGGACTAAACTTTTTAAATATGTATGTTGTGAAGGTATATTACTATACACCTTATTACCTTGAGTCCATATGGGCTTGTAATTACTGATGGACGCAAAACTGAAAAAAATGCACCTTTATTTCTAAATAAAATATTTGCGCCATACATTGTACTAAGGAAATATTTTAAATGTTTCAATAACCGGGACTAATGGGCAAATAAAATGTGTGGGTTTTATCCACAGTAGAATGTTTTATTTTAAAACTATAACGGCTGAAAACTAAGAAATGATGATTTTTTCCATTTTTTTTCTTATAATTCCTGTTAAAATGCATGTAGAATAAAATAATTCATAGCAAAATGTACCACCCAAAGAAAGCCTAATTGGTGGCAAAAAAACAAGGTATAGATCATTTACGTGTGGTGAGTAGTGATAAAGTTATTGGCGGATTAATGGGAGGAGCGCTGACAGGGGAAAATTGCCTTCGTCCTCCTGAAGGTGAAAACACCTGCGGGCTTGAAGTGGTTAATATTTTCTATAAAATGTCTAAAATATTAAACAGCTTACTGAAGAAATGAACAGAAGAATTGTTCATATTTTCAAAGACGACAAGTCAGATTTATTTTCAGAATAATTTGATTACCCCACATCAGCCACTAGACAGTGATGCCTGGAAGCATATTCTGCCTCCTTCCTGCAAAGCTATCATGTATGTTTTTTTGCTTATCAAAGCCCAACATGTTTTTTTCTGAACACACTTTGGATCGTTTGGATTTTCTGAAATGACAAAAACAGAAGGCAATCATTTCTGTTAAGCAGAGAAGATTGCTCTAGGCACAATTTAATTCCAGGAGCTTATTGCTCCAGCTTCCTAAGAAACGTGTACTTATTTGTACACTTTGTTATTTTTATGTGTATATAAAAGCCTGCACTGTAAACAGAGCTTTTGTTACAAGGAATGGATTGCAACCAGGAGATGCAATCATTTTATGCTGCTGTTAAGTGCAAAGTGCTATATTTAGACTCACCACAACCTCCAGAAGGAAGGCAGTACATAACTCCATAAACACATCGGCATAAAGCACACTTTCTGGCTAGCCATTCACCATGAGACACTGAGCCGCAATGACTGGTAAAGGAAGAACAAAGATTAGTGAAGTCTTAAAGTTATATAATTTCACAGTAATAAGATTTTTTTTCGGTGTTGGTTTTGAATCACTTTGTTAAATTAAATGAACAAAAATGGTCAATGAGATGCTAATAATTCTTAGTTTGCACATTTGAAGGAAATGTATGCATATATAAGCCTGTGTGCTCAGCAAGCAGTTACCAGGCAGCAGTGAACAGTTACCTAGCAGCAGCGAGCAGTTACCAGGTGGCAGCAAGCAGTTGTGAGATTTTGAGAGGCGTTTCACTGCCTATCAACTGCCCATGGGAAAGGGGCCTAATTTTAGCCAACTTGATTAATCTCTATCAGTTAAAGGTCAGCAGCGTTCTGAATCAAATTAGTCTTTTAGGCCTCTTTTCCACGGACTGTTAGGCAGTGAAAAGCCTCTCAAACTTAACTCACTGCTGCCTGGTAACTGCTCACTGATGCCTGGTAACTGATTGCCGAGCACACAGCTCCACATTCCATGGAAAAGAGGCTTAAGGCAGTTGAACTGTGTGCTCAGCAAGCAGTTGACAGGGAGCAGTGAGCAGTTGCCAGGCAGCATCAAGCAGTTGTGAGAATTTGAGAAGCATTTCACTGCTTATCAACTGCCCACTGAAAAAAGGCCTTAAAGAGAACCGGAACTGAAAATAAAAAGTCAACATAAGCATACACAGGTCATACTTACCTTCTGTGTAGTCTACTCTTCAGGCAGGGAACACACTTGCAGGGCCGTTTTCCTCTGCGTTTCCTAGGTCTCCATCGGGTATTGCGGTCGCGTCTAAAGTGTGCGTTTTTCCGCGTGCGTTTCCGCGTTGGCATACCATGTACTGCCATGCAACGTGCGGGAAAAAGCAGAAAACTGTGCGTTTAGAAAACGCGGAAAAAACGCAAACGCGCACAAACGCATGCGGTACAGCGCTTCCTGCGCTAGGCTATTACTTTCAATAGCCTCTAAAATCGTGCGCGTTTTGCCGTTCGCGACATAACGCGCAAAAACGCATGTAGTGTGTTCCCTGCCTCAATCTCTTTCTCCTCTCCTGCGTCCCATTTGTCCACTGTGATCAATGGAATTCTCGGTTTTAAAAAATGGCCATTACCCTATAACAGCTTCCTGGTCAGCACACTGTTAAACTGAAATATCACCCACTTGAACCATAGGGAAACATGGTCATTACCTTGCACATTCAGTTGTAACTGACAGCTGCTGGTATATAACTGACAACAACTGGTATATTTCAGTTCTGACAAAATATTGTCAGAACTGGAAGGGATCACTGTAAGAAGAAAATGTTGAGCTTCTGAGAGGAATGGATGGTAAGGTAATTTTGTAATATTCATTTAAATCTAAGTCATGTATTTATTTTAAATAATTTTACTCGCTTCAGGTTCCCTTTAAAAGGACAACTGAAGTTATAAGAATATGGAGGCTGACATATTTACTTCCTTTTAAAACAATACCAGTTGCCTGGCAGCCCTGCTGATCCATGTAGCACAGCATTTTCTGAAAAACACCAGAAAAAAGCATGCAGCTAATCTTGTCAAATCTGACAATACTTTCAGAAACACTTGATCTGCTGCATGCTTGTTCAGGGTCTATGGCTAAAAGTATTAGAGGCAAAGGATTAGCAGGCAGGGCTGGTTCAAGTAACAATTGGGCCCTAGGGCAAAATTAGCCTGGGGGCCCCCCCAACAGACACCCCCTGACCAAAAAGCATCATTAGAGGCCCTTTGTTGCAGCCAAATTTCCCTCCTGGGCCCCTGAGCTGGCTGCTGACCCTCCCCCAATCACCTCCCAACTTAACAGACTCTGCAGAGTCCCCTGGGACTCTGCAGAGTCTGTTAAGTTGGGAGGTGATTGGGGAGCAGGGCCGTGCCGAGGCAGAGGCAGGAGAGGCTCCAGCCTCAGGGCGCAGTGCAGGAGGGGGCGCACAACTCACTCAACTATCATTCCCCTATTGTGTTTGAAGCAGAGAAAATTAATAAGAGGGAATACATGGCAGTGACTGCAATCCAGACAACTAGAGATTAAGGTGTTGGGAGGTTGGGGGCCTTGGGGCTCCTCTTAGTCTAATATCAATCAGTGTGTGGCGGCTGGGGCGGGAGGGATGGAGGGGCGCACTTTGGTGTCTCAGCCTTGGGTGCTGGAGGACCTTGTCCCGCCTCTGTTGGGGGGCAACAGTTGACAGGGGAGCAACAGTTAAGATGAGGAGGGACAACTTGGGGGCCCCTACAGGCTCTGGGGCAAGTGCCCATTTTTTCCTATGGTAGCTGTTAGCAGGACAGCCAGGCAACTGGTATTGCTTAAAAGGAAATAAATATGGCAGCCTCCTATCACTCTCACTTTAGTTGTCTTTTAAACTTCTGTCTCCAGCCAGAAGATTTGAACTTCCTGTGGAGCACAAAATTGTCCCAAAGTGGGATTTCATGTTCCACTCTAGTAACCACATCAGGTCCATAGTACATTGTTTACTGTTCCCCCATTTTAGGGTTGCCAGGTCGGCTGATGGAGAAAACCGGACAGGGGGTGGAGTTAGGGGTGGAGTTAGGGGCGGAGTCAGAAGCGCACTTTTATGTAGAGTGGGGCTAAGCAATGGGCTTTTTTAAAAAAAAAAATTATAGTATTTATATCGCACTGACATCTTCTGCAGCACATTACAGAGTACATAGCCATGTCACTAACTGTCCTCACCAGTAGTACTGGTCCAGTGCACATAAGAGACAGTTTTTCACCAGTAACTGCACATAAGAGACAGCTTTTCACCAGTAAATGCACAAAAGAGACAGCTTTTCACCACTAAGGGCTGGTGCACACCAAAAACCGCTAGCAGATCCGCAAAATGCTAGCAGATTTTTAAACGCTTTTTTTTATTTTTCTATGGCGTTTTGCTAGCGTTTTGCGGATTGCTGCTGCGGTTTTCAGTATAGTAGATTTCATATATTGTTACAGTAAAGCTGTTACTGAACAGCTTCTGTAACAAAACCGCCGGCAAAACCGCTCTGAAGTGCCGTTTTTCAGAGCGGTTTGCGTTTTTCCTATACTTAACATTAAGGCAGAAACGCATCCGAAATCCAAAAAATGCCTCACCCAGGCATTTTTCGTTTCTGCAAAACGCCTGCCGCTCTGGTGTGCACCACCCCATTGAGATACATTGACCAAGCAGATCCGCAGCCGCAAGCGGATCTGAAAACGCCCAAAAAGCCGCTCGGTGTGCACCAGCCCTAAATGCACATAATGACAAACAGCCAGTGTTCCCAGTATATGTAGCCAGGGGGTATATATGTCCCAGTATATGTAGCCAGGGGCTATATGTGCCCAGAATAGGTAGCCAGGGGCTATATGTGCCCAGAATAGGTAGCCAGGGGCTATATGTGCCCGGAATAGGTAGCCAGGGGCTATATGTGCCCGGAATAGGTAGCCAGGGGCTATATGTGCCCGGAATAGGTAGCCAGGGGCTATATGTGCCCGGAATAGGTAGCCAGGGGCTATATGTGCCCGGAATAGGTAGCCAGGGGCTATATGTGCCCGGAATAGGTAGCCAGGGGCTATATGTGCCCGGAATAGGTAGCCAGGGGCTATATGTGCCCGGAATAGGTAGCCAGGGGCTATATGTGCCCGGAATAGGTAGCCAGGGGCTATATGTGCCCGGAATAGGTAGCCAGGGGCTATATGTGCCCGGAATAGGTAGCCAGGGGCTATATGTGCCCGGAATAGGTAGCCAGGGGCTATATGTGCCCGGAATAGGTAGCCAGGGGCTATATGTGCCCGGAATAGGTAGCCAGGGGCTATATGTGCCCGGAATAGGTAGCCAGGGGCTATATGTGCCCGGAATAGGTAGCCAGGGGCTATATGTGCCCAGAATAGGTAGCCAGGGGCTATATGTGCCCAGAATAGGTAGCCAGGGGCTATATGTGCCCAGAATAGGTAGCCAGGGGCTATATGTGCCCAGAATAGGTAGCCAGGGGGTATATGTGCCCAGAATAGGTAGCCAGGGGGTATATGTGCCCAGAATAGGTAGCCAGGGGCTATATGTGCCCAGAATAGGTTAGGTAGCCAGGTAGCCACGAGAGGCGCGCTGCTGTGAATGAGTTACCGGAGGAGGACGGGGATAGAGGAAGCGGCGCCGCCTAAGGTAATAGCAGCGGCAGCCGCGGGGGAGCGGGGAGGGACAGCACCTACCCACCCACCTACCCACCCATACTGGGGCACTATGCTAGCTATATGGGGCACTATGCTAGCTATATGGGGCACTATGCTAGCTATATGGGGCACTATGCTAGCTATATTGGGCACTATACAAGCTATACTGGGGCACTATACTAGCTATACTGGGGCACTATACTAGCTATAATGGGGCACTATACTAGCTATAATGGGGCACTATACTAGCTATAATGGGGCACTATACTAGCTATAATGGGGCACTATACTAGCTATAATGGGGCACTTCACTAGCTATACTGAGCACTATACTGGCTATACTGAGCACTATACTGGCTATACTGAGCACTATACTGGCTATACTGAGCACTATACTGGCTATACTGAGCACTATACTGGCTATACTGAGCACTATACTGGCTATACTGAGCACTATACTGGCTATACTGAGCACTATACTAGCTATACTGAGCACTATACTAGCTATACTGAGCACTATACTAGCTATACTGAGCACTATACTAGCTATACTGAGCACTATACTAGCTATACTGAGCACTATACTAGCTATACTGAGCACTATACTAGCTATACTGAGCACTATACTAGCTATACTGAGCACTATACTAGCTATACTGGGGCATTTTACTAGCTATACTGAGCACTACCTACCTATACTGGGCACTATACTAGCTATACTGGGACATACTGGGGGGGGGGGGGGGGATCACGCGGCCAGCGTTTCCTACCCCCGGCTTACATGAGGGTCAATCATTTTTTCCTGTTTTTTGGGGTAAAAGTGGGGGGGGTCGGCTTACATGCGGGTCGGCTTGCTTGCGAGTATATACGGTAATTGTCCGGTTTAGCATGCCTTTTTGCACCGGACACAGCGCACAAAAACCGGACTGTCCGGTGTAAAACCGGACACCTGGCAACCCTACCCCATTTACATCTTAAATATTTTTGTCCATGCCACCAAGGAACACTGACAATATATATCACTTCTGGATTACCAAGACGTGTCATCAATGATTTGTAACAAGCAGAGGCTTCTCCTAGAAACATGCTGAAGTGCTGATCATGGAGATGCCAATTTGGACATACAGAAGGGAGCAAGGGATCTCACCAGACACCCCAGTGATTGAGGAAAGTTACCCACAATCTACACCCATAGAAAGTACCCATACCGGCGTCTAACTATAGCCCCAGATAACTAGAAAGGTGCTTTCAATAAAGAACATCTTTCTGTATGCCTATTAGGACAGGAGGTCACTGAAGGTATATTATTATTATTATTATTATTATTAATTTACAAAGCGCCAACATATTCCGTGGCGCTGTACAAAGTAAGAAACTAACATGGGGTACATAATACAGACAATGGTGTACACTAATATACAAGATACATAATTAGTGACAAAATACAAAAAATGATACAGCATACAGAGTACAAAATACAGAAGTGGTAATGACAGTGATAAAAGTAACATGATGAATAAAATGTATAATGATTTCCAAGACACAGAAGGGGGAGAGAGCCCTGCGCTTGCGAGCTTACAATCTAAAGGGAATCGGGGGGGAAACAAGAGGAGGGGTAGTATATGATAAAATATATAAAGGCAGTGTGTTTTAGGATACCTAGTAGGAGTGCAATTTGGTCTTAGGACAAAGGGAAGTGGCTTACGGTAGCGCATATGCTTGTCGGAAAACAAATGAGTTTTTAGAGAGCGTTTAAAAGTAATAAAGGTTGGTGAGTGACGGATGTGTTGTGGGAGGGGATTCCAGAGAAGGGGTGAAGCACGTGCAAAATCTTGTAAGCGTGAATGTGAGGAGGTGATTCTAGAGGAGGACAACAGAAGATCATGTGCAGATCTGAGATTGCGATTGGGTTTGTATCTGGAAATTAGTGAGGATATGTACCGGGGAGAGAGATTGTGGAGAGCTTTGTAGATTAGGGTTAGGAGTTTGAACTGGATCCTCTGGTTAATTGGCAGCCAGTGAAGAGCTTGACAGAGAGGATCAGCAGAGGAAGATCGAGAAGAAAGATGAATGAGACGAGCAGCTGAGTTCAGTATATCCCATGTATTTATCTTTCATCCATACATACACTTTGTTACAGTATGTACTATTCCTTTTGCACAATAGTATACATGCATACATACCTTTTTCGCGTATCAAATTGACAATGTCTTCCAGAGAAATGCTTGGGACAAGCACAGAAACTGCCCAGGATACAGGTCCCTCCATTCTTACAGCAGTGCTTATCCAGGGAGCTGGCTGGAAGAGAACAGAATGTTAACAGGTTGTAATCATCTTCACTAAATTCATTATATCCACATTCATCATCTTATATTTACAGATTACAATTGAAATCAAAGCAAAGTTAACCCATGGACACAAATTCATTGTGCCCCAGTTTTCAGCAGTTTTGTCAATGGAGGATCTACTTGGCTGGTCGGTAATTGGAATAAATGGTAATTTTTGACAATGAAAGTCAGACAAAAATCAAACCCAGGGAAAAATTGAATTATGCCTTTTATGTTAGCAAAGCACCTTTCATTGCAGAAACTTTTGTTCTCTTCTGCACAGAAGGCCATGTGTTTAACCCTTTAGCAGCCAATCTATTTTAAGGGCCGTCAAGTGTTTCAGGCCAATTTATTTTACCTTTTTATTTCTTTATTCATTACATTTTCTTGCTTCTAATTAATACTGCTGTAATGTGTATTTATGGCCACTTATCACCAGGGGGCAGTGTGAAACAACAGAGGACTTTTGCTTTTAGTTTCTATGTTTTCTGCTAGGGATAGAAATCGAAAAATAAAAATTTACAGCTCAATGAGTTCTGCCAACTGAGGCAAAAGCAGTGCACTTATCTCAAAATGAGATAACTAGATTGAAGCTGCTAATGGGTTAAAGCCCTACAAAACATTATTATGTGGTGGTCATAGGAAACATTAGTGCACAAGACTTGATTTAGCACGATTAGATGTTCTGATATCATGCCACCATGTGCACCATATTGCAGCAATAGTCCATAACATTAGGAGCAAAATTGAATACCAGGGACAGCACATGTCCATGCATATACATGCCTGAGGCCTCTTTCACAGTGCGACGTTAAAGTCGCACATTAGAAAATGTTTAAACACAGACTTACGCACAGCAATACTAAGTCTGTGTGACATTCACAGTGCACATGTTGCGTTTGTAACGTGTTGCGTTATTGGAAAGTGCTGCATGCTGTGTGTTATACACATTATTAGCTTTGTTGGACTGTTTGCACATGCTCAGTAATGACTTGGAAGCATACTTCTCAATGCCTGTATGCTCTACTGTATGCGACGATAACAGGGCATAGAGTTGCGTTGCAACTTTTTTGGGGCGTTGCATTGTAATTTGCGTTGTGACTTTATTGTCGCATCAAAACGCAACGTCCTACTGTAAAAGAGGCCTTAGGCACAAGAGACCAACAAGAAGAGTATGTGCTTATGACCTTTTATGGTCACTAATGCTCCAGGTCTCATCTACCAGTGTGACAGTCAGATAACCATTCTGTGGAGTTTACCATCCAATGGACTCTATCAAGGTAAATGTTGAATGTAGGGGTTGTATTTTTTTTTTTAACACATAAAATTGAAAGCAAATGTAGAACAAAGGCTTATTGCACAGCACGTATGGTTAGTATCGGGTCTATCATATTTACCAAGAAAGGCAATATAGAAATAGACAAGCATACTTCACTTATAAATAAGGCAGATTATGTATTTATCTGCAGAAATCAAAAGGACTTTCCTGAAAATGCTGCCTTAATGGCTTATGAAAGCTGACATTAAGCTACTTTTTATAAACCACTGTCATGTTTCCCTTCAGAAGACGGTTTTCCTTCACAAAATGTGGATTTCTGCATTTCTGACTCCAGCTGCTTTAATCAGCATGAGGGAAAAAAAAAATATGAAGTAGCCTCAACTTGGAAGCTTTACCTGTGGATTTTGATTTATCACAGTGTGGTGGATGCCCATCGTGCACAATTCATGGAAGAGTGACAAGAAAATGCAAGTGACAGACCTTGCCAGAGCATGACTTACTTTTTGTGAGGCCAATGAAAGGAATCTTCTCTCTAGAGCCTTTCTGCTTCCAGCTCTCAGTATGGTTTGCTTGTCTCACAGGCTGCTCCGAACGCACTCCCAGTGCCAGCGAGGATCTAGCAGCTTTTGTAGTTCCATTGTGACTTGCTGGCAGGAATTAAGAAACCGTAAGCATTATTAGAGGATCTCAGTCTTACAAATCTTGTCAGAGATACAAACTATAAATAGCCTTAAATTGATATATTTCTTGTTTTAAAATGTTAATATGAAGAAAAGTAGTGATAATAGAAAGAATCAGTGTAGTTTAAAGTCTAAAATCACATCTTTTGCTTATTCATTTTTAGTGGTAGGCGTGGCTAGGGGTGTGGTGGGGCGTGATTAGAGGTGTAATAGGGGTCGTCTTAAAAAACTCATTTTAAAAAGAGTTGAGAGGTATGTGGGCGAGCAATTCTGACAAATTTAGCTGCACTAGAATCTATGCTAAAAATGCAAGATCTTATCAAAATACAATGAGAGATTAATTTTTCCAGACCAGTACAGAGGCTCATAAGAGCCTCTCTGGAATACACTGCAAGCATGTTACCTTCATATGAGAGACTGCAATACATCCATGTTAGAAAACTGCTGCACCACATTTTTTTTCTTCAGCTTTTTTTTTGGGGTGGGGGGTGGGGGGTAGGGTAGGCATGCTGTTATATAACACCAGAGATTTTTTGAATGGTGAATTTCTGTGGCTCAGTTATGTGGGCTGCAACACTCTCCCTCCCGACCCAACAGGCTGGCAGCAGGATTTTTTGCACCACATTACTGGCTTTATAAGAAAAACTTTATTTTATGACTTAGATTTGAATTTAGAGGTGCATAAACCTCTGTTTGAAGACGTTTGGTGGGTCAGTTTTGTACTTCCTGTGGCGTGATAGCCAAACCAGATCATAAAGGATGAATGGCCCCACTATACCCAAATAAGAGGATTAGATGAAAAGGTGAGCACTTCACAGCCATACTATTTATTTCATTGACCTAATTCACACAACATTTGTGGTTGACAGAAAACCTATTTCAGGTGCCAGATAAATTTGCCACTTCAGTATAGTTTGCTTCCTATCATCTCTGAATTCAGCTGCTGTACAGGTCCGTCAGATGTGACCATGTGACATGTAAAACAGGAAGGACAATACATGCCAGAAATCATTTCCCAGCATTCCTGCAATACAGTAGAAACCATGTGTTTAGGTGAGAGTTGTATCTTTGTTATTCACAGGAAGTAGGTGGTGGGGATTTTTAAGACCTTAACTCGGCTAATGCTAGGTACACACTGAGATTTTCTGGCCGATTTACTGTCAAATTGATTATTTCCAACATGTCCGATCTGCTTTCTGATCGATTTTCATTCACTTCGATCAGAAAATGCTCGGAAATCAATTGGAAAGCAGATCATGCATGTTGGAAATAAATCGATCGGACAGTAAATAGGCCAGAAAATCTCATAGTGTGTACCCAGCAACTAATCAATATGTTTTCTTTCCGAATTTTGCATGTTTAATTTTGGCTTGTTGGACTAGAAGATTACACTAGAAGATTTTAATATAGAATTTTTTAGCAGCTTGAATAAAATGCAATGGCAGTTTTCAGAGCAGCTAAAACTGTACTTTGGGAACTTGTAATTTGTGAATGGACAACTGAATGGTAACTGAATGGGTAATACAAAGTAGGAAAACACATTTTTATTGAATGTTATGTCAGAGTTTTATTCCACTGTAACCTCCCTGGCGGTACGCAGTTGCAGTGGCTGCGTCCACGGGAGGATTTTTTTTTAATAAAAAGTTTTTTTTATTTGTTAGCGCTAGGCGAGCTAACTATGTGTCCCAAGTCCCCCGACACCTCTCTGAGCCCCCCCGATCGCCGCCGGCTATACTTACCCGTCCGCAATCCCGCGAGAGCCGCAACTTCTCCATGCAACTTCACTCGTCGCTATGACGACAATCAGACATGACGTATCGACGTCATGCGCAGTTCCGATCCTCCCCATATCGAAGCCTGGAGATGAAGGCTGCGGCATCGCGAGATCCCTGGGGGGTACATATTACCGCAGTGATCGGGGGAGATTGGTGGGAACTGGAGGCACTTGAGCCACATGGTTAGCTAGCGAAATGCTAGCTTAAAGAGGAGCTGTTAGGTATAAGGTCTCAGAGAAAATAAACACATATATCAGTAGCTAAAGATTGGCTGTACTTACATTACATATGCATTTCACTGTCCACGTTTGGATTTCACAGAATTTGTATATAGTATATGCAGAGATAGATGCTCCTGACAGCTCATGGCAGGCTCCATGTTTTTCTGTCAAATGTGTCGTCATGTCCTGCCTGCTTCCTGATCACAGATAAGCTTGTACTAAATAACACAGTGTGCAGTGAATATTAATGAGCCATGTGGCTAGGAACAATAGCTGACTCCTGCAGTGTACTCTGCCCGAGATTTATCAGTGCTACGCGCTGGACTGATTACACAAGCTGCTGTAACGTCTCATTAGCAGCCGAGGGGAGGGCCCCAGAATGCTTTGCAGTTTAGTATGCGGCTTGCGTCTTTATGGGTCTATAACAGCCTTTAAGATAAGCAAACATCAAAGGTAACTGAGATTTTTATCTTCACTAATTGCTTTTGGGCTTCCTTCTAAACTGTTTAACACAGGAGAATAGAGGTTTAAATTAGCTTCTGCAGCCTGACAGTTACTCTTTAACAATATAAAGCACTTTATTTAAAAAATTCTCCCGGGGCCATGTGATCCCCTGCGGCGGCGAGCCCGAACGTAAGTCGGGCTTACTGCCAGGGAGGTTAAGGGGATGCTGAAACCATACCAAACTTCAAAATAGCCATCAGGTGGGCATCAAAGCCGCTAAATGGCCAAGAAGATCCACTCCTGCAGGCACAATCCTCTGAAAACCTCTAGTGGGGGAGGGATGCATTTTTTGTACAGGGTCGGGAGAATTAGCATCCTAATGATACAACTATCCAGAGGCTTCCCCTTACCTAGGTAAGCATCTTTTTCTGCCACTTTGTGTTCACTTTAAAACCCTCCCCTCTACAGGTTTCCTTAATATATAGTCACCTTTACATTTATAGAGGCTGAATGTATTTAGCAAAAAGTTTCACTGTAGTCACAAAAACATAAATTAGTATTGTTTATTCTCTCCTGAGGAGATCATCTCATGATATGTCATTAATTTCACCTTTCCTCCATTGCATGGTCTGATTTTTTTTTTACTTCATGACTTTTGAAGCTGAATCATTTGTTCAGGCCGGTAAACAATACACTCACCAATTCCCGTGTGAATGGCAGCTAGAAGCTGAACAGCCAGGTAGAAGAGTCTGGTGAATACAAAAAGAACATCTTTAATTAACTTTCATGTTCAAGTGTGAAAGCTAAGCATTTGATACATTAATTTGGCATTTTAGAATAGCAAAGATCAGACAGCTGAGTGCCTGTGCAAGATTTAATTAATGTTACCTAGTAAGTTAAACAACTCTCCTGGAGTGACCTGTTTAGGGCTGCTAATTAATTTCAATCCAGATATTAACACACATTGAAAGTGTACATTTCTGTGGTGATTTCACAGCATCAACCATTGCCTCAGCACTATTGTATAGGTACACATACCATCACTCATCCTGCAGGCAACAGTTTGGGGTCAATGTTGTACAGACGCATCACTAGCCTCCAGGCTAATAACACATTCTGCTACAATGGAGTGGGCAGAGGGACAACCCAAAAATTGGCAATTTGGTTAAAGACAAGTATTATTATTTGTATAGATCAGTGTGCGTTGCTACTTTCTTTTGCCTGAATGATTCTGAATGATTAATCTTGCCTGAATGAGCAATCCATGCAGTCAACAGTAATTGTGCATGTGTATGCAGTTTTAACCTCCTTAGCAGCAATGTGATGCGGTTTGTGGCTTACACACTTTCCTTAAAGTGACACTGAAGTGAGAACATATAAGTATAATGAATTTTATGCTTAGTACGGATAATTTAATAGAACATTAGTAGCAAAGAAAAGAGTTTTATTTTTAGTTTCAGAGATATAGATTTTTTTTTTATTACATTGCATAATTCTGTCATATTTGCAATTTACAAACCATACTCTATTTTAAACAATGAATAAGAGCAGGGCTAATGACCCTTTGAACTTCCCTGCAGTAAAATCTCATCTGAAGCGGTTTTTCATAGTTTATTTGATGTATAAATGCTTCAGAAAATAGCACTGTAGCCGACAATTTGGGTTGCAGAGCTCAGAGAAGCTCTTTTGCATAAACAGGTGAAGATTTTTTAACTCTTGCTGTACTGGAAACAGTATGTGAATCATTCCTTTGCAACTAATGCTCTATTTCTAAGCTGTACTACACATTAAAATCATTATTTCATACTTTTTTTTTTACTTCAGTATCACTTTAAGCCTTGTACACATGTAGAGTTAGGGACCCAATCTCTTGGGTGACATTGGAGGGCTGAGGCTGTACAGACCTGTCGCTAGACTGCAGGCAGTGACGTGTTCTGTTCATATGCAAACAATGAAGGGGGAGCGATTCCAATGCAGGGGGTGCGGAGTGGCGCAAAAGTGGGGAGAGCAATGCTCTTAACCATTGCTCAGCCAAAGCAATCTGCAGGGCTTGCTGCTGTACAGACAGATTCTTGGCAGAGGCTGCCGATTGAATAATTTGAATGCTAATCAGTAATATTCACATGTATCTGCTATGTAAATACAAGGATGCTTAATCAATTTGCATTTAAAAGATACTTCCCAGGCCCCAAATTGGTATTTTATTGGCGTTTTTCCACAACAGGTCACTCACTCAGGTATTCATAGCACAATCAAAAAATCTCCACTTGCATAAACAAATGCTAGAGGCTCTGGTGGAGGGCATATGGAGTGGAATGGAGTAATGGTTAAGGCTGGTTTCACAGTGAGACGTTACAGGCGCACTTTAGAGCAGCCTGTAACGCACCCCACCGCACAGCAATGAAAAATCAATGGGCTGTTCACAGTGCCCACGTTGCGTTACATAGTAACGCTGCGCCACCAGACAACGTACTGCATGCAGTACTTTTTAAGCGGCAGAGCCGCATTAGACTGCTTGCACATGCTCAGTAACGTTGGGGAGGAGCGGAGAGCGGCCAGGCACATGGCTAATTAATATTCACTGCTCTCAGTGATGTGCAGTGTTTACTTCCTGGAGCGGCCGCTCTGTGCAGCGATTGGCCGGCAGGACCACGTGATGCCGCATACGCACAAGAGTACGCATCACAGACGCCAGAGTGAGCTGCACAACGCGGCTCACTCTGACGTCCAAAGCAGGGAGCACCAGGCGTTGCGTTAGGGGCACGTTATGCGACCATAACGTCCCCTAAAACGCAACGTCCTGGTGTGAAACGAGCCTTAGGGTTCGAATCTCGGCTCTGCCTGTTCAGTAAGCCAGCACCTATTCAGTAGGAGACCTTGGGCCAGTCTCCCTAGCACTGCTACTGCCTATAGAGCGCGTCCTAGTGGCTGCAGCTCTGGCGCTTTGAGTCCGCCAGGAGAAAAGCGCGATATAAGTGTTCTGTGTTTGTTTGTTTGTTTAAAAACGCTGCCATCTTGTGGTATATTCTTATGTGAGCACAATTTTTCTTGCGTAGTTTCGCAAAAATGTTTGCTTTAAATAAGGTGGGTCAAGATGGTTAGAAATTACATATATACCATTTTATTTAGAGTAAGGTTGAGTTCACAGTAGGACGTTGCGTTGTAATGGGACGTTAAAGTCACAACTCAGCATTACAATGTAACACAAAAAAAGGTGGTAACGCACATTAATGTTGCATTACCTTTGCATACAGTAGATACAGTGAAGCATACAGGCAATAAAAAGAATGCTTCCCTCTATCTGTTAACATCTGCTTTTAGAGGTAACGCACAGCAGCAGCGCATTACCATAACGCAGCATTTACAACAAAATGTTAACGTCACACTGTGAACGTCGCATAGGGTTAACATTGCAGTGCGGACACCTGCGTTATAAAGACTTTATAACACAGGACAATAGTGTCCCACTGTGAACGTAGCCCAAGGCTAGCTTTACACCGGTAGCGGATAAAGATGAGCGGGTGAAAGCAAAATTCAGTTTCGCTTAATGAAAGGGAAACTGAGCTTTGGTGGAAGCGGGCTGTAGCAGAGGGGGCTGACTCACCCTGGTCACTGCTTCTGGCCCAGCGCTCCACACCCCTCTACATCCTGCTGATACTTCCTCCTCCTGGCTGTGAACAAAAACACACAAACAAACGTTTGCTAAGTTCATACTATGTGTATTACATTATGCCCACATTATAAACACAACACACTCTGCATTTCATAATGCACTCGCCATTTTCACATTGCAAGAGACGAAGCATCTAGTGTGAACTAATCCACTGCTATAAAAACGATCACATTCACCCAGGGCCGTGCAGAGGGTCCTTAAGTGGGGGGTGCTCAAATTTAAAAAAGGGGCCTGGCAATGCCTTCCCCCGCATGCCCCCCCTCCTTGTTTCTGGCTGGGGGGGGGGGGGGGAGGTATTGATTGTCATGCTGCTGAATGCAGATGATGGGTGCCATGTGGGTTCTGGGTGTAAGTACCGAGTGTCATGTGGGTTCTGGCTATGGTTGGGTATCGAGTGTCATGCGGGTGTTGATTGCAAGAACTTAGTGCTATGTAAGATCTGGGTGCATGTACTGGATGTCATGTGGGTGCTGGATGCAGGTACCGGGTGTGACATGGGTGCGAATACTTGGTGCCATGCCTGTACTAGGTGCTGGCTATGAGTGGGCTTTGGGCATCACATGAGTTTTGAATGCAGGTACTTTGGGTGCGGTTACGGGTTAAGTGGATACTTGGTGCAGATAGTGGGTGCCATGTGGAAGCTGTGTGCAGGTGTGAGTACTGGGTGCAATTTTAGGCCTGGGTGCAGATACTTGGTGTCATGTGAGTGTGAGTACTGGGTGCCAGCTATGAGGGGAAGGGGTGGCTGGTGGGAAAAGTAGAGGTCAGTGTGTGTGCTGCAGGAAGGGGCAGGGCCATGCAGAGGATACTCAAGGGTGTGGTGCTCAAATTTGAAATCGATAAATCGTACTAAATTGTGTATGTAATACCCCCTCTCCATAAAGCAGTCTTATCCCCCCCCCCCAACACACACACACACACACACACACACACACACACACACACACACACACACACACACACACACACACACACACACACACACACACACACACACACACACACACACACACACACACACACACACACACACACACACACACACACACACACACACACACACACACACACACACACACACACACACACACACACACACACACACACACACCTTTATAGCAGTATCAGGCAGACTGTGTGTCTCCTTCCAACTCTTTTGGTGCTACCACCCTCAAATCAGCAGTGATAGGTGCCCACTGTTAGTGGGTTAGAGTGTGCACAGTGGAGCCCACTGTAGAGGCACAGACTCACCTTTCATTACTGGGACCTCTGTCCCTCTTGGTCAGCACCCAAGCCTCCTTTTAGGCAAAGAAGTGGTTACCAATATGCAGTGGTTGCTAAGCATTAGTAGATGCAAAACTGCAGTAAGTGCCAAGGTGCAGTGGGTGCCCAGATGCAGTGGATGGTAAGACGCAAAGGTTCACTTTGTGGTAAGTTGCAGTGGGTGCCGAGATGCCAAAGTAAAGTCTGTGTCAAGCTGCTTTGGGTACCAAGGTCCAGTTTGTATTGGGTGTTTATTTGCAGTGGGTGCTATGCAGTATTGGGTGCTGAATAAGCAGCAGATGGTGATAAACAATAGTGGGTGCCATGTGAGTGCTAATTGGTACAGGGAGCCATGTAAGTGTTGGACATGAGTGAGTAGGGAGTGCCATGTATGGTCTGGATGTGTGCCATTGGAGAGTACTGAGTCTCATATGGGTTCGGACCAAGGATGGGTACTGGGTGCTATTTGGGTGCTGGCCATGGACAGTACTAGGTGCATATAATGACTTTGGAACTTGGAGTACGCATGAGTACTGTGCCATGTGGGTCTTGATTATGGGGGTATGTGGGTCTTAGGTGCAAATACTGAGTGCTAAGTGGGTACTGGGAGTGAGTACATGGTGACATATGGGTGATGGGTGCTGGCTAGTGGGATATTTGTTGTTATGTGGGTGCTAAAGGCAGATGCTGGGTGCCATGTAGGTTCTGGGTGCTGGCACAGGGTGTCATGTGGATTCTGGCAGTATTGGTGTGTATCAACCATCATGTAGGTGTTGATTGCAGGTACTCAGTCCCTTTTGAGTTCTGGGTGCAAGTACTGGATGTCATATGTGAGAGCTTGGTGTGGGTGCTGGGCACCAAGTGGAGGCTTAGTGCAACTGGAACTACTGCAGATGAAACATGTGGGTGTTGGGTGCAGGTGCTGGGTATCACATAGGTGCAAATACTTGGTGCCATGCCTGCACTGGGTGCTAGATCTAGGTGGGTGTTGTGTGTCACGTGGGTTCTGAGTGCAGGTACTTCGGGTGCTAGTACTGGTTATGTAAGTGGGTGCCATGTGGAGGCTGTGTGCAGGTGTAGTGGGTGACATGTCAGAGCTGGGTGCAAGTACTGTGCCATGTAGGTGTGAGTACTGGGTGCCAGCTATAGGGTGAAGGGGTGCAGGTATTGGGTGTCATGTGGCTGTTAGATGCAAGTACTAAGTGCCATATTGAGGCCAGATGTGAGTATTGGGTGCAGGGTGCTTGGTGCAAGTACTATAGTGGGGGTTACTGGTTGAGTGTAATGTGGGTGCTGAATATTGGTGGGATTGCTGTGGGTGCAGGGGGTGGGAGGTCACTATGGGTGCTGCTATGAATGGCATAGTTGTTGCTAAGGGAGGTAGAGGTCAGTGTGGGTGCTGGGGGAAGGGTAGGCCACTGTGGGTGCTGGGAGAAGTCAGTGTGGTTACTGGAGGAGGGAGTGGATGCTGGGTGTTAAGAGAAGCCACTGTGGGCGCTGGCAATGGGAGAGGTCACTGTAGGTGCTGCTTTTGGGATGGGAGGTCCCTGTGGGTGCTGAAGGGGACAGGAGGGTAGCCACTGGGGGAGGGAAAAATCACTGTGGGTGCTGGGGGAGGGATAGGTCAGTGTGGGTGCTGGGGTAGGCAGGATCACTGCTAGAGCTGGGGAGGGAGAGGTCACTGTGGGTGCTAGGTGGAGGGAGAGGTCGCTGTGGGTGCTAGATGGAGGAAGAGGTCACTGTGGGTGCTGGGTAAGAGAGAGGTCACTGTGGGTGCTAGGTGGAGGGAGAGGTCACTGTGGGTGCTAGGTGGAGGGAGAGGTCACTGTGGGTGCTGGGGGAGGGAGAGGTCACTGTGGGTGCTGGGTGGAGGGAGAGGTCACTGTGGGTGCTAGATGGAGGAAGAGGTCACTGTGGGTGCTGGGTAAGAGAGAGGTCACTGTGGGTGCTAGGTGGAGGGAGAGGTCACTGTGGGTGCTAGGTGGAGGGAGAGGTCACTGTGGGTGCTGGGGGAGGGAGAAGTCACTGTGGGTGCTGGGGGAGGGAGAGGTCACTGTGGGTACTGGGGGAGGGAGAGGCCAGTATGGGTCCTAGGTGGAGGGAGAGGTCACTGTGGGTGCTGGGGGAGGTAGAGGTCAGTATGGGTCCTAGGTGGAGGGAGAGGTCAGTATGCCACACTAGGATTCCTGTCTGGGCCTCTTCACTTAAAAGTGTCCCAGGCAGGGCGGAGCTTCCCGCGGGTGGGCGGAGCTTATCTCGGCCGGGGAGGAGCTTATTTTGCGCGGCGAGAGGGGCCTTTTTTGATGATTTTAAAAAGGGGGGTGCCTGGGCACCCAGAGCACCCCCCTGTGCACGTGCCTGCATTCACCGATTTGTCTAATTCTGCTACATAATACTGTTGTCTCGTCTGATCTGTTGAAGGTTAACTGCTATTATAGAATAGTATGAAATACATTGTAAAATACCGATAATTAGATTACCGGTACTTCATATTTTGAACCAGTTCACCTTTTTGTTTGAAGATTGATACATTTTTACGATTGCAATTTGTGATTTTTTGATCATTTGACCACCATGTGGCACCCCTGTACTACATTAATATCTGTATATCTTCTTCAAAGATCTTCAAAGGCAAAGAGCTTGCGTGTGCCATAAAAACACAAATGTACAGATAAGGCCAAGGCATCCCAACAAGCTTATATATATAAGTTTTCTTATGCTGGGAATACACAGGTTGTTTTTGCCGCTCGATTCTGCAGGCGATTCTCTTATCTTTCACTCATTTTTCTTATCTTTTTCCATTGTCTTCAATGCAGAATCGATCGGGCATGTCGGAAATTATCTATCGAGACGTGTATTCCCAGCATTAGAAAAACAAACATACAGATATCTATTCTTACGTTTTCTAATATACAGTTTAAACATGCATATACAGCATGCGTTGTCCAGGAACCATTTGCCAGGGGGAAAAGCAAACAAACATGCTTTACTGCAAAGCTGCCCATTTTCAAGCCCACTGGTTTCATTTTGAGCTCATTCGATCATTTTGATCAATGTTGGTAAGCTTAGAGCCATGTACACAGGGCCGGGCTGAGGCATAGGCTGGAGAGGCTCCAGCCTCAGGGCGCAGTGTAAGAGGGGGCGCAGAATTCATTCAGCTGTCATTCCTAATTGTGTTTGAAGCAGAAAGAAAGAAAAGGGGATACATGGCAGTGACTGCAAGCCAGATAACTAGATATTAAGGTGTTGGGGAGGTTGTGGGCCCTGTGGCGCCTCTTAGTCTAATAGCAATCAGTGTGTGATGGCTGGGGTGGCAAGGATGGAGGGGCGCACTTTGGTGTCTCAGCCATGGGTGCTGGAGGACCTTGTCCCGGCTCTGCATGTACACATACCAAATCAAACTCAGCCAGGGTGGCCAATAAAGACTGCCACCACTAGAATATGTAAATCAGCCCCCAACCCTACCCCATGCCTGATAGTTAGCTTGCCCGGTTATCTTGCCCAAGCACTGCCAGACACCATTGCCGCCCATTATCCAACTGCAACAGAATGCATTACTAGCTTGCACACTAGTGTAACGCTTCTGTACAGCCCTCAGCCCTAAACTGTCACCTACCGAGTGACAGTAATCTAAAGTTAGTACAGTAGAATCCTTTTATAGTAAACTCCAAGGGACCAGGAAAAGTGGTTTACTATATCAGAATTGGTCATACATTTTTTATTACACAGATGCATTTGCTGGAACCTGAGAAATGCGTTTACTATATCCGAGTTTACTGTAACAAGATTCTACTGTACAAGGATTTAGCTTTGATACAATTTTTATTGTACAATCTTAACAAATCTATGTAGTTCTTTAAGCATTTGGAGGTGGACTGCTAAAGTTCTTTTTTTTTTTCTTTTCTTTTAATTCATGCATGTGTGGCTAGCCTCGGGACAGGCACACGTTAAGTGGCCCAGGCCTCATGCTGCAGACTGCAGGACGCATTCCTTAAATTACACCCCCCCCCCCCCTCCCCTGGAGCGTTGCAAGCAGGCGGCGGGGAATTTTAAAGTCACCTTGAATGCCGATTCCCACATTGCTTCTCCATGGCAACAGGGTGTCACATGACACTGGCAGCCAGCATGCAATACTCTGGCACGTCCCATCATGTGACGCCCTGTTGCCATGGAGACAACGCTGGAATAGATAAAGGCGAGTTTCAAATCTCCTGCCGCCCGCTCGCAACTCTGCAGCCAGGGAGGGGGGAGAGGAATCTGGTAAGAGCCATAGGGCTCTTTCACATGGTAATTTTCCCCTTAAAATCATAAAATGCTGAGAAAACAGTCACCATAAGGATTTATGGGGCAACAGTCAGGCAAAACATTTACATGCAGTGTTTGTTTGGCATTGGGTGGTAAAAAGATTTCATATGGTGACCATTTTCTCAACATTTTATGGTTTCTCAGGGGGAAAAATGACCATGACCATGTGAAAGAGCCCTATGGCTATCACCAGTCTTTGTGCTTTAGCCTATATTCACATGGGCTGTTGGACTAGCCACACATGCATCAATTTACCCTTGATTGGAAAAACTGATCAATTACTCTCTGTGTAGAACCTGATCGATTCCTACCACACACAGCACATTCATTGAACCACAGGACTGAATTGTTTAATATTATGGCCCATCACCAGCAATCTACCCCCACTCCTGCCCTGCCAAAGGAAATTCATTTTCCATCCTGTCTAAATGATATTTCTATCGTTCCAATTGATTGAATGATCAAACATGTTGGTACAATAGATTTCTGGTGTGAGATTGTATCTGCCAGGGATTGTACAGGAAAAAATTCCATGCTTTAGCAGCGGTGTGTTTTAGACTGCTGCAGGTGTTCGGCATGGACAGTGGGGTGCAGCCTGCCTCATTTATGTACATCTGAGTAGGAAACAGTAGCCACATGTAAAAACTAGTGGACATCTTACTATTGAACAGTAACCACAGCGCGTGTCAAATGTGGACGCATGAGTGGTTAGAAACAGTGCCACTGACTTTACATTGCCTCACAGAGCAATCGGTGCACTTTTTCCTGAGAGATCACAAATATGCCATGCAGTAAGTATGACGTTCAGCCGTCTGTGTGAACTGTACCATGGACCTTCCCTATCGAAACAAATATTTGCTGCTCTCAGGATTAAGGCCCTTTCACACTTAGGGCCTGTTTCCACTGGAGCAGAAAGTGCTCCGAATCCGCAGAGTTTCCTCACAGGCAACTTGCACGGGGAAGCTCTGCCATAGGAAACTATGGTGCCGCCGGCCAAATCGCTTACCCTAGCCATTCGGCCAACACTGCCCACAGTTTTTGCGCAGGAGGCTGCGAATCCCATAGCCATGCATGGCATGGCTTCTGGGATTTGCCTGCGTTCCCGCATACCCGGAAGTACTGACGTGTGCGGCACAAGTGGAAACGGGCCGCGTCTCTGCACTTCCGGGTCTACACGGCTATGGGATTCACAGCCTCCCGCACAAAAACTGTGGGCAGTGTCGGCCAAATTGCTAGGGTAAGCGATTTGGCCAGCGGCACCATAGTTTCCTATGGCAGAGCTTCCCTGCGCAATTTGCCTGTGGGGAAACTCTACGGATTGGGAGCAGTTTCCGCTCCCGTGGAAACGGGTCCCAAGTCCCTTGTGTCACTAACCACCAGGGAGTCAGCATTTGATTTGCACTGTGGATGCAGACAATAACATTGCATCACAAGCAATTATTTTCCTATGGGGCGTTCACATCAAGTTTGTTGCAATGGATTTTGATGCAGTAACACATGGTGTGCTGCACATCACCAGGGACACGCAAACATTTACAGCGGTAGTGAGACATACGGTACTTTCATTGAACTGTATAGTCACAACAGTACCGCACAGTGGGACTTTTCAGCTCCACTGCAATTTGATCACAACACGACTTACACAGTGAGGAAGGGCCCCTTATAGTGTATAAAATCTATCTTGCCTGTATATTGTATTTTTAGATTAAATGCAGCACATTTCTATTCCACCATGAATGGGCTCTATTCTCAAAGAGCCAAAAGTACCGCAAAATTTTAGCGCTAAATTCCCGCCAGCGGTAAACTCCGCATTTTTTCAGCATTCACTAACATTTTCCGCATGTTTTCCGCATGCGGGAAAAAAGATGCGGAAACAGGCATTATTCATGCGGGAATCATGCGGTAAAAAGGTCGCATGAAAAAGTGTTTAAAAAAAAAAAGTTAAAGTCCACCAAGCACAGCCCTTAAGCCTCCACACTTCATTAAAGTCAATGGGATGCGGAATATATCACCTACTACTTGTAGGTGATAAAAATTCGGTAATTAACGAAGAAATGATGCGCCTGAACATCTTTGAGAATTGATCTTTTATTGCGGAAAATACCGACTTTTGTGGAAATTTTACCGCATGAATCCCGCACTTTTATCACACTTTTTCCGCATGCGGAAAAAACATGCGGAACATTTTGAGAATCCCAACTTGCCGGTATTTTGGGTGCAAACTTCCCGCATGTACTTTACCGCATGCGGGAAGTCTTTGAGAATAGAGCCCAATGTAGTAAAAGTAAAACATCTTACCTGGTAACAAGCATCCTGCACACAGCCAACTCCAGTGCCAACTGAGATTTCAGAGGCTACATACAACTCACACATAAAGTGTCCCTTCCTGCCAGCTTTAACATATCAATTAATGAGACATTCAAATTCATTCACACTGGGACTCACTTCAGGGCACACCCAGGAAACAAAAGGCTGGTGCAAATGAATGGTTTTTATTCAAGGAAATACCTGGGAGTTCATTTTAATGCACTGAATGGCAGAGATAACTAGCTAGGCATGAAATTCATTCCAGCGGAGTGCAGCTTCCTTTCTAATCAGGCAATTTCTTTCCAGGGAGAAATCAGCTGATAAGAGCGGAAAGACTTTGCTAATACAAAATATAGAGTTAGAAACTCAGCTTTAAAAGATGGATACCAGAGTGCTACTGTAAATATAAATTATGCAAATGTGTGCTGCATATAATGAATATTTGTCAGGAGCGGCATAGCTAAGGAACTATGGGCCCCAGTGCAAGTTTTACATTCCCCAGCGCTCTATATATAATAATTGATACAGCGCACCTAAACCTGCTAAGGACAACCACAGTGTCAGAGGTGTAAGAAGGGGATGGGAACTGCTTGTTAATGATTTCTACTATTCAAAGCATCTATTCAAAAGCATCCATTGATTTTCAGTATTAAAATCTGACTGGGACACGTGATTGTGAAACCCCTTTGAAGGACAGTCAATCATTTGAAATATTTAATGTACTCTGTAAAATATGTTGACAGTAAATAACAAATAGAAAAAAAAATAGATCACCTGTGCTTTTTCTCCAATGATGTCCAGTCCAATGATCCATAGAAAAAAAAAGCAGTTCTGTTTATTGCATGACAGTCATGATGAAATTTGTGTTTCATACTTCTCAAATGTCAGAGCCAGAGGTTGGGTAATTTGAACTTAGTTATGGATTGGAAATAAAAGGTCTGATCAAAACAAGGTCTCTTTTTTGTTGATAGGCAGTGAAATGCCTCTAAAACTCTCACAACTGCTCACTGCTGCTTGGTAACTGCTTGCTGGGCACACAGTTCAACAGCCCATGGAAAGGAGCAATTTTCGGAGTGCTTTGCGATTTGAAAGCTCTTGCTAATGTAATGCTATGTGTGTGATCCCACTTGAGTGATGTGATTTTATAAAAATCCCCATAGCATTGCATTAGCAAGAGCTTTTTCAAATCACTAGCGATTAGAAATCACTCCTAGAGGGTTTCTGGCCTTAGGTCTCTTTTCCACAGGAAGTTGATAGGCAGTGAAATGACTCTCACAACTGCTTGCTGCTGCCTAGTAACTGCTCACTGTTGCCTGGCAACTGCTTGCTGAGCACACAGTTCAACTGCCTGTGGAAAAGAGGCCTAATTTGGGCTCTATTCATAAAACATTTGTGGAAAAAAAAAATCTTGGAGGGAAAACACCGCATCGGTATTTTAGACTTTTGTGTGCTAATTCATAAAAAAGTTTACACTTGCGATGAAAGGTCGGGGAATTCCCGCACTAAACTAGTGGTGCTGGCTGAGTTGATACATTGGCTATCATTCATAAAGCATTCCCGCATGCGAAAATGCTGAAAACAGCTCACTTTACCGACCACTTTGCAAAATGTGTATTCATAAAGGCTGTTTCCGCATGAAAAGCTGACAGAGCGATAAGTTACCGCCTTGTGCAGTGATTATCTAGAAAAAGTAACAAAATGTTAATTCATAAACATAAGAGCAAGCGGTATACGGACGGGGGATTACCGCTCCCTAGGAAGTAGCGATAAGCATGTGGAATACATACAAGTGAATGGAGACAGACCTCCCAAGCAGCAGCAGAGAGTGCAGCGCACGGAGGGACTCAGGCAGCTTCTCTGTTTCCGCCAGCCTACCGACAGCCTTTTTCTGGAAATCTCCGCACTTGTATCGCAACTGGCAAGATTTTTATGAATGACCACCAATTAGAAGTCTAAACTACCGAAAGCGGTATTCTCCCGCACAGATTTTTGTTACCGACCACGCTTTTATGAATGATAGCCATTTTCTCTGTGCAGAGACAGTTTCTATGAAGGAGGCAGCCCCAGCATCTCTTTAGATGTGCATGTTTTTTAAAACTGCCTATCCTTGCCCTGAATCTGTGCTGAATCTGTGTATTAGTCTTTCTAAACAATCTATATAATTGCTGCAGCTTAGAAGAACTTGATGATGTGAAACTTATGTGATGTGAAATTTATCTGAAAACAGGTACCCAAGGGGTTAAAAATACACAGCCTTGGTATTCTAGGATGCCTTGTTTGTTCTGCTCTCACTGCTGCTGCCTGGGAGGTCTGTCTCTCCATTAGCTTGCCTGTTATCGCTGGCTTATCGCATTATCTAAACAGCCAGTATTCTCCGTTCCCATTCCGCCTGCTCTAATCTTTATGAAGTGACATGTTTTGAGATAATCACCGCACAAGGGGCTCTATTCATAAAACTTCTGAGTCGGAAAAAATCCTGGAGGTAAAATACCGCAGCGGTATTTTACACTTCTGGGTGGTCATTCAAAAAAATCTTGCCAGCTGCGATGCAAGAGCGGAGATCTCCCGCTGAAAGCTGGCGGTAAGCTGTCGGAAGACATGCGGAAACACTTCAGCCGGCAGAGTCCCTCCGTGCACTGCTCTCTCTGGGAGGTCTGTCCCATTCACTTGTATGTAATCCGCAAAATCAGAGGAAGCGGTATTTCCCGTCCACATACCGCTTCCTCTAAACTTTATGAATGGCCATTTTGTTACTTTTCTAGATAAATCTAGAAAAACACTGGAGAAGGCGGAAATTTCTCGCTCTGCTGGGGGATCGTAGATTTTCATGCGGGAACAGCTTTTATGAATGCCCACTTTGCTAAATGGACGGGAAAATCCGCTGTTTTGAGCGAAAAACTTGCGGTAAGGTTTTATGAATAGAGCCCAAGGCGGTAATTTCCCACACTGCTCAGGAATTGCAGCTTTTCATGCGGAAACAGCTTTTATGAATGGACACTTTGCTAAATGGTCGGTAAAGTCAGCTGTTTTGAGCATTACCGCATGCGGGAATGCTTTATGAATAGAGGCCTTTGTGTCCTACAAGTTTAAAGAAAACCTGAACTGAAAATTAAAAGTCAAAATAAGCATACACAAGTCATACCTACCTTTCATGTAGTCTACTCTTCAGTGTCTTTCTCCTGTCCCGCGTCCTGTTTGTCCTCTGTGATTAAGGGAATTTTCCGTCCTCCATTTTGAAAATGGCCATTACCCATAACAGCTTTCTGGTCAGCACACAGTTAAACTGTAACATCGCCCACTTGAGCCATAGGGAAACATGGACATTACCTGGTACATCAGTTTTCCTCTCAGCTATAACTGACATCAACTGATATTTTACTGACAGCAACTGATATATTTCAGATCTGACAAAATATTGTCAGAACTGGAAGGGATTATTGTCAGAAGAAAATGGTGAGCCTCTGAGAGGAAAGGATGGCAAGGTAACTATGTAATGTTCATTTGAAGTTACCTCGTGTGTTTATTTTAAATATTTTTACTCAGTACAGGTTCTCTTTAAGGCCTCTTTTCCACGAACTGTTTCTAGGCAGTGAAATGCCTCTCAAACTCTCACAACTGCTCACTGCTGCCTGGTAACTGCTTGTCGCTGCCTGGTAACTGCTCACTGCTGCCTGGCAACTGCTTGCTGAGCACACAGCTCAACAGTTCATGGAAAAGAGGCCTAAGGGCCTGTTTCCACTACACGCAGAATGAATGCAGAAAAACGAACTCCAATGAATGCCTATGGCCCTGTTTCCACTAAACGCGGATTTTCTGATGCAGATTTTCCCATAGGCATTCATTGGAGTCCCTTTTTCTGCATCCAATCTGCGTGTAGTGGAAACAGGCCCTTAGTGTAAACGGGGCCTTGGGCTACTTACACACCAGGACGTTGCGTTTAGGGGACGTTATAGGGCACATAACATGCCCCTAACGCAACACCTGGTGCTCTCTGATGTGGATGTCAGAGTGAGCCGCGTTGTGCAGCTCACTCTGGCGTCCGTGATGCGTACTCTTGGACGCATGCGGCATCACGTGGTCCCGCCTGGCCAATCGCCGCACAGAGCGGCCGCTCCAGGAAGTAAACACTGCACGTCACACCGTGCAGTGAATATTAATTAGCCATGTGCCTGGCCACTCCCCACTCCTCCCCAACATTACTGAGTATGTGCGCACAGTCTAACGCGGCTTAGCCGCGCATAACGCATAGCATGCAGCACTCAACGGATGTGCTGCATTACAATGTAACGCAACGTGGGCACTGTGAATGGGCTGATTGATTTTTCATTACTGTGCGGTGGGGCTGCGTTACAGGCTGCACTAACGTGCAGCCTAAGGCCTAATTTCCATGGGCAGTTGAACTGTGTGGTCAACAACCAGTTACCAGGTGGCAGTGAGCAGTTACTAGGCAGCAGCAAGCAGTTGTGAGAGTTTGGCCCCTTTTCCACGGACTGTTGAGCTGTGAGCTCAGCAAGCAGTTACAAGGCAGTAATGAGCAGTTATCAGGCAGCAACAAGCAGTTACCAGGCAGCAGTTAGTTTTGAGCATTTGAGAGGCATTTCACTGCCTATCAACAGTCCATGGAAAAGAGGCATTTCACTACCTATCAACTGCTTGTGGAAATAAGGTCTTAACAATATAAAATTTGCCACCCTAAGGGCTTATTTCCCCAGGCAGTTGAACGGTGTGCTCAGTAAGCAGTTACCAGGCAGCTTCAAGCAGTTGTGAGTGTTTGAGAGACTTTTCACTGCCTATCAATTGCTCATAGAAAAGGGGCCTTAAGCTGGGTACACACAATGGGCTCTATTCTCAAAGACTTCCCGCATGCGGTAAAGTGCATGCGGGAAGTTTGCACCCAAAATACCGTCAAGTTGGAATTCTCAAAATGTTCCGCATGTTTTTCCCGCATGCGGAAAAAGTGTGGTAAAAGTGCGGGATTCATGCGGAAAACTTTCCGCAAAAGTTGGTATTTTCCGCAATAAAAGATCAATTCTCAAAAATGTTCAGGCGCATCATTTCGTCGTTAATTACCGATTTTTTATCACCTACAAGTAGTAGGTGATATATTCCGAATCCCATTGACTTTAATGAAGTGTGGAGGCTTAAGGGCTGTGCTTGCTGGGCTTTTAATTTTTTTTTTTTTAAACACTTTTTCATGCGACCTTTTTACCGCATGATTCCCGCATGAATAATGGCTGTTTCCGCATCTTTTTTCCCGCATGCGGCAAACATGCGGAAAATGTTAGTGAATGCTGAAAAAATGCGGATTTTACCGCTGGCGGGAATTTAGCGGTAAAATTTTGCGGTACTTTTGGCTCTTTGAGAATAGAGCCCAATGAATTTCTTTAGTCTATTTTCCATCCGATCAATTTTCAATACATTTTTCCGCTCGATTCTCTTATCTTTTCTTATCTATTTCCATTCACTTCTATGAGAAATTTGAGCGGTAAATCAATCCAAAGTAACATCAGACATGTCAGAAATTGTCTATTCCAACCATCTGCCGAAAAAACGCATGGTGTATTCCCAGCATTAGGCCAGAAACCCACTAGGAGCGATTTTTCTGAGCGACTTGCAATTTGAAAACTCTTGCTAATGTAATGCTATGTGTGTGATCCCACTTGAGTGATGTGATTTTATAAAAATCCCCCATAGCATTGCATTAGCAAGAGTTTTTACAGATCACTAGCAATTTAGAAATTGCTCCTAGTGGTTTTCTGGCCTCAGGCTCAGCAAGCATTTACCAGGCAGCAACAAGCAGTTACCGGGGAGTTGCTTGGTGAAAACTCGCATCTAAATTTGTACGCGTTTTTATGCATTAGTTAAATATACATAATCTGCCTGGTAACAGCTTAGTCATGACTGCTGACAACTTCCTGTAACAATGGATTTAATGCAAATTTTCACGCAAATAATGCAAAAATTTGCGATGCCTTTATAAAGCATTTTACGATATGTCCGAAAATATGATGCAGGACCTCCGATTTTTTCACACGTACAAAAGCGTATGAAAATTTGCATGGAGTGGAAACTGCTGCATCGACTTACATTAGTTTGAAAATCTATGCAAATTTTTTTGACCAAAAAACTGACAGAAAACACACAAGTGAAAACCAGGCTGTAGGCCCAGTGAACACCAAAAACCTCTAGCAGATCTGCAAAAACGCTAGAGGTTTTTGATGCAGTTTTTCAGAGCAATTCTAGGCATGTTTAGGCCTGGTGCACACCAAAACCCGCCAGCAGATCCGCGAAATGCTAGCAGATTTTGAAACGCTTTTTATTTTTCTGTAGCGTTTCAGCTAGCATTTTGTGCTTTTGTGAAGCATTTTTGGTGTAGTAGATTTCATATATTGTTACAGTAAAGCTGTTACTGAACAGCTTCTGTAACAAAAACGCCTGGCAAACCGCTCTGATGTAGCATTTTTCAGAGCAGTTTGCGTTTTTCCTATACTTTACAATGAGGCAGAAACGGATCCACAATCCAAAATCTGCAGCAGCCCAGGAGTATGCGTTTCTGTAAAACGCCTCCCGCTCTGGTGTGCACCAGCCCATTGAAATACATTACCCTAGCGTTTCCACATCCGCAATCGGATCTGAAAACGCGACCGAACCGCTCTGGTGTGCACTAGGCCTTAGAGAGGTTTTCTAAACATGCCTAGCGTTTTTGGGAGCGTTTTTGTGTAGCAGATTTCATAAATTGTTACAGTAAAGCTGTTACTGAACAGCTTCTGTAACAGAAACGGCTGGAAAACCGATCTGATCTAGCATTTTTCAGAGCAGTTTGAGCTTCTCCTATACTTTACATTGAGGCAGAAACACATCTGAAAACCACAAAAATGCTGCAAGAGCCACTTTTGCTAAAAACCTCAAACCACTGCTGTGCACCATCCCATTGAGATACATTAGCCAAGCATTTTCACAGGCTTTGAAAACACTATCAAAACCACTTGGCGTGCACCAGGCCTAAGAGAAGGATTTCATTGCCTATCAACAGTCCATGAAAAAGAGGTCTTAGCAAAGTGTGAATGTGTGTACTACTTATATACCTCGTTATTTGCACCAATACTAATCTGGTGATCTCAGCAGGACTTTATAATGCTACACAGTGATAGAGCTGGACCTTTTTTACACCTTCATTAGGCTGCCTTGATTGTTAAACATTGTTCTAAAATTGGCTTTAAAAAACAAAGGCTTATGTTAATAATGGTGCCATTACTGAAGTGTGAATGTGTTAACTGCATATAAACCTTTCTTTTTTTGTGCATATTTTAATGGATTTCCTCTACCATTTGCTTAACTACCTGCATAATGAATGAAGTGCAATAAGTGGAAATATTAGCTGTTAACAAGTACTTGACATTGATATAAGCTTCAGGTGAAGTTGTATACATGGTGGACATAATTATGTCCCCTGTAGACCATAGCAAGTTGTGGGGAAAGATGCTAACAAGAAGCCCCTGGCCATTCAATAGGCTTTGTTGTGAAAACACTGACATAAATTAACTGTTGGCAATGGGAATTGCATGCTCTGTGTTAAAGGGAATCTGTAGTGAAAATAAACTTATGATATTATGAATATTATGTGTAGTACAGCTAAGAAATAGAATATTAGTAGCACAGAGATGAGTCTCATATGGTTTCCAGTACAGGAAGTGTTAAGAAACTTACGTTATCTATGCAAAAGAGCTTCTCTGAGCTCTCTGACTTAGGCCTCTTTTCCATGGACTGTTGAACTGTGTGCTCAGCAACAGGGCAGTTTCTAGGCTAAATTGCACCCAGAGCAAGGGTGTAAAAATTGACTCGCAAACCCTTACTCTTTAGGGACAGTCACACAGCCACAGGTCACAAGTAGATCTGCCTACTTACTAGTGACCAGCCGCTCATCCAGGAGGAAGCAGGGACCAGGAAAACACACAGACGAAGAGAAGAGAGCCCAGAAAGCCGACTCCTCCATGGGCGCCGCGCACTGACAGCGTGCAGTACCGCTACAGGACATCAGGTGTCATCACGTGGTGGAGATGTGATGATGACTTGACATTGCATGCAGGCAGCTCAGGAGGAGTCAAGGAAGGTGATAACGCTGGTTCTTCTTCCATTTGGCTGCACCGATCGTCAATAGCTCCCAAGCAGTTATGTCGTCCTGCCTGCGCCCCCCCTTCTTCTACTTGCCGGTCTGCGCCCAGGGCGGTCGCCCTGCCTGCACTGTCCAAGAAACTGCCCTGCTCAGCAAGCAGTGATTAGGCAGCAGTGAACATGAGCAGTTATCAGGCAGCAGTGAGCAGTTGTGAGAGTTTGAGAGGCATTTCACTGCCTATTAACAGTCCATGGAAAAGAGGCCTAAGCCTCCTTTTCACGGACTGTTGACAGGCAGTGAAATGCCTCTCAAACTCTCACAACTGCACTTCTGCTGCCTGGTAACTGCTTGTTGCTGCCTGGTAACGGCTTGCTGAGCAAACAGCTCAACAGTTCGTGGAAAAGAGGCCTCAGGCAGCAGTAAGCAGTTGTGGGAGTTTAAGAGGCATTTCACTGCCTATCAACTGTCCATGGAAAAGAGGCCTTAGGGCTCTTTTCCACTATAAAATGCGATCGCATTGCGTTTCAATGTCCACCTTGTGACTGCAATTGCGATTGAGCTACTATACTCAATATCGTAGAGCTCAATCAAATCCAAAACGCGGCAGGATGACAATTGCACTTGGAACAAAATCGCATTGCAATCAGATTGCACTAATGGAAATGCTGCTGCCATTTCCATTAGATTAATTTACCTTGCGTTTTGCAATCGGAATCAAATCGCAAATCGCAGGGTAGTGGAAAAAGGCCCTTAGTCAGAGAGCAATGCTATTTTCTGAAGCACTTACACATCACAGAGTGAAAGACAACTTCAGATTAGATTTTACTGCAGGGAAGTTTGAAGGGTCATAAAATGCAGAGTGTAGTTTGTAAACTGCAAATATTAGAGAATGATTCCATATTATAAATAAAGCTATATACCTGAAAATAAAAATGAGACTCTTTTATTTGCTACTAATGTTTTATTAATCATCCGTACTACCCATACAATTCATTATATCATAAGTTTTTTTTTTCCGTTTCAGTGTCACTTTAAAGAGAATCTGTACTGTGAAAATCTTACGTAAATTAAAGTACCAGCCTGTTTGTAGTCTTCTCCTAGCCCCCTCTGTGACATTTTTGCTGCTCCTGCTGCTTTCTTGGTGATAAAATCACTGTTTTATTCATTGTTTTTGTAAACAATGAAAATGGCTGCCAAACAGGAAATACATCAGAGCAGGTGCCTGTTTGCAGAGGCTCCTCTCAAACGTGGCTTCACTGCTATAATATTTCTCCCACTTGTTGCCTTGGCTGCTTGTCTGGGCTTTGAACTGATCTTTCTGCACTCACAGCTGTTCACAAGGTCAAAGCCGCTGGCTGTGACTAATAAACACAGCACACACACAGAACCGGCGTGGGTGAGGTGTGCATAACTATCACAGCACATTCCTCTCTGGGCTGACAACACTCGATAAAGGAAAGAAGATTAGATATAATACAGAAACAGTGCAACTAGAAAAGGCTGCAGTAAGCCAGACCACATTAGAACAGGTATAGGAACTTATAGGATAGAAGAAATAAGGCAGAACATTTTGTTAGTCTCTTTAAGGAGTATTACAGGCATCAAGTTTTTTTCCATGCATGCAACCCAGTCCATTAAGGTCTTATCAGGCAAAATAGCCCAAATGGGCTTTACTCACCTGGGGCTTTCTCCACAGCTGCAGTAAGGCCAACCCCGCGGTCAGACTGAATAACGAGCGGCGAGACTGGGACAGCGGCGGTGAGCAGAGCTGTCGGCGTGGGACAGTCGGCTGCAAGGGTCTGGAGAAAGCCCCAGGTGAATAAAGCCCATTTGGGCTATTTTGCCTAACTCCTTTAAGGTTAAGGGCACGTTTCCACTAGATGCAATTTTCTGCAATGGCTCTGCAACCAATGCATAATAATTGAGTAGTTTCCATTGAATGAAAGTGAGCCATTGCAGAGCGATACGATGAGCAAAACATGGATTATTAAAAATGGTGAGATATGCAGCACTTTATGCAGCGATTCCTTGGGCGAGTTTGTTTGCGGTTCCGCGACATTTGAAAGGGCTGTACAGTAAACTGTATAGTGCTTCCGATTTGTGATTCATTTTTTTCTTTAATAAAACTTTATTATACATACCAGGCGTCCTTCTTCCGTTCGTAGCCCTGCCCCCTAAAGGAAAAGGTCATAAGTGCTTCTCTAGGACCAATCAGAGCAGCGTCTGTGACCTCTTTCTTTAGTGGGAGCTATGGACGGAAGAAGGAAATCAAGACACCGAGTAAGTAAAAGTTTTATTTTAAACGCGATCGCTTGGTCCCTCCAAAGCGTTGCTTAATCGCTTTGATCAGCGATTTATGCAGCGCTTATATACTTTGTATTGAGCGCTAACGCACTCAAAATGCTGCATGTTCTGCGATTGCAATTGCCCCTAATTGCAATCGGACTAATAGGTTCCCCTCACTTACTTTCGCCTGCCAAAAACGCCCTAGTGGGTTCCAGGCCTCACCAAGATTCAAAAACCATCTGTTTATAGGACGAAGCACAACTACCATTTGTTTTCAGCACATATTTGCAGAAATCTTTGCAATGCTCGGAGATATGCAACCTGCAGTTTAACTGCCAAAATAGTAAGATACTAGCCAGCCTCCCTACTCACTTGCCCATTATTTTGTCAGTTAGACTTTGCAACTGCTGTTGAGGAAATGCTGTTGAAAACAAAGAAAACCCTGAGAATCCCCCATGAGAAGATGGACTGGCCCAAAACCTGTTGGTTCTGTCTGATTTTAACTGCCCACTTTTTTCGCGATAGTGGTCCTTTAAGGCCACATACTATTATTTGTGTGTATTTACAGTGGGTTGCAAAAGTATTCGGCCCCCTTGAAGTTTTCCACATTTTGTCACATTACTGCCACAAACATGCATCAATTTTATTGGAATTCCAAGTGAAAGACCAATACAAAGTGGTGTACAAGTGAGAAGTGGATCGAAAATCATACATCATTCCAAACATTTTTTACAAATAAATAACTGCAATGTGGGATGTGCGTAATTATTCGGCCCCCTGAGTCAATACTTTGTAGAACCACCTTTTGCTGCAATTACAGCTGCCAGTCTTTTAGGGTATGTCTCTACCAGCTTTGCACATCTAGAGACTGAAATCCTTGCCCATTCTTCTTTGCAAAATAGCTCCAGCTCAGTCAGATTAGATGGACAGCGTTTGTGAACAGCAGTTTTCAGATCTTGCCACAAATTCTCGATTGGATTTAGATCTGGACTTTGACTGGGCCATTCTAACACATAGATATGTTTTGTTTTAAACCATTCCATTGTTGCCCTGGCTTTATGTTTAGGGTCATTGTCCTGCTGGAAGGTGAACCTCCGCCCCAGTCTCAAGTCTTTTGCAGACTCCAAGAGGTTTTCTTCCAAGATTGCCCTGTATTTGGCTCCATCCATCTTCCCATCAACTCTGACCAGCTTCCCTGTCCCTGCTGAAGAGATGCACCCCCTGAGCATGATGCTGCCACCACCATATTTGACAGTGGGGATGGTGTGTTCAGAGTGATGTGCAGTGTTAGTTTTCCGCCACACATAGCTTTTGCATTTTGGCCAAAAAGTTCCATTTTGGTCTCATCTGACCAGAGCACTTTTATCCACATGGTTGCTGTGTCCCCCACATGGCTTGCGGCAAACTGCAAACGGGACTTCTTATGCTTTCTGTTAACAATGCCTTTCTTCTTGCCACTTTTCCATAAAGGCCAACTTTGTACAGTACATGACTACTAGTTGTCTTATGGACAGAGTCTCCCACCTGAGATGTAGATCTCTGCAGCTCGTCCAGAGTCACCATGGGCCTCTTGACTGCATTTCTGATCAGCGCTCTCCTTGTTCGGCTTGTGAGTTTAGGTGGATGGCCTTGTCTTGGTAGGTTTACAGTTGTGCCATACTCCTTCCATTTCTGAATGATCGCTTGAACAGTGCTCCGTGGGATGTTCAAGGCTTTGGAAATCTTTTTGTAGCCTAAGCCTGCTTTAAATTTCTCAATAACTTGATCCCTGACCTGTCTGGTGTGTTCTTTGGACTTCACGGTGTTGTTGCTCCCAATATTCTCTTAGACAACCTCTCTGAGGCCGTCACAGAGCAGCTGTATTTGTACTGACATTAGATTACACACAGGTGCACTCTATTTAGTCATTAGCACTCATCAGGCAATGTCTATAGGCAACTGACTGCACTCAGATCAAAGGGGGCCGAATAATTATGCACACACCACTTTACAGTTATTTATTTGTAAAAAATGTTTGGAATCATGTATGATTTTCGTTCCACTTCTCATGTGTACACCACTTTGTGTTGGTCTTTCATGAGGAATTCCAATAAAGTTGATTCATGTTTGTGGCAGTAATATGACAAAATGTGGACAACTTCAAGGGGGCCGAATACTTTTGCAACCCACTGTATATAGCATTGACATCTTCCACAGTACTTTTACATGGTGTACATAGTCATGTTGGCGCAAGTCTACTTTAGTGGTGCATGAAAAAAAGTCACCAGGAAAAAAGGGCCCGGCTGTATAACAAATTGGCACTGCTGGATAACGAAATCTCAATAATGATAAACATTGCTAACGAAACTCGTTAACAATACATACCATTTTAAAACAGACGGGAGAGGAAATTTTTACATAATTCAACAAAACAGCCCTGGTGGTGCCTCCCCACCCTGAGGCCCTCCCCTCCGTGGTCCCTAACCCTAACCACCGCTCCCCCTGTGGTGCCGGTGCCTAACCCTCCGCGTGGTGCCTAACCCCCCCCCCTGGGTGGTGCATAACCCTAACCACCCCCCAGGTGATGCCTAACCCTAACCACTCCCCCTGCACAAACACCCTTACACAAATAGAAACGATAATATATTTGATAAAGTAAAATCTGTACATACAAACAAAATAATACGACAAAAACTATAACGTTGCAAGTTTCTAAAACGATAACTTATTTCAAAAACTTGTTCTAAATTGTTAAGGATATTTATTGGGCACCCTGCTTTCTGCTTTGTGCGCTGTAGTAATGATAAATGCATTAGAGTCTATGGCAGCGCCCTTTTCGTCCACTAGCTGCCGACACCCTTTTTTCTGCTACCTACTTTAGGGGACTCAGCACAAATCCCCAAAGACTAGCTCCGCCGCAACTAATTTCGCCGCACCGGAAACTTTCAGTTAAATAAAAAGTACATAGGCCCATAGCAAAGAAATTAATCTAACAAATTATGTGAAAAATGTTGTAAATAATAAAAAAACATACTTACCGAGAACGAGGCCCCGGAAAGTAGCAGTCCTGTCTGCGGTGGCCATCTATGCTCATCCTGCAGAGCCATTCCTGGCTTCTGATTGCTTCCTTTCTAGCTGAGGTGGAAAAAAAAAATCTCCCAGTAGTCATGACAGCACTCCACCTACTGGTGAAAAAGTATAAAACACTGTATTGTTCAATCTAAGGGTTTTTTTTTTATTACTATAATTTTTATTTGTATTATTGAAATAATTTGCTTTATTTGAATCATTGTCTCCTTTCCCGCTCGCTAGGCTGCGGGCTCCATCTTCACTTTGCTTGGACAACTTTTTATTCTAACTCTAGGTCCACTTTTCCAGTGGCGTTTCCAGTCTGAAGCCTAGCCAGAAGGCGAGGTCCTGGTGTGCATTGTCAACTATCCAAGTGGACGTAGGGCTCTATTCACAAAGGGCAGTTCAGTAAAATCGTTTTGGTTGGTAAAATACCTCATTCGGTATTTTACACTTTTGTTTCCAAATTCACTAAAGATTTTCCGCATGAGGCAGAAGTTTGGTAATTTTACGAACAGACATGCCTCAATTCACTAAGCCCTGCTGGTAGGTGTCACTTACTAGTGTGTAGCAGATCAGTGGTCAGGCTGGGAGCTCCGTGTATGACTAAGAGGTTTTCTCTGCAGTGTATCCTGACATCATTTTAGATATACTGCAGCCACCAGGGGGAGCTCTTCTGTATTCCAGAATACAGATTTTTCTCATCTAGAGGGATGCAGAAAAGCCCTAAAAAATGTCACCTTTCTCTGCTCTAATACAGTTAAAGACCCACCCGATATCCCGTCGCATCAAATCAGAGTGAGAAGCAGGGCTGTGTTGCTCTCCCTATTGGCTGCCTGGCTCTCCGCAAAGACTGTCTGTCACATCTTCTGTACACAGAGAGCATGGAAAGAGTGAGTTATTGGCTGCTATGAGCTGGAGAAAAATACCAAACACTTTTGCCCGGTAAACCAAATGCGGAAATCTTTGTGAATTGCAAATGCAATTTCTTGACATTTCTTTAGGCAATTACCGCACAATTCGGTAATTTACCTCACTAATAAATATTAATTTTCTGTGTGGTAATCAGTTTTTCTGAATTGTAATTAGCGAAGGTGATCAGTAAAATCAGCTGTTTTCAGTATTACCGAATGCAGTAATGCTTTGTGAATAGAGCCCACTGAGTTCAAATAAAAAGTTATCCGACTGAAGCGAGGACCGAGCTTGCATCCCAGCAAGGAAAGCAAGCGAGCAAGGGTACAATGACTCAAATAAAGCAAGTTATTTCAAGAATTAAAATTAATAAAAATAAAATACATTTAATAATAGAATTTAAATAATAAATATAATAAGAAAACAAATAAAAAAAACCCTTAAAATAAATAATAGAATGCTATATACTTTTCCAACAGCAGGTGAATTGCTGGCATGACTGCTTGGAGAAGATTTTTTTTTCTCAGCTACAAAGGGAACAATCAGGAGACAGGAACGGCTCTGCAGTTTGAGGGAAGATGGCCACCGCAGATGGGACTGCTACATTACAGGTCCTCGTTCTCCATAAGTATGCCCCTCCCACTACCAATAATAGGGGAGGAGAGCTAACTCTGACTACCTATAATGGGGGGCTACCTCTGGCTACTTATACTAGGGGGGATAACTGTGACAACCTATATTTGGGAGGTATCTATGGCAATCTATACTGGGCACTGTGGAGACATATATTCTGACTACAGATACTGGGGGGGGGGGGGCACATCTGGCTACCTTATACTAACATCTAGAGGCCCACGGCTACTTAACTATGTTATCTGGGGAACATGGCTACTTAATATATATATATATATATATATATATATATATATATATATATATATATATATATATATATATATATATATATGTGAGTGTATATATATATATATATATATATATATATATATATATATATATATATATATATATAGCAATTGGCCACTTACTTATTTCATCTTGGTGCACCTGTCTGTTTAACTACTTCACCTCCAAGGGTTTTTCACCTTAAAAACCGGAGCAGAACAAAACAATCTATTTCTTGTTTTTTTGCCACCAATTAGTCTTTCTTTGGGGGTACTTTTTGCTTAGATTATTTTATTCTAACTGCGTTTTAACAGGAAAAAGAAGAATAAAATGGAAAAAATTCATTATTTCTCAGTTTTTGGCCATTATAGCTTTATAATAATACATGCTATGTAATTAAAACCCATACATTTTATTTGCCCATTAGTCCCGGTTATTGCAACGGTTACATTTTTTTCCCTAGTACAATGTATGGTGCCAATATTTTATTTGGAATAAAGGTACATTTTTCCAATTTTGCGTCCATCACTAATTACAAGTCCATAATTTAAAAAATATCAGTAATATACCTTCTTGACATACATATTAAAAATGTTCAGTCCCTGAGGTAACTGTTTATGTATTTTTCTTAATTGTGTATTTTTTTTACAAAAATATTTTGGGGGTAACTATTGGGGAGTGTGGGAGGTAAGAGGTTAATTTTTAATGTAAAAAATGTCTTTTAATGAAAAATAAATTGTAGATGTAAATTTACTATTTGGCCACAAGTTGTTTTTGCACATAACTTTCCTAGGCATAGTATTAGTACGCAAACAGGAAGTTATGCGTGGGGGTGTAAGTATCCTTTTTTGTAAATGACGGCACCATCTCTTTAATGGCCGCGGTCGTTCACATGGGGACTTAGATCTATGAATGGGAACTGTGCTCCCATCTAGCGTTTGGTGGCATTAACCACTTGCCGACCAGGGGAATTTTCACTGATCGGTGCTGCGTGGGCTCTACAGCCCGCAGCACCGATCAGCAGTGCAGCAGGGCGATCAGACTACCCCCCTTTTTTCCCCACTAGGGGGATGTCCTGCTGGGGGGGTCTGATCGCCGCCGGCCATTAGTGGGTAGCGGGGGGGGCTCCTCAAAGCCCCCCTCCGCAGCGTTTTGTGCGCTCCCTCCCTCCCCTTACCTCCCTCTCCCTTGCTGGGCTGCGCAGGACGGATAACCGTCCTGCGCATTGTGGGATAGGCTTCAGCCTATCATATGGCGGCGATCCCCGGCCAATCAGAGGCCGGGGATCGCCGATCTGACTTACGGCGCTGCTGCGCAGCAGCGCCGTATGATGTAAACAGCGGGGATTTCTTCCCCGCCTGTTTACATTTTGCCGGCGAGCCGCTATCGGCGGCTCTCCGGCTGTTCACGGAGACACCCTCCATGAATTTCCATGGTAACCCGCAGACGACCAGTTTACGCCAATCGGCGTTAGCTGGTCATCAAGAGGTTAACGAGTGCAGGAGCACGTGGCAGCAAGGGATGTGGTTCCTTGTCCTGGGGGAGGGGATGTGGGGGCAATGCAGGAAGGTAGATATTTGTCCCGGGAGAGGTGAAGTGGTTAACGTGTTTATCTGGATGCATGTGACAATTTTTTTTTATATGTGTATGTTTTAATTGTGTGAAGGTGTTGCTCTGCCTGTGAGAGTGAGAAAGGATACTGTTATTATGGGCGAAGGAGGTTCTGCTTTATGCAGAGGGGACGTAATTTCATTGTTTGCCATAGGCGCAGTGTGCGCTGTTACCCACATACGCCACTGGCTGCAAGGCAATAGTCCTGCTATCCATTACATCATCATGCTGCTTAGTGACTTTGCTTTCATGTTACATAAAGTTTTGAAGAAAAACAAGAAAAAAACAAAAAACAGTATTCTGTAGACAAGGAGAAATTAATGCTTTCCAACTTTTCTGAAAGTTCTGAAGCAGCTAATAGAATATTTGCTATATCACTGAATCACTCTTCATTTTACAAGAAATGTAATATATCTATTTGTGCTAGTAAGAAAAGAGTCCCCTTTGAGTTCTTTTAGGACTTTCTCCTTTATATCTGGCATTTCTGCCAAGTATTATGTAAGTGTGAGATATTATAAATCACTTTCCCTGTCTCAGCGCTAAACATTAATTTCTATTCAGTTTCCCTGTGCTAATAATAACCTGACCTCAAACTCTTCACTGTGCTTTCCCCATGACCCGGCATTTCATTTTCTGCTGCATCAAAATCCCTTCCCTCCATTTGTCAGAAAGGGCAATTGCTACACGATTTGATACATCCTAATGTTCAGAGTTTTTCTTCAAAAGGTTCAGATCCCAAACCTTCAAATACATTCTTATTCTTTGAAAATATATCTGAAAGTGTAAGCAACTAGAAAACATTCTTTCTTCCCCCCTCTGCTCAACATTTCTCTCTTCTTGAAATTTTAATTATAAACTTTTTAATTATGTTTAGCAGAAGGCAAACCGCTTATATCTGCTAAGAAAATGTTGCTTCTTTGAAGTTTAACTATCCAGTAAAACAATAGATCCTCAAAGTGACTTCACAAGGCTGTTGTTAATGAACCACTAGACCTAGTCGCAGAGCAGCTTCTGTTTTATACAGTATAAAAGCTTGTAAGATTCATAAATATGTATAATAGAGTGCCTGCCCTCGTATACAAGCAATCTGGTAACTGTGCTTCAAAAACCTAAAGTGAACCTCAAGCAGGACCAAAATTAAGGCCACCATTGATGAGCAAAAATGCCGATATTCTTTTTGCATTATTTTTGCAAAAATAAGTAAAATTTTCTTTTGGACAAGCGAAAATACGTTCAAATATTTTAGCTTTTTTTTTGCTTAGAATTTTTGCTTTCTGTAAGGCCAAATATGGGCCTAATATGGGTAGGGAAGAAATTACTTCCTATAAATGTTTTCGCACAAAGCACATTTCGAATATGGCAGTTATTTACAAAAATTGCTATTTGGTCGAAAATACGGTACTTTGGTTTTTTTCATGGAAAAAAACGTGAAAACAAAAATAGCGTTTTCGATGTGAAAATGGCTTTGGTGAAAAGCAAGCAACACTGAAGGCCACGTTTACAGTGGTGCATCGTGATTAACGGATGTTTTGTAATGTGGCTCACTGCACTGCACCATCTATGCAATGTTTACAGTGCAGCGGTGCATTGCAGTATAACGGGTTACAGTATGCATGCACGTTGACTGTAAAAGTGACGTATACTTTTAATTGACTATATGCTTCATTGTACCTGACGCAACCTGTCACCATTCATTACATTGCGCTGTTCATACTATGAACTCTGTATCTTTTCACCTCCCCCAGCACGAGTATCTACGTCCCTGTATGTACACAAATACAAACCAATATAAACAGATGGTTCTGTTTCTATTGTTAGAACACACTGACTCTATATCTCCATCTTGTGGCCAAAAAGTAAAACCACATCCAAATACCTTATTATACACCTTCCCATAGAAATATGAAATACATGTTCATTATTTTTAAAAACCCTTGGACGTGAAAGGGTTAATTGTTAAAATACAGTAATTGAAAGTATATTAACCTTGGGGGAGCCATGGAGCCCAGTCTCTAAGCACAGCAGAGCCCACAAACAGCCTAAGAAGTTGGCCTTCTCCACTGTGAGTACTGCCAGCAATTTGTGCTGGTTGGTTGAGACTACTGGTTAGTTGAATTTTGGGTAACTGGGACTCTACTGTACTTACCTTAGTAGAGTGAATCTTCTGGGTAGTCAAAAGGCTTCTCCCATTCAAACCCTACCAATCTAGTGCTGGAACCCTCTAAGCATTACCGATCAGAGCTTGTCAGATATGCTCTCATGGCTGAGTATGGTCTGTGCCTGTGCAGTAGCACGAAGCCTCTCATGCATGCATGTGTGATTTTGTGCTACTGCGCAGACGCAGATCGTACTCACTGTACAGTATGGCCGCACTCATGTACAGAGAGGGAGCTTAGCCACAAAAAGGAAGAGGTTGGGTCAATTAAGTTGTGGGAAGACTGTGGGGCTTGTCACTAGTCACTAGTGATGTCGCGAACCTCCGATTTTCGGTTCGCGAACCTTCGCGGAAGGTTCGGTTTGCGGAAAAGTTTGTGAACCGCAATAGACTTCAATGGGGAGGCGAACTTTGAAAAGTAGAAAAAATTATGCTGGCCACAAAAGTGATGGAAAACATGTTTCAAGGGGTCTAACACCTGGAGGGGGCATGGCGGAGTGGGATACATGCCCAAAGTCCCGGGGAAGAAATCACATTGAATGCTAAATTGCAGGCCTAGAGTGCTTTAAAACATCTTGCATGTGTATACATCAATCAGGGAGTGTAATTAGAGTTCTGCTTCACACTGACACACCAAACTCACTGTGTAACGCACCGCAAAGAGCTGTTTGCGTAGTGACGGCCGTGCTGGACTGGTGGGGTATATGCAGTGAGGTGGGTTCACTGAACAATAAAGGTAGTTTTAGGCAGTGAGGTGGGTTCACTCAACACAACAGGTAGTTAGATGCAGTGAGCTGGGTTCACTCAACACAACAGGTAGTTAGATGCAGTGAGCTGGGTTCATTCAACACAACAGGTAGTTAGATGCAGTGAGCTGGGTTCACTCAACACAAAGCTAGGTATATGCAGTGATGAGGTGGGTTAAGTAAACACAACAGGTACTGGGTATATGCAGTATTGGGTAGTACAATGTGCAGCTCCCTGACACACACACAGGTAGTCACGGAATGTGCTGGGTTGCTGCCAGTGGCACACACAGTATGAATTAGAAAGCCTGTGTCTGCAACAAAAGTGTCAGTTTGACACACACACAAAAAAAGGAACAGGATTAGCTCTGAAAAGAGCTGTTGAGGGGTGCTAAAAAAAAAGCAATAATAATCAGCCAGGAGCAAGCTAAGCAGCCAAGAACCTAACTAATCTGTAACTAGGAGAACAATCTGCAGCAGCTTACCCTAGTCTGTCTGATAACAGGCAGACGAGTGACTCTAATGGCCGGTGAGCCTGCCTTATATAGGGGGGGGGGGGGGGGCTCCAGGGCTTAGTGTAGCCTGAATGGCTACAATGTGCCTGCTGACTGTGATGCAAAGGGTCAAAGTTGACCCTCATAGTGCATTATGGGGCGAATTGAACTTCCGCAAAAGTTCGCCTGGTCCAGACGAACGCGAACCACCAAAGTTCGCCTGGAACCGTTCGCCGGCGAACCGCTCACTACATCTCTAGTCACTACAGAAGTAAGTAACTTTTTATTTTTTTTTCTCCTTACAGGCTTGCTTTAAGGTCCTTTCACACTGTGTTTGTTGTGTTCCATCCCAATGGACAACATAATCACATCCCAACGATGCAATTATATTTCAATGGTACATTCACATCAGTTGTGGTGTAACATGTTCCATCAGAATAATGTTTAACATGCTGTGCATTTACTGGACAACATGTGCATTTACAGAAGCAGTGAAGAATTCTTCCAATGTATTTTTCACCACTGTTGAGTTGTGTATAATGTGAAAGGGCCCTTAGTCCCCTTTTCCACGAGAAGTTGATAGGCAGTGAAAAGCCTCTCAAACTCTCACAACTGCTTACTGCTGCCTGGTAACTGCTTGCTGAGCACACAGTTGAACTGCCTGTGGAAATGAGCCCTTAAAGTGGCTTCGGCCCACATTTATTATTGTAATAAAATCATACTTCAGTTAAAACTGTGTTAGCATATGTCATTTTTCCAGTTTACCACAAAGCATTGGTTACTCACAAGTTTCTGTTTGTCTATCTTTCTCATGGCTGAAGTAATTACAATAAAATCAAACATATTTCATGTTCATCGAGGACAAAAAGAAGGGTCCAAGCTGGAAATAGGATGGGATTGGCTTACAGTGATGACAGGGTCAGTAGCCATTGAAATCGGCTCCTGACCGGCTCACACAGCTCTGCTGTCATAGAGACGGCAGGGCAAGTGATCTGTTGCGGGGAGATAGCAGCGTGAGCGGCGGGAATATGCAACAACCATTGAAATTGTCCTGTCAGATCCGCACAGCCACAAGCAGGACGTAGATTTCAACTGCGTCGGTCCGGAACCAGTTAAAAGAAAAATATATTGCATGTGTCATTGAAACAGAAAATGTTTTTCATTCAATGCTACTATAATTACTCTTCCAATATATAAACAACCATGAATGCAGGGGCATAACAATAGACCCTGCAAGGGATGCAGCCGCAGGGGGGCCCAGAAGCCAGAGGGGGCCCCCGTCCTGAGAGACTGACAACTAAGGGCTTGTTCACACTGCAGGCGTTTTTGGCTTTTTTTCGCTCGTGTGCGTTTTTTAAAAATGCCCCCCGACCGTGTGGACAATGAATGTCTAGGAGAAGGTTCATATCAGCGTGGGTCGTGCGCTGTACAGCTAGAATCGCCTAAAAAAAATGGTACATGCACCGTGTACCATTTTTTGATGCGATTCCATCTCATTGGAAAGTATAGGAGAAACGTGAAATGCTCACAATCGCTTTGTGTAGCGATTGCGTTCGCGTTTTTAAGAATAAATCTATTGTATTTATTCTTTTCTGGGTCAAAGAGTTCACTTCCTGACTTGCGTCAGGGAGTGAATTACAAAACCGCTCGGAAAAAAACGCTTAGAAAACCGCTAAGCACAAAAGTGAATCGCCCACCCAAGCGCCAGGAATCTAAAAAAAAGACACGTCAAAAACAGCCCAACACGGACGGACACGCGAGCCAAACGCAATGTGAACAAGGCCTCAGGGCAAGGAGAAAAAAAAACTTTCTGTTCTCTGCACAATTGTTCTAATGACTGTATCCACTCAGCCACTGATAACGAATCATACAATGTTTTGTAGACAAATATTTGTAGACAGTCCCTATTCACTGTGTAGAGGGAGGGGGCCCCATCCAAAGTTTTTCAGGGGAGCCCAGTGATTTCTAGTTACACTCCTGCATATTTGATTTCTAGACATACTGAATCAAGGAATGCTTCTTTGCGGGCTTGACACTTCACTGTTTGTGGCACACATGTGCTCTAAATTTTTATATTGACATCTGCATTTCCCCCAGAAGTGAGTAGAGCTTCATTATGACTATAGATGGACACAGACAGAGCAATCTGTCCCTACCCTGCTTCTCACCTCCCGCTTTTCAAGTTGAATGGATGCTCAGGCAGTTTGGATAATTTCAGTCCAGCAAGTGACGGTAGACCGCAATAAATGATACTGTGTCAGAGATGGTCTTAATTTTGTCTACAGGCCATTCGACAGCTGTGTGGCCCATAAACAATGGAATTAAGCAGCTGGGTTCCCCAGATGCTAGATTGTAGTTTTGCCTAGCCATGTGTGACTCCCAGATATCAGTAATAGGTAACCAGGTGTGTCCTCAAGAAAGAAGTGTTAGGTAGCGATATTTGCCCAACAAACAGTAGGATTTCACAGAGGTTCTTGGCCCAGCTACAGTCCTGCACTGAACCTACTCTTACCTATTATCTGAGGAAGCGGGGTCATACCTGCAAAACGCGTTGCATTTTTGTCTGGAGTCAGGGCTGGTTCTATCTCCAATGGGGCCCCGGGGAAAAAGTAACTTGGGGAGCCCCTTGACCCCCTTTTCCCGACCACTGATGGATCCCCTGCCCCATCTCCATCAGACTGAATGGCCATCTGTGCTCCCCAGTATTAGGTAGTCTCCCCCCTAGTATAGATGGGCAGAAGTTGCCCCCAGGATTAACTACCCCACACCCAGAATAGCATGATGTGCCTCCATGATTAGGTAGTCCCCCAGTATAGATAGCTAGGTGTGCCCCCCATAAATAGCCTCCACTTCCTGTAGAGGTAGCCATATGTGCCCCCCCCCCTCTCCCCCACATGATTAGGTAGCCAACCTTCCCCCAATATAGATAGCTAGATGTGTCCCCCAGGATGAAGTTGCCCCCCTTCATATGCAGTACAGTGGGCATGAATGAAGTGGAAAAGACTTTCTGGACTTTCCGACAATGATGACAGGTAAGTAGTACCCTCAGGTCCTTCCTTTGCGCTACCCACCACACAGCATATTGCGGGAGAATACCTGCACAACACATGCCACATTCATGCGGCTGATCAAATCAACTTACCTGGGGGGCCCTATGGACTCTGGGGCCTGGGGGCAATTGCCCCCCTTGCCTGCATTGTAGCGCCGGCCCTGCCTGGAGTATGTAAATTAATTTGTTGTGCTAAACTTTGTTGGCATATCTTTTGTCTGTTTGGAGGCGGTAAGTCCACCACTGCTTCCACAAATTCTAAACTTTTTAGACATTTTATTCTTCTGCCGCCTCTGTATCCCTGTTACATTGTTCTAAGTCCACACTTGGTGGAGGGGTGTCATCCTCTTTTTTTCCTGATCTACGGAGAGTGACTTCTTAATGCTGAGTGGGGTCAGGACTCATCTCCCCACCTGCTGTTACAGTGGTTGCCGTTGAGGTAACCCTGCTTTGTGAGTATATTTATTTACTCTACCAACTTCATCCCATATCACCAGTACATACTACACTATATTTGGCTCTTGGTGTCCCTATCTTTATTAAACAGTAGGATTTGTTTGTCAGATGAGCATGTACATATAGGATATGTACATGCAAGGTAGCATTAGGTAGCCAGGCAGTCCCTAGGTAGTAGTATTAGCTAGCCACATGTGCCACCCAGAGAGTAGTTTTAGCTAGCCAGCAGTGCCCCTTTAAGCAGCAAAGTGTGCTCCCAAGGACTAGTATTAGGGAGCCAGGTAAGCCCCTTAGATAGTACGGTAGTATTAGGGAGCCAGTAGTAGGTATTGGTGAGAAGGGGGTTATAGAGCATTATGTACTATAATTTCAGCACTGTTTTGAATAGAGATTTTACTTTTCCATTGACAATTTGTTCAATTTTAGCATAAATAATAGTGAAGCGAAACCTCTTTGCACATCTAATGCACACAGCTACAGCATGTGTGTTTGGCTGAATTAGTGACAGGTGTAATACCAATGTGATGCTTTTAGCCTTTTAACAAGCTCACATATTTATTCCATCCTATGTCTTCTTGCTTTTCATGCTGACCTTGTTATCTAGAAACCATTCTAGTCAGCTATTAAACATGTCCTTCAAACAGATTAAGTGCTGGAAAAACAGCAGGTCAAGGCTTCAGATTGTTACGCTACAAAGAAATACATTTTCAATTAGGATTTAAATACTGCTGATGTGAACCACAATGGGAGCAATCCAGAGGGAACCACATTTAGCGTGCCACAAGGCCATAAACTGTGAAGAGAACATTGCTGGTTGTGTCTTCTAGATAAGAGGGTGGCTAGGGAGAACTTGGATAAAATATAGAAGAGAAGAACCAGTGAATATTGTTGGAATTGTACTAGTAAAGTAGTGCTCACAGGGGGTGGTGTGTAACCAAAACTGTCTATTTCATTTGCATTTAAAGAATCCTGTAACACAAGGCAAATGTAGGTTGTGGTTTGTCTGGCTTTCATGCTGAGTCTGACCACCTGCCTCTTATACATTCAGGATAACTGACTCAATAAGTATGCAGATCAGGTATTCCGACTCGCCTAAAGTAAGTCTAAAGCCTCATCTACACGCGTAGATGAGGCTTCGATGTACCTTATCAATCGAGCCGCTGATGTGGCTCGATTGATAAGATCCGACAGGTCGGATCTCGCCACCGCCGATTCCCTGCTCGTTCCCCACGAGGGGACAATGGCAGGGAATCGAGCGGAAGATAAGCGGCACCGGGCGGGGACGAGGGCGGATCGAATGCGACGCACGTGCGGGGATGCAGAAGAGGTGATCCGGCAGCTAATCGAGCCACCGGATCGCTCCGATGTAGCTCTGTGTAGATGGGGCTTAATAGTGGGCACACACCATACAATTAAAAGATCAGATTTTTTCACCAATTCAACAATTTCATTCAGTTTTCCGGAAAAATCGAGAGCTTTTCTTTGTTTTCGAACGATAAATCCAATTGAATTCCCCCCCCCCCTTTTTTTTCAGGAGGAGTAAATATTTCTCATCTATGGTCCTTGTTCCACGTTCACTTAGCTCTGCTGATGTTCATTAGGCCCGCAATCATAACCTACTAAGGTAACATAATGGAAAGATACAGTAGCAGTGCTTCATTCCAGCGCTGCTGGAGCAACCTATAATAATTTATTAGAGATAGTTATAAGAGATTGACCACTATTAGCTTCTTCATCCTGAGGTTTGACCTTTCAAAAGAAAAGGATGTTCCTTCCGCTTCTCTGCTTTTTAGTTTCCCATTTCAATTCTAGTAATGTTGCATTTTCCTAATATAGGCACTATTTGGCTCCTGAGCACAAATGGAACCTTCTGCATCTGCATCATCTCCAGAGCCTCAGTGCTGGTCATATGGCCCTGCCTACAGATTGCATAGCTCCACCCCCAAAAATCATAGCCCTGCCACAGTTCACAAAGACCTGCCACTCACAGGAACATTCCTTTGTGCTGAGCTACATTGTGAGGCGATGGGGAGTTGAGAAGGGTTGAGGGGGAAGGTCCAAATTTTGAATCAGAGCTTATGCTGGGAATACACCATTAGATTCTTTGGTAGATAGATGGTTCAATAGCTAATTTTTGACATGTCCAATCTGATTTTTGATCATTTTTCTGATAAATTTCTCATAGAAGTGAATGGAAATTAACAAGAAAAGATAAGAAAAAATTGATCAGAAAATCGATCAGACAGTAAATTGTCTGAAAAATATAATCGTGTTATCCCAGCATTAGAGGTTTATGGATAAAAGGGGAGACACCAAGAGCCCAATATAGTGTAGTATGTACTGTGTAACGATTGGTGTCAGCAAAAACAGATTTTCTGATTATTGGTGATCTGCAGTATCACCAATAATACAGATGCTATACCTGATTATGTAGTGATCTGCAGAATCACCAATAATGCGAGTATAGCGAGACACAGGACAACCAGATGTTAAGATAGGTGTTTGGTGCAACAGTAATACAGACAGAGATACCAACTCCCCAAAGGAGCTAGTAGAGGGAGATATCTCTATAGAACACAGGGATCAGCATTCCAGCAAGCGGGAGATGCAGATGAACTAGTAATCAGTTCACCCGAGGAGCGGGTGGTGCACAGTAAGACAACGTATACTGATCACCCATGGAGCGGGTGATTCAGACTGCACTGCAGCCGGTGGTCACCTGAGGGGCAGGAGATCAAGACTGTACTGCAGCTCCCAATCACCTGAGGAGCAGGTGATTAAGACTGTACTGCAGCTACTGGTCACCCGAGGAGCAGGTGATTAAGCTGTACAGAGAATCCCTCACCAGGGACAGAAGGCTAAATCAGAGTAGTGTACAGGATGAGTCGGCAACAGGATCAGATAGGCAGAAGCACAGAATCAGTAGGCAGGAGAGTAGTCAAGGCTAGCAGAAGGTCATAACAAATAATACAATTCAATTAGTACTTTAGCTATCAACAGTATCTGACTATGTGTGGATCCCCAGCTCCTCCTGGTTCTAGCACACTTTGGGATCTGACTAAAGTCTGAGTGCTAACACGTAGCATTTGCAACAGCAGACAAGGAGCTACTGACAGGCAGGTCCTATATATACTGAGAGCGCCCCACAGCGCCGCCCCAGGCACTCAACCAATCAGGAGCACTGCTGGAGTCAGCTGACCAGGCGATCAGCTGACTCCCCTTCTATTCGCATAAAGGTCCTGTCGCCTGGTAGCCCTCAGTCTATGTGCAACTGAAGGACCAGGCAAGACTCCACCATGTAATTGCGCAGCGAAGGCCGTCGACTGAGACGCAGAGACAGCCGCCATGCCGGTCACCGCTGCGGCGGCATCTCCGCTATCTATTACATACTGGAATAGAGATGGCTAGAATCAGCGGCACAGCTATAAACCTCTAATTGCACAGTTGTATACAGGCGCCAGAAGTGTAAAGTGTAAAAAAAGAGATAAAAACTGTGTGTGTGTGTGTAAGGGGGGGGGGTTTAGTGGTGGACTCCCCCCCCCCCCTTCCCCAAGGTAGACACAAGTCAAAGGCACTAAGCTACCTACTAGATCACATGAGTTGTTATACTCCTATTTATAGCATGATGAAGTGGGATATGCCCGTGAAACGCGTTGCACTTATCTGTGGTATGTAAATAAATTGTTTTTTGATGAAAAAACCAACAGCATCTTTTGTCTACCTTGGGGGGCTAAGTCCACCACTAACCCCCCACTTTTAAAGTTTTTATCTCTTTTTTACACTTCTGGCGCCTCTGTGCAACTGTACAATTAGAGATTTATAGCTGTGCTGCTGATTCTAGCCATCTCTTATCCTGGACAGGATTTATAAAAGATTAATTAAAGTTACATAATCATTTCTTCATCATCAAAATAAGATCTTATCACAATAAGATAGTAAAAGACTATTGCATATGGACAGGACCGGCGTTTCCATAGAGGCAAAGGGGGCAATTGCCCTAGGGCCCTAGAACCTGTAGGGGCCCCCAAGGTGTGTGCCCTTTCCCCTCTAGCTATGGTGACCCCATCAATGCCTGCAGGGAGAGAGGTGCCCTGGGGAGAAGTCTGGAGTGTAGAACAAAGTGCTGCCTCCTGTGTCCTGCCTGGATTAGGTAACACCCCGCTGTGTGTACACTGTGCATTTGTAAGGGAATGGAGGAGGGAAATAATTGGGTCCCCAACAATGCTACTGTGGGTATATGATGGACAACTAATGATTTTGTGTGGCTGGGAGTGTGGTGGGATGCAGGCTCGGACTGAGCCACTGAACTGCCGATTTTTCCATCGGTGGGCCTCGGCTGCTCCGCCTCCAGGGGGCGCCAGAGCTGAGAAGGAGGGGGCACAGTGCAGGAAGGGGGGAAAGTGGGCACAGAGCCGGCGAGGAGTGGGGAAAGCCTCCGCCCCTCCCTCACTTAGGGCCCCCCTTCCGCGCTCCCCACCCCTCCAGAATTGCAGCCAGCCAGCGGAATGGCTTACCGAGAGCGATAGCTCTGCGTGCCTCTGGTCTGGTCTTCTGCACTGACACTGTCCAATCATGCTCTCACAGTACTTCCTGTGAGAGCGTGATTGGACAGTGCAGTGCAGGAGACCAGACCAGCAGCGGCACGCAGAGCTCTTCTCTCGGTAAGTGATTCCCACTCGCTGTCGCTGCTGGCTGCAATTTTGGAAGGGGGAGCGTAGAAGGAGGCCCTTGGTGAGGAAGGGGGGAGGCTTCCCCCCCTCCCTGCCGCTCTGTGCCCACTGTCCCACCTTCCAGCATGGGGGCATCTATAGACCTGCCTACCTAACTGGGGGGGAGTGTGGAAGGGGGGGCCCTAGGTGAGGGAGGGGGGAGGCTTCCCCCCCTCCCTGCCGCTCTGTGCCCACTGTCCCCCCTTCCAGCATGGGGGCACTGAGACCTGCCTTCCTAACTGGGGGGGAGCGCGGAAGGGGGGGCTCTATTTGAGGGAGGGGGAGGCTTCCCCCCTCCTCGCCGCTCTGTGCCCACTGCCCCCCCTTCCAGCAAGGGGGCCCCCACTAACTGGGGACCTGCCTTTGTGGGGAGTACATTTGTATGTGAGCCCAAAATGTGGGGGGGGGGGGGTTGGGGTGATCGGGGGGGGGGGTTTAGGGTGATCGGGGGGCCCAGGCTGAAACTTCCTTGGTGGGCCCTTGGTGTTCCAGTCTGACTCTGGTGGAATGGGTTCTGGGAGTCGGCTTAGAGCCTGCAGGAGAGTATTAGGGGGACCCCCAAGTTACTTTTGCCCAGGGGCCCCATTCAAGCTAGGACCAGCCCTGCATGTGGAGTGATTAAAACCGCTAGTATGGGATGATATCTACTAACCTGCAATTCACCTATTGCTAAAATGAATTTTCTGTTGGTTATAAAAATGTATTCATGCATTCTCTTGCTATACTCTGCTGGAGACAGAAGTTTATTGAATACCACATTACAGTTCCGTTAGTAAAGTAAAGAGTTCTAGTTGTGTTCAGTAAGTTTCATGCCATAAAACTGAAATCTCAGGGAAAGTGTTCCGTGATTATTGTCTGCAGCCAGCAGAGACCCTTCTTCAGATTGCTCAGGTTTCATTTACAACTGTGCCAAACTGTTTTGATTTCTTTGCTATTGATTTTACTGTACTTCGAGGGATATTCAGCGTGACTTGTAAATGTTCTTGTATCACCTTTTACAGAGATTTGCTTGGAGTAATGTTTTGTCTTTCTTGTGTAGGTTAAGTCATGATATTGACGACCTATCAGAAGTTGGACTCTCTTGATACATTTTTTTTTATACTACTGTCACATCAAACACCTAGACTCCGTGTAACCTCCTATTAACTAACTGTGTGATTTTGGAAAATATTGGCTGCACCAGTGACAGATTAGATAGGTCATACAAAACGGGGTGAATACTTATGAAATCAGTCATTTTTGTGTTTCTAATTCCAATTAAGCAGAGCCTTTGTGCTCCAACAATTGGACTGAGCCAGCCTTACTTATCACCCTAACTAGCACCCTTTCTCTTACCCCCTACTCTGACTTTTCTGCTCTTTTATCTTGAACACACCTGTCATATTGCATAGAAATGCATAACAACATCATTTGTAAACTGCTATTCTCTCAGACGTTGATTCACTAAGTTGCGGTAAAGCAAAGATAAAAATCAGCGCACGTATGTTACGCGTGCTCCGGCTGCATAGTGTACGCTCCTTAGTTATGCGCATGCCTTTCATTTGCCACGTGATGTGAAGAAGTACGACTGTGATACTTCCCTAGCACTGCTGCTACTATGTTTATTAACATAGTAGCGATTGCGCTACTTCACATCGCACTGCAAATAAAAGGCCCACGCATAAATAAGGACCACGCTACACAGCAAGACCACGTGTGCAGTGCACACACTGATTTTTACCTCACCCTTGCTTAGTGAATCAATCTAAAAGTACTTTGCACACCATACATTGGTAAAAAGTGGCATAGTGGATTATGTTACAGAGAAAAAATATACATAGATCATAAGTACCCCCCTTACATTCTCAGTTTAAACACCTGGGTGTGGTAAGGTGTGCCCAAGGGTAGGAGAAGCATGGATTTGATCTAATGTGGTGGTAGGAGTTGTGGTGCTGGTGCAGCTTCAACCAATTTGAGATATAACCAGGGTCTATATTGCATCAAGATTTAAATGTTAGTATACCAATTATGAAGAGGATTCTCAATTTGATTGGTAACTAGAGAAGTTGGCAAGTAATTCCCAATCAATTAATACTCCTAAACTGCGCACAAGGTCAGAAATATTTAGACTTCATCTTCCTACCTTTAGTGATGCTGACTGAAAGTGCCACAGTTGTCATTCATCCACTGTCGTAGCTCAGCTAGGCAAGCATTCATTGTTGGATTAGGGTTCATGACACCAGGTATGAATGTTAAATATAAGTGGGGGTCATCAGCATAGCAGTGGTACGCCAGACCACCTCTAACCAGATGTATTTTTATGACCTTTCCAAGTAGTAGCATGTATACTTTAAGCAAATGGGATAGGATTCAGCCACTGGCTCATATAGATAAGAACTAGAGCAGAATCATACAAGTTTGATTTAGTAAGACTAATTCCTAAAACCAAAGAGTACATAAATACATATGTCTGTTATGTACAACTGTAGTGTCTATTACTTTACCGTATTCTGTATTTAATTTTTTCTCCGGTGTGTGTATGTGTGAGTGTTTTTTTTTTTTTTTTTTCCAGCAATGATACTTATTATAAATGATTAGTGTTCATAAGGAAATGCAGTGTTGCACATTATTCTAGTGGCAGTCTTTGCTTCTTTTTGCACAATTAATCATGACCTCAATGATTGCATTGACAACATCCTAAAGTGAGATTCATGCTAGTAGTTGTGGAGGTGGTGTGAAAGAATAGACAAATCTACTACAGCTATACATGCAAATTTGTGTTATACTGTGAGTGCTAAACCAACATAAATACACTGATATATGGTGGGCATTTATTTTGTTATGTTTGGCTCAAAATCCCCTAAATATATCAGCTAATATTTTGCATTTGTACTTTTCTATGACTCACGAAAGAGGCTGAGTGCTGTTAGTGATACAATACCATGGTTTCTACAAGGAGTGGTTTGCAGGAGGGATCCCCTTTCCTTAGAACCTGGGCATATGGACTCAACCTTGCCTGTAAAAGTAATTTTGCTGCAAGAGACATCCTGCAGCAGAGGAGAATATATTTAAATTTGTAGAAAATTATAATTTGGTGGTGGTGAATCAAGATTTCTCTGTTTATGGTCACCCATATACAGTATTTCAAAACTCATACAGACCTAGAATTTTGCTCTAACCAACCAACATGATGCAAATAGGCGATATTACACTGATAATCAGTTCTACAAAAAAAATAGCCTACTAATTAGATACAGGCTCAAAGGAAAGCTGAAGTGAGAGGAGTATGGAGGCTGTGATTGTTGACTGTTTTAATAAATGGTACTTGCTTGACTGTTGAAGTGGGATTGTAACTTGTAAGCCATAAAATCAAATTCCATTTAACCACTGCTCTGTGTTTATGATGTAGTCTACAACCTGACCCTGCCTTGCAAGCATTCCAATATAACCATAATAAGTTTCTGCTGTAACAATTTTTTATCTATGGCTCTATTTAGTACATTGCCAGGGAGAAGGAAGCTTGTTATCTGCCCTCTCACATTCCTGCTCCTCAATGATTGGCTGAGGGCAGCTCAGTGTGATATGAAGATGAGAAGGGAAATACACCTCACTCATCTGCAGAAGCTGTTAAAGTATGATCTATGCTGTGCTCACTTGCATTTACAAAGCAAGCTAGATACGACAGTGAAGTTTCTAGGAGAAAAAAAAAGAGTAAGAGAGGAAGTGACATCAGGATTGGCTTCAGTCAGAGGTAGTAAAGACAGAACGTGCCTGAAACAGTTTCCTCTTTATTTTCTATATAAAATTCACTGAAATCAAAATGTGAACAGTACAATACATCTGTTATGTAGTAGAACAAGTATTTATATAAGTTATTATTTCCTGGGATAGTGCGGCTGTCCCTGCTGCTTTAATGCTATTAGTCTGTCACTAAAACTTTCTGTGTCCCTGACCTAGAATAAGTATACAATACAGACCTGGTGTTCTGACTCATTCTGACTTGTTACAGGTGTATGACTCAGATGGTACTGAAGTGAAGACAAATGATCAGCATTATTGAAAAAAATAAAGAAGGCACCCTCCATATTCCTTTCACTTCAGCTACCTTTATGTGAATTGCCACATAATTTGACAAATCTGCTCCCAGGAGACCTAATGTAAAGAAGCATCTGTGAATGTGCATTACGGTCATCAACCATAAAGTTCTTCTTTTAGAGACGTTCACAATTTGCGAAAACAAAGTACAAAGCTGTTTCAGTGACTGTCACTTCAAAGAAATTAGAATAACAAGCTGCTAGACAGAAATCCATTGATGACATTTTTTTTGACTTGCTAATCTTCCTGCTCATCCCTGTGTGGAAAATGTAGACAGCTCAGTCCTCTTCTCTGACAGATAAAGATACTGCAGGTTTCGACCAAACCATTTTATATTTTCTATCTTGAAGACCTGGCACCCAATAACCTTTTTTTTCTTTATTCCTATAATGGTGACATTTTATCTTTTACAATTTTCTCATTCTTTAATTTCTATCTAGTGAGCTCAATTTTTTTCCTTATCACATCCTAACTGCCTTATTCCATGTTGCAATTATTTTTTCATCACCTCTAACTTTAGCTTCTCATCTGCAATTTTTTTTTCCATTTTGAAATTCCTACCATTACCTTCCAGCAGCTGATCTTCATTTTCTTGGCCTTCCCTTTTATACTTATTTTAAGGAGTTGATAACACTCCAATTGTCTTTCTGTCAATCAAAACGTATTATTGCCTTCTCCTCTATACTTTAGAAAATGTGAAACTAATCACGAATTGTAATATGTTATTTTTTTTATATTTACCTATTCTGCTTTCATACGCACATAAATTATTTAACGCTCTTTATTGAGAAGGTATGTTATTACTGACTGTTTACTTGAAAAATAGCTTTAACAGGGCTGGTTATTTGAAAATGACACACCGCATTATTAAGTGATACTTTACTGGCCAAGCGTGTTATATTAACATCATGGTTCAGTATTTTACAGTAAAAAATATTGCAACATTTTGCTTCTATGTTGGGTTATGAAAGTTTGTTTTGATTTTAAACCAAATATTAGCATTTTTTAATAATTTTCTGTAGTTACGGCTACATCGATCACAAAACATTTGCAGCCTAAAGCCTCATACCCACGCTAGATGGTTATCGGTGAAGGTGGCAGGCAGGGATGACAGGAAATGACCATTTCCAATTCTGCGGAAGTTCCAATTTCCGATTTCTGTATTTCTTATTATCCGAATTTCCATTTTTTTCCTATTTCCATTTTTCGATTTCTGATTTTCCAATCCGAGGAGTATTTTATTTGTCACTTTTTGCATTAAAGAATGCAAAAAAATTACCCAAAAAATCGGAGAATCAGAAATCGGAAAAATGGTCTAAAAATTAGCGCATTCTTGGATTGGTCCAGCAGGGATGATCACTGGATGAAATCCGCTATTGGTTTTCATCCAGTTAATTAAATCACCTGTGCGGCTGGGCAAGGAGGGTTAATCTTACCCATGAGATGTCAATCCGCCATCACGTGATTACAAACACTTCCTTCTTCCGGGTTGTGTATAGTGTATAGTCACGTGGATTGGAATGCAGTGTGGGAGGCGCCGAGGGACGGATCAAAGAAGACGTCTCATGGGTAAGATTAACCCCCCCCCCCCTCGCCCAGCCGCACAGGTGATTTAATTAACTGGATGAAATCCGAATAAAACCTATTCAGATTTCATCCGGTGATCATCCCTGTGGTCCAGTGCTTCCAAGTTCTGTGATTGGTCTAAAATGGCCGAGTTGCGGTAAATCAGATTTCCACAGAATTCTGTTTTCCGAATTCCAATCAGGAAAAGCAGAAATTTAAATTCCGCTGAATTCGAATGAGCAACCCTAGTGGCTGGTCTGGGCTGCCTCTACCATGAATCTAGCATGTGTACAGTGGCCCTGATCCCCCTCTACATGTCAGCAAGCAGTCAGCCTGATGGATCTCAGCTGAGTGCAGGCTGAGGGTACTGTTCTCTGTTCTATTCTGTCTGCCTCAAGCCACTCCATCGTGCACCATGCTGTCGTCCTTCCTTTCCCCATCATAGCAACAGAATGCTTTGCTAACCTGTAGATTAGCGATGTGTCTGTGCAGAGCTCAGCCCTGAACTGTCACCCAAGCAATTGAGTCCAGATCCCTGCGGGCGACGCCCACAAAACGTATCGCCAAGTGGTTGATAAACAGTTGTATTATTTTTACACCTACTGACATCTGTCTATCATTGATGGAAGTTATACTTACCTTTTAAGCTGTCCATTAACATTTTATATCCATTAGGGTGGCTCCTGTAAGTATGTTAATTTACAAAGAATATAGTCCATGTAAGCTGGTACTGCACAATGAGTCGATCGCCATTTTTATCAGCTTGAAACTCCCTGGAAAATATCAAAATGCATGGCAAGTAAGGGTTTAATAAGACTGTAGGTGGCATGGTGACAAAGTAAAATAAAAATGCTTTGCAAGGATGTTGTGAAAACATTTTTTTGTGATAAAAATGCCATGAGAAATGTTATTAAAACATCCTGTATGCAGCCAGTATGCCCCTACAGTAGCAGGTAAGCACTGCAGCCAGGGCAAGCTCTAGGCTTTTTGCTGCCTGAGGCAGGGAAACCAGAGGGTAGAAGGGCACATGGTGAGGAGGTTGGGCTAGCAAAGAGCAGTGCATATTAAATTAAGGGGCATGCCAGCACATACAGACTCTCAGCAGGCAAGCTCTGTGCTCCGTGTGTCACGCAGAAGCAGCAGAGCAGAGGGAGACACTGAAAAAGATCAGCTGATTGTAGAGCTGATGCTGCCCCCTACAGTCTGCTGCCCTGAATCACATGATTCAGTCTGCTTCATGGAAGGGCCGCACCTGACTGCACCCATTGCAGACAGTGTAGCAATGACCAGTAATCCATTTGTGGATTCCTGAGCTGCTGTCAACATTCATGAAGCATGGCTTTTTTGTTTGTTTGCTAAACACAAGATCACAACTTGTTTGCTATTTTGAATTTACATTGCTTCTGTATATCAGCCTACCAGTGTTTTACCTATAAGTAACTTTATACTGTCAATTTGACATCTGAAAAAATATATATTTTTCAACTCAGTAAAGTGTAAATTATTTTTACAGCTACCAAAAAATGAATTAAAAAAAATATCTAAAAATCCATACTGCATTACTTACTGCACATTTTCTGTATTATCAGTGCTGCAATGTATATGCATCACTGTATCCCAGGAGTACTATACTATTTCAGTTCTCTTCACATCAGGACGAATGCCAACATTAGTGAACATTAATAAGGCCAAATGTGACACATTCACAAGTCTTCCTGAAAAAGTAATTTATGTCGAATTACTCTGCACAAAAAATACAATTGGTTTGGACATTTTCCCTTTTAAAATATGCATGCACTGCTGACTTGGCAACAAATATACATTGCTGCTTTAGTTGTTAGAAGGTAATATACCATTCCTTTGTACTTTGGTACAGACATTGGAACTGTTGGTCAGAATCAGTTTCTCAGAGCTCCTGCAGTTTCATAGATATTGCTTAGTTTTCAAAACATTTTATTGAGTGGTATTTCAATAATCAGGAATACAATATAAACAATAGCATAAAGTACCACTACTTCTGATGTAAGAGGCATGAAAAATTTCACAAGGAAATTCCATAACAGAGAATAGAGTACCTAAGCATGTAAAAAAAAAAACAGAAAGAAAGAGCGTAAAATAATGAAGAAATGAAAAAGGCAACCACCATGCCATTCCTTTAGCAAATTCATCCTTATATATATAGTTTATCCTCTCTCATCTCTTTTTTTAAACATTCATTTGCGCCAACCTATTTTCAGTCACAGTGATTTACAGAAAACACTGAACCAATCACATCACTTGTAATGTGCTAAGATGTTGAATGTGCTGGGGGTTGAAAGGCAGCTACGGAATCTGAAGGAAACCCATACAACCAGAAAGAAACCACATTTATTTATTTAAGTATTTATATAGTGCTGCTAACATATTACGCAGCGCTGTACAGAGTATATTGTCTTGTCACTAACTGTCCCTCAGAGAGGCTCACAATCTAGTCCCTACCATAGTAATATGTCTATGTATGTATTGTGTAGTGCATGTATCATAGTCTAGGGACAATTTTAGGGGGAAGCCAATTAACTTATCTGTGTGTTTTTGGGATGTGAGAGAAAACTGGGGTGCCCGGAGGAAACCCACGCAGACACGGGAAGGACATACAAACTCCTTGCAGATGTTGACCTGGCTGGGATACTAACGTTAACCACTACACCACCATGCTGCCCACATGCAGCAACAATACATGCATGATATATTATCAAAACCAGATAAAATGTATCCAATCAGTTCCACCCCACACTGTAATCAGATATATACAAAACAATCCACAAGGGGTGTTTAGGAACAGCATCAGTCTTTTAATTCTTCATACAAATCAGTTTCCTTGATTGCATACGCAATCCAAACAATCCTTGTTTGGATTGCGCATTTACTACTGGTAAGATAACTTTAACCAGGTGGATATCCACCCTTTTTATTGGATGCAGGCATCTGATGTAGGGTAGGTGTACTGATTAATTTATGTATGTATCATGTATTTTTAACAGACAGAACGCATTTGCTTGCCTCTGAGGAAGTGGCCTTTGGCCATGAAACACGTGTCAGGCATTATTTTGGTTCTGTGATTTGATATCCTGTTCATATGACTGCAATCAAGGAAACTAATTTGTATGAAGAATTAAGACTGACGCTGTTCCTAAAAAAAAACCTTGTGGATTGTTTCTGTATATATCTGAATACATGCATGATGTTTGTTTGTTCTACCCATGTTTGTTTGTTAAAATGTTTCTGTTTTCTTCCATGCTCCCAAAACCTGCAAGTTGGTTAGGTCACCTAGCCTAGTATTTCCAGGGTCACGTAAATTGAAGCATCAGAACTGCCAAGTAAATTTGATCTCCGCCATAGGAGCCCATGTAAAAATCTGCTTGTAGCAGCAACAGAAGTAAATTTGGGCACCACAGGCATAGCAGCAATATGTATAGTGGGTGGTCCCAGCACCCGCTATATTAATTTAGTACTGTAGCTGCTATAAGAAGCTTTTTACATAGCTGATGTTTAGTTTAAAGGTAGGGGAGGGTTAGTGTTAGGAGTAGGTGGAGGTAGTTAGTTTTAGGTATAGGTAGGTGAGGGTTAGGCATGAATAGTGGCAGTTGCTTGGAGTAGGTGGGGGTGATAAGTGTTCAGAATAGATAGAGGACATTTCTTTTACGCATAGATAAATGGAAGGTTCTTATTAGGCGTAGATGGGGAGAGTTCGGGTGAAAACAGGAGTACAGTGGAATAGTAGAATATTGGTAAAATTACCATTATTCTACTATCGTAGATAATAGAATATAAGTAAAAATTACCAATATTCTATTACCATTATTTTGGGCTAATTTTTTAAACATCCATTTTTTAAAAGGTACATGGATTGCCATGCCTAGCAAGCTATCAAAGGTGTTTTTTGCTTTTGTATTTTAGTGATGATATTTTTTTCCAGCACTGCATGTTTAACCTTCTGCCGCCGGCGTCACACCAGTAGGCGTGGCCGCGGCGGCAGCCCCAGGACCGCCTAACGCCAATTGGCGTAAAGTCCTGGGGCTCTGTTTAGCATGAGATCGCGCGCATAGTGCGCACGCATCTCATGCTCGGAGGGCGGAGCTCCGCCCCGCCTTCGGTCTCCGAGCGGCTGTCGCCGCTCGGGAGACTGTTAGCCGGCGATTACGCCGTCTATTTACTTGGTGCAGCGCTGCGATCAGCAGCAGCGCTGCACTGGGGACAGCCGTGTGACACGGCTGTCCCCTGGGGGACAAGAGAGCGATCGGCTGTCATAGGCAGAAGCCTATGACAGCCGATCACCATAATTGGCCGGCTGTGGGGAGGGAGGGAATAAATTTAAAGAAACAGGGGGTTTTAGAAAAAAAAATATTTATTTAAAAAAAAAATAAACATGGGGGGAGCGATCAGACCCCACCAACAGAGAGCTCTGTTGGTGGGGAGAAAAGGGGGGGGATCACTTGTGTGCTGAGTTGTGTGGCCCTGCAGCTTGGCCTTAAAGCTGCAGTGTCCAATTTAGCTAAAAATGGCCTGGTCACTAGGGGGGTTTAGCCCTGCAGTCCTCAAGTGGTTAAACTTCATTTGTAACTTGGCCTGTTGTGAAGTGGCTGGTTTGGCCATGAAACGCACTACTGTAGGGATGAGCAATACAACGCATGTTATCTTAGCAACACTCAAGTTATTCAGGTAATTTGGGTTGCCCTAATTAGGTAACCTGCACTATGTTGTCATTGGTGGTATCAGTAAAATTAGTGTGCGCTAACTGCGCACATAAATATTGTGTATCATTGTGAATCAGGGCTATAGAAACAAACCTTAAAGTAACCCTGAGGCGAGAGTTATATGTAAGCTGCCATATTTATTTCCTTTTAAGCAATACCAGTTGCGTGGCTGTCCTGATCCTCTGCCTCTAATACTTTCAGCCATAGACCCTGAACAAGCATGCAGCAGATCAGGTGTTTTTGACAATATTAACAGAACTGACAAAATTAGCTGCATGCTTGTTTCTGGTGTACTTCAGACACTACTGCAACCAAATGGATCAGCAGGACTGCCAGGTAACTAGTAATGTTTAAAAGGAAAAAATATGGCAGCCTCCATATCACTCTCACCTCGGGTTCACTTTAATAAGTATAAAAAATAAAATAAAAGCGTAAGTAAATATTTAAGCTGATGCTACCTATGACAATGGGTATCTGGTAAAAACCATCATTACTAAGAGGAAAATGCTATAATAATGCTGAGAAACACTGATCTAATAGCAGGGGGCTTCAAAAAAGATCACAACAATCAAAGCATGTGATATTATTGAGAAATCATTAAACTTTTACCATTTTTAGCACAAGAGGCCAGTCTTTCATTCTGTAACAATGTAAAAAGCAGCACATTCAATATATGTGCATCTGTAGTCTTGCTAAAGGATAATATTATGCCTTTTATTCCTAATATGTGAACTAACCATATGTTTAACTGACTGTTGGATGACAGACCAACTGAATCCTCTATTTAGCCTATCAATTATTGCAGTGATCAAGTATCCCTTTATTGTCTCCACTTTTCCCTAAACACTCCCTAAACATTTTTCTCATCGTGATCCAAAATACTTCACAAAAGAATCATTTCTTCAAAGATTATGTTCAGAAAATGACAGGCTGCCAGTGTACTCAGTTCAGCTGGAAAAAAGTATAAAGTGTTTTTCCAGTATGGCAGACTCTAATGCATGCTGTTTACAGACGATATATCCAGTCTGCAGGCAACTCAGCATTTGGACATCCTATGATTGACTGTATAGTTCTAGAACAGTTTATCTTAGCAGGTTCCTTTTTCAGCATTCTCTTGTTCTGTGTTACTTTTGAAATATCTGTGAAAGTTATTATTCTTATTTATTGGATTTATATACCACCAACATGTTATACAGCGCTGGACAATAATTAAGGTTACAGACAATGATAATAACCCCTACAGGCAATACAATACAGGTAATAAGCAGTAAGACACATGGGACCATATGCAATCCCCTTTTTATCCTAAGTTTTCTTCAAGATTATATTTTCATACTTAATCAATAAAATGCATTTTAAGCTACTGAAGCAAATACCCAAAATCATTTTGAGAGTACATGTTCACCTATTTTTTAGTTATTTTCTTTAATTGCAGAGTTCTAAAAAGTTATTTAACCAGTTCACCCCCAAGGCTTTTTATCCTAACGGACCAGAGCAATTTTCAGTTGTCAGCGCTCCTCCCTTTTATTCCCTAATAACTTTATTACTACTTATCACAAGAAAATGATCTATACCTCGTTTTTTTCGCCACCAATTAGGCTTTCTGTGGATAGTACATTTTGCTAAGAATTTTTTTTATTCTAAATGCATTTTAATGAGAAAAACAGAAAAAAAGAAAAAATCATTATTTCTCAGTGTTCAGCCATTATAGTTTTAAAATTAAACATTCTCCTGTGGATAAAACAAACACGTTTTATTTGCCCAGTGGTCCCGATAATTAAACCGTTTAAATTATGTCCCTATCACAATGTATGGCGACAGTATATTATTTTGAAATATAAGTGGTTATTTTTCTGTTTGTTCTGGCCATAATTACAAGCCCCTATGTAATAAATTAAAATTAATTTTCCCCCATAAAATATAGAGTAAAAAAAGGCGAGTCCCTAAGGCAACTATTTATTTATTTTTTTTAAGCTGATTTTTTTTTACAAGTGTTTTTTTTGGGGGGGAGGGTTGGAAGTGTAATTTTATTAATGATGTGTATATACTTGAAAATGTATGTATTTTGTAGGTGTAATATACTTTTTGGCCACAAGATGGCGCTAGTGAACACTCATAGGACGTGTTCACTTTTTTTTTTTTTTTACACTTTATTAAACTGTTACATTTCCTGTTTATGTGAATGGACGTAGCCGCTGTTCGCGGTCACGTCCATTCACTCCAGGCACTGCGATTGGGTAGAGGACCATTCGGTCTTCTTCCCCAATCACCCAGCAGGGGATCCCGGCGGTAATGGCGGCGGTAGCGGCGCGCACACGGCGGTAGCAGTGGCGGGAATGCGCGACGTATTAAAACGTCATGTTGCCGTTAATAGCGGTAAGCATGACGTTTTAATACGATAGGATGTCGGTAAATGGGTAAAACAAAGGATGAAAAATTATCTCCTAGGAGAAAAAGTTAATTGCATATGGGCCACTCCTCAGTGATATTTTCACATCTTGTCTTTTAATCCACCAGCAAGAAAGAAAATACTCAAAATAATTGTGATATTACTTTTTCACCAACTTTTGGGTATTTTTTCAATTGTAAAATGCTGAAAAGTTAATGTAAAGAGAAGATGAAAATGATCTCTTAGGGGATATTTCAGGAGAAAAAGTTAATTGCATATGGGCCATAATGTCAGATCATGCACTGGATTAATAGTCCCAATAATACAAGCTCACATTATTGTGTGGGCAGGATTCAACCTCAAGTAGGAAACACAAGTAGGGAGTGCACTGTCAAAGGCTATCAATCTAAGGGGAGAGAGAAGTGACACGATAGGAGGGGGGCTGCATCAAGAGGTTCTTGACAGAGAGTTAGGACATTGGTGAGGTAGGGTAGGCCTTCTTGAAGAGGTGAGCTTTGAGGGCTAGTTTGAAGGTGTTGAAGGAGGAAGCAAGCCTGATGGGCAGTGGGAGAGAGTTCCACAGGATGGGGGTGGCTCCAGGGAAGTCCTGTAGTTGAGCATAAGAGTGCAAGATGCGTGGGGTGGTTAGGAGGAGGTCGTTGGAGGAGCTAAGTGGGTGACCAGGGGTGTATCTGCTGGCCAAATCAGAGATGTAGGTAGGGCAGGACTTGTGTATAGATTTGTAGGCCATACATAAGATCTTGAAGTTGATTCTGCAGTTGATCAGGAGCCGGTGGAGGGATTTGCTAGGGGAGATGGAGCAATGGGAGGAGTAGATTAGTCTGGCTGCTGTGTTTGTGATGGATTGTAGGTGAGCAACGTGGATCAGAGGAAGGCCTGACAGGAGTCACAGTAGTCCAGAGTAGCAGGAGTCCAGATGGGATATGATGAGGGCATGGACAAGTTTGGCAGTGATTGGGTCAGCAAGGGGTGGATCTTGGAGATGTTGTGTAAATGGAAATCGCAGGCCATAGTAATGAATGGGATGTGGGAGAATGAAGGAGAGGGCCGAATCCAGGGTGACAGCCAGACAGGGGGCCTGTGCAGTTGTGCGGATGATTGTACTGTTGACAGTGACATAGATGTCCATAGGGGGTGAGGTTGCATACCGTCTCCATGGTGTTGGTGAAGAGGTTCGTAGTATGGAGATTAATCTGAGTGTCATCTGCATATAGGTGGCAGCTAAAGCCCCAGGAGGAGATAAGTTTTCAGATTAAGACAGTGTAAAGTGAGAACAGCAAGGGGCCAAGAACAGAGCCTTAGGGGACCCTAACAGAGGGGTTAGAGGTTGATGAGGTACTATTAAAGGAGGTCTTAAAGGACAACTGAAGCGAGAGAGGGATATGGAGGCTGACATATTTATTTCATTTTAAGCAAAAACAGTTACCTGGCTATCCTGCTGATCCTCTGCCTCTAATGCATTTAGCCATAGACCCTGGACAAGCATGCAGCAGATCAAACTTTTCTGCTATTATTGTCAGATCTGGCAAGATTAGCTGCATGCTTGTTTCTGGTGTGATTCAGACACTACTGCAACCAAATTGATCAGAAGGGCTGCCAGGAAACTGGTACAGTTTAAAATGAAATACATATGGAGGCCTCCATATTCTTCTCACTTTGGCTGTCCTTTAAAGGTATGTTCTGAGAGGTTGGAGAAGAAAAGGGCTATCAAAATTATATTATTCTTGGACAATCAATGCATGCTTCATGTATATCAACAGCTGTCAGTGCTGATGGGTCCCAGTACCCTGTGCAATCATTCTGGATGCCCACAGCTGCTTGGAAACTTGGGTGTTGCATGGATCACAATAGCAATTGTGACTATAATGGTGTCCAATGGACAATTGGGCCCTGGAGGCACCGGATATAGCCAAAGAGCATGAGGCAACAGAGATTGCGGTGGAGTTATCGGTGACAGGGTAAGCTAATGGACATTAGTCTGTAGGTATAGATTAGTGTCAGGGATAGCTAGGGATAGGTTAGTATTGGGCTTACATAGCAGTAGGTTAGTGCAAGGAGAAGGTAGAGGGAGGGTTAGAGTGAGAGGAACATTAGGTAAAACAGTAATAGAATATTGGTAAATTTAACGATATTCTATTATCGTAATTAGCCAGCTCCCAATGGTAGAATATATCGGCAGCATTGCCAATTTTCTACTTGTGGCTTCACCCGGCACCAAAATTTCCCTGGCACCTTTTTTTTTTATGTACAGCCCAGTACCATTCCAAGAAAGAGATGTGAATTGTTACATGGGGATTATAGGTAATTTCTCTATCACTGGTCAAATAGTAAAGCTGGGAGGACGATTGAGGATGATTCAGCTCGTTCCTGTTGGCGATGGTGGACAGCACATCTTAGTGCTATGTCTGAACACTTTGCACTCAAGATTGTGGTTTCCCTACCTTTGGTTTTTCCTGATATCTACACATTTGTGTGCCTTTGAGGAAGCGGCTGTTGGCCGTGAAACATGTCAGGCAGCTTATGGTTCTGTAAAGGGGATCTTTGTATGAATTGTCTACATTTCATGACTGCAATCGAGAAGATTTTACATTATCAAAGAATAAAGACTTTTGCTGTTCCTACCAAAAAACCCTATAGTCTTAGGACTGTTTTTTATATTCGAATTGTAGGAAATATTGGTGTGGAACTATATTGGAGATTTAATCCGAAGATATTTTGACAAGTAGAAAAGCTGCTCATTGGATATCTTTCCCCACTGCCCCCATGTACAGGAAGAAAAATGTATTTATTTTAAAACCAAGCTCTATTCCTAGCTACCATCCCCACACATCCTCCTTTTCATTATGAACATTGCCTGTATATATTTTATAAATGGTCTTGCTGAAGAGACACACAGTTAACTGTATCAGCACAATAATTAGTATACTATCCCTACAGCATCCTCCATAGTGGTCTCATATGATCCAAGCTTGCAGGTCCTTGCCACCTAACATATAAGACTAAGTTAACAGGTTGATTCTGGTCCTGTAACCTGGTTAAAATCAGGTCTTTTGTAACTAATATTTAATACAATAGCCAGAGTAGTGGGCAAATGGTTGTTTCAAATATCTTGTTTATATGTAGAGCAATATTATTCATTTGTTCTAAGTCATGTTGCAGAATTCCTTCCCCGCTTTTTTTCATTGCAGTTCCCCAATGCTGCTGACCACAGTTGCAACAAGCTTCTGAAAAAAGAAGACAACTTTTAAGCAGGTGAAATAGATTTTAATTGAGCTAACCTTATTTCTAAGGCCTTCCTTATTACTCATCAACAATCCAAAGAGTAACAGTTTTAAATATTTGCTTGCGGAGTCAAGTGAGCGTCTCCACTACAGATGGCAAATCTGTGACTCTCTGTGCCCCACTGGCTCATTTCTAGCAGATGAATGGCTGGTATTAGCGAGGAAATGACTTTTTAACTCGGCACATAATGCATAAGTGTATATTTATGGAAAGAACAAAATGCAAATTGTCGAATAATATAGGACATGTTCCCTTTTTCTGTGAGTGATAGGGGAATACACTACTGCTACATATTTTGATCCATATGTGTTGTTGTCTTACATGTAAATATATATATATATACATATATATATACAACATGGTAAAAAAAAACGTAAAGTATATAGACTACATTTAAACCAGTTTGTTTTTTATTGTAACTTATTCAAACATATTTAGAAAGGGTAATTTTATTGTTGCAGTTTCTAGAGCTGACTTTTATATGAGGGGTGATGGAAAAGTCCTCAGCCTACCGATGAAAGGTGGTCCAGAGCTCAATCCTGCATGGCTATTTTTCAGCATAGACCCCTTTCAGCGCTACACACTTTTGCCACTGGTGCTGCATGCCCATGATCCCCTCCTTGTAGAATGTCAAAAAAGTCCTCCACTGCAGCCATGAAATCATCATCTGATGTAAAGTGGATTCCATCTAGGTGTTGCTTGCGCTTAGGGAACAGATGAAAGTCTGAGGAAGCCAAATCTGGCAAGTAGGCTGGGTATGAAAGCCGTCTGAAGCCACAGGACTCAATGGCAGACATTGCAATGGTGGACTTGTGCATGGGTTTGTTGTCTTGGGGAAAATGACAAGTTTCTTTCACATTTCAAGATGTTTTACCTCAATGACCTCCCACACATTTTAGTAGTCAGCAGCATAATATGCACCATTTATGGTTTCACCCTTTTTGAGGTACTATGCAATGGTGTGACACCCTCACATCCCAACAAACAGAGACCATTACCTTGCCAGTTGATGGCACTGACTAGAACTATTTGGGGGTGGGAGAGGAGAGTTGTTTTCTTTATTTCGATTACACCTTGGACTGAAAGTGGTGGACCCATGGTTCATTCATGGTAAAAAAAAAAAGAGAAATATCACAGGATCTGCCACCAGGGGAGCCAAGGTGCATGATATGTCTCTGGTGTTTGTTTCAAGAGTCAACATTTTTGGACCCACCGACTTAACACCCAGTGCAACCAAAACAACACTTAGGATGTATCCCATGCATTCCTGAGACATTCCCATTTGCTCTGTGATGTAACATTCTGTCACACACTAGTCTGCCATTACAAGATCCTAGATTGCTGAAATGTTTTTCTTCATACTGACAGTTACTGGCTTTCCACTGTGAGGGACATCTTGGACACCCCCTTTTTCATGATGGAATACAATGGGGCATCCTCCTCTAATGTTTCCATCATAACCTTGTGGATGTCCTGTCCAATGTATTAAAAAAAAACACACGTTTGCTCACTTTATAAATTTTTAGACAATGCTAACCTTCTGCACTTCAGTCTTCAATATCTTAAACAAAGTAAAAGCTATTAATATGAAATGTGGTATGGGGTCTTGCAAGGACATGTACTGTGAGTAGCATAACTAACATTCGGCTAAGACAAATGTATCATAGGTAAGCTGAGAACTTTTCAGTCACCCCTCGCATGACCACAAAAGAAGGCAACATTTAACAACATTTGCAAACTGGTTATAGCAAACTTGACACTTAAGGAAAGTGGAGGCTGCCACATTGATTACCTTTACAAAGAATTCAGTTGCCTGCCTGTTATACTGATTTGTGTTCAGTAATATCTGAGTTGCACACATTAACATGCACAATGACCTTAGAGCACAGGTGTCGAACTCCAGGCCTGGAGGGCCAGATCCATGCCAGTGTTTACAATGGACCGAGAAGAGAGTAACATGTTCTACCTAATGAACCACACCTTTCCTGATTCAGACCCATCAATTTATGTGAGCTGTGTAAAAAATGTGTGAGGACCTCGGCCCTCGCAGGACCGGTTTGACATGCCTGCCTTAGAGCAACAAATACAGTGAAGAATGATCAGATGGCATGTTATTATTAATAAGGTTAATGTTTATAACAGTAAGGGAAAAAGTCTGCATATAGAACAAAATTTAGACTGTAGAATCCTCCTTAGCTCTGCTCAATACAATATTTTACAGATCTTGCAGCAGTTAAGCGGATCAAATCGAAAGCAGACATGGGACACCAGCAGCAGGACAAATAGGGGCACAGCAATAGCAATAGACATGGCAGCACAACAGCAGCAGGAGAAATTGAGGCACACAACCACCAACTAAAACATATGGTAACACCAGCAGGAGTGACTGAGGCACACCAGCAGCAAGATACATTGGGACACAACATTATCAAGAGACAATAGGGCATAGTATCAGTAGCAGGAGACAAGGGAACACAGCACTAGTATGTGACATGGAAGTACAGCTCCAGCAGTAGACATAAGAGCCCAACAGCACAGGGGCATAGCTCCAAGAGGAGACATGGAGGCACAGTAGTAGTAGGTGACGTCAAAACACAGCTCCAGGTAGAGACATAGAAGCACAAAAGCATGGGGCACAGCTCCAGCAGGAGAAAGAGGGATAAATGATGGTAGCTGCTATCATGCTGCACCACTGTCTGTATCTCCATTTTATCCACTACAGAAACTTTTTAGTGCATAAAATAGCCTCTATGATGCATTGCGCCATTGCTACAAAGTTCTGCTTCAATTTCCAGTGCCTAAATTTATGGCTGCGGCCGCTAATTCACTATTTTAAATAGGTGCCTGTGGTGCCGCCTATTTCTCCCAACTGCAACCTCACAGGGCCCCATATTCAATTAGCTTTTTCCAACTTAATAAATAAAAAAAACACCAGCAAGCAAAAAAAAAGGCTCAAAATGGTTTTGATAGTACGTTTTTACCTACATTTTAGTACTTTTTTTTTCAATGGCAAAGTGATGAAACGTTGTTTAAATAGAATATTATATTTTATCTCCTAGGAGAAAACGCAAGAGAAAAAGTGACTTGAATATGGACCAGAGTGTGTTTCATTTAGCCCCGATCCTTTCTCCTTCCCTGCTGGAGGGTAAAGTATCAGAGCTAAATGAAACCCACCTTGTCTGGCTGTTCTGTGATTAAATGGTGCTGAATGTGTGAGTTTGGGTACAGACTCCCCAAACACTGTAATGCCGAATTTGAACAGCTCTATCTGGTAGAAGTCCCACAGGTGCTTTGAATATATTTATTGCATAAAGGACAAACATGTAATGCATACAGTTTGTACAATGGTAATCATTGCAAATGCAAATTTACTACCATATATGTTAAAACATTTAGGGCTGAAGTAGGACTTTAAGAAGTTGACTCGCCGGAGAAAGAGGAATAGCCACAAGTTGTCATCGGCAAACCACCATATCCATTTTCTGTTCAAAATGTTGGCAACTACCATCTAGATGTACTACCGCATGACCATGACTCATTTATGTTCAACTCTATTGTTTCAAAAGAACAGAACACAACCACTTGAAAGAATAACCACACCCATCACATCATGAGATTCTGCTCTTCAGCATGTACCTGCTGGCTGCTGCACACAGTGCAATTGATGTATGATGGCTTTTCTCATACATGAAGACTTTCAAACTGTGAATCTTGTATTAGTGGTATTGAGAAGCATCAGACTTTTTTTGTTCTTCTGGAATAACTTAATCATTGGAAATAAATAAGCAGTAATCAACATGGCAATGGCAATCAGATGGTACTGAGGTAAAGCTATTTACAGTCTCTCTATCCACCCTGTGAGATCGAACCATTAGTCAGTTGTTACTTTCAAGCGGAGGAAGTGGAAGGATATGATTGATTTTCTTATGTTGGCTTCTATTTCTAAAATTAATAGGGATCCCAGCCTCGCAATAAGAAGTTTCAGCCTAAGATTCCTAGCGAAGTCGGTAACTCTACACGCTGATGACCACTACTTTATGAATGTTCTTGTATTACATGCTGTTTTGCCTCCTAGACACAGAGCTGAGCTCAGCCATGCATTGTGTGATCACTGATATATAGCTGAAGATTAGACCAAGCTATACTATTTCTTTTATAAAAATCATTTGCTAGGTGAACCTTAAAGGCAGTATTCAACCGTATATATATATATATATATATATATAAAAAAATATCCTTTAAGCCGTCAGAGTCGATTCATTAAAAATTGTTTTTAATACTGCTAGTAAAGGTATCTAAAGTCTGTATTTTAAAGGGAACCTGAAGTTAGAGGAATATGTAAGTTGCCAACTTCATTCTATAATAAACAGTGCACCGATGCTTTGTTCCTTACACTTCAGCTCTGTACACACATCAGATGAAACTCTGACCAGGCGGCCGATAATGATACAGCATGTGTACGGTAGTAGCATGAAATGTGGGCGCCTGCTAGGAGGTGGAAGTCTGGGCACCCCATTGAATTTATTGATACGGAGGTGAAATTTAGGCACTACGTTTTTGTGGTTTTTTTTTGTTTTGTTTCTTTTTTACATTTTTAGTGGCTGTGGGGATGGTTAATGTTAGCTGTGGGGGAGAAAGGGTTAGGGTTAGCCGTGGGCGAGTGGGGGTTTGCGGCAGTGGGGACAATTAAGGTTAGCCATGAGGAGAGGGGTGGTTAATCAACTTAGGCCTCGATTCACAAAGCCGTGATAAAAGCTCTCATGGCCGTGATAAACTTAGCACGCGGGTTAGCGCGCGTACAGGTTTGTGCATGTAATAGTAAAGATCTGCGCACATTAACTTTCCCGTTCACGCGCTAACATATGGGTTAGCACAGGAACGGGGAAAGTTAATGCATGCAAACCTTCACTATTATGCGTGCAAACCTGTACGCACGCTAACCCGTGTGCTAAGTTTATCACGGGCGTGATAGTATTTATCACAGCTTTGTGAATCGAGGCCTTAAAGTGAACCCAAAGTGAAAATAAACTGATGAGATAAACCGTTGTATTTATCGTCCTACTCCTAAAAATTACTTTTGCAGACATCCCATGGTTTTAAACATTTTATAAAGTAGATTGAATATTTTATTGTCTCTGCTCAATAGCAGCCTATTAGGACTCTCAGAGTTAAAATACATGAACTATTTACCTTTTCTATCTCTCCCCTGCCCTCAGATGTTGTATTCTGCCAGGAAAACATGTATGGCTGTAATTTGCTTATCAGTGAGGCTTACTGTATTTCGGGCAAGGTACCAACAAGACCGAACCTGTCACTTGCATGCTTGAAAATTAACTCTTTCAGGCAGCAAAAAAAAAATGTTTAAAATGTATTGCATCATACACATGTTTATCTCATCATGTAACATGTTGCCTCAGGTACACTTTAACACTACATTTTTCCAATGATTTGAAAGTTTTAATCACTGTTCGTTTGCATTTATTATTGCATTTTCCCACAAACGATTTTCTGCATTTCTCCCATCGTTTTTCAGATGCACTAGACTAGAATACATTGTAATTGCTAATGCAGGAAAAATCAGAAAGCTGTTCATTTTAAAATCGTGGGGAAAATTGCAAACGCACAGCATGAACAATTGCAAATGGCGTGCAATTTCTGAGTGGGTAATTAACTATAATAGCGAGTGCGGCAGTGTGCATTTTTCCATGCCTTTCAAAACATGCACAATTCAAGCAAGTGCATTCTACTGAGCATGAATGAGCATGCAGATCAGATGCTTTGACTATGATTTGTCTCCTCTCCACCGGTTGCATGTTTGTTGCAGGTGTGTGACTCAAAAACAACTAAATCCAAAAGCTCAGCATGACAGCCAGTTGCCTGACATTGTTTAGGCCCCGTTCACACTACAAGCGTTGCTGTCCAGATTTCGGCAATGCGTGCAGAAGGCAGACAGGTACGACATCAGAAGTGCATAGACTGCACTGTCTGATGTTCACACTGCATGCGTTGCGGATCACGAATGCCTGCTGCACACATTTTTTACCCGAACGCATGGCTGTCCCATTCACTACAGCGAATGGGAATCAGCCACGCAACCCATGCAAATGTAGATGGCATGCGTTCGTACGCGTTGCGTTCAGATCGCATGGCCATCTGCGGTTGGTAATGTGATAATGTGAACGGGGACTTACTAGAGAGTGAACATGGAAACCTCTGTATTCTTCTCACTTCAGGTATCCTTGAATTTCCAATAATCACCTGCACAGCAGAACTGAGCATAGGAAAGCCAGCCAGCACTGTGAGACACTGGAGCAGTATAGTCTAGTGTTAATCTTATATGTTATTGGTAGACCTAAGTCATAATACTGTCAAAGTAAAAATTAATCCTCTGACAAAAACTGGAAGCTCTAGCTCATGATTCCAAGCAAAATTAACAAAAGCACACAAGTCAATTGCCACTCCACCTCGCCCTTTGCCTCCACTCTCTGTAAAATAACAGGAGATACTTCTTCAAACTTGTTTGATGCTTGTGTTCGAGTTCATGTCAAATTGGTCATGAAGATCACAATTATGACAATGGAAATCTAGTACCAAACATCTGCCATGTTTGCGTGGATACAGTTAGTGGGTAACAACAGAACGCTTAGCAACCAATTAGCAGGTGATACCACACAGGCCCATAGTGTTGTGGCTTTTGATGGTCAGAGAGCTGTATGAGTTCAAAGTTCTCCGCACATTGTGGCCACATTACAGCATGGTCAGAATATGATAGAAACTGGTCCAATAAACATGGCTGCACCAAAGGACAATTTACAATATATTAAGATTTATTATAAATCCTCCTTGCTGAAAATGTTTCTGCAAGAAGCATTCGCATTCAAATACTGCAAGACACAGCAAATAATATATGGCAAGTTTTGTATTTTTGTTCTTAATATGGTATTGGTACATTTCCTTTACTTGTTCTTTTACAACATTGTTCAGTGTTTACCAATTACCTATGTTCTCTATTGTAGAGAAAATATGTTCTTGGAAGTAACAGAATGTGTGAACCCTCCAGTCCTTTTTTTAATTTCGCATTTATGTGTGCTGTTATGAATGTAACACTTTTATTTGCAACAGTCTGTTCCAAGGCACACCGTTTTATGACCGCACTTATGGTATACAATTATAGATTAAAGGCTGCCCATTGCACACAAATGAAGTTTGTGTATTTATTTTAAAATGTCCACTATATGTGGTCAGAACTGTCTGCCAGTTCAAGACATATTTTTCGTGCCTCGAAGCGCGATCATCTGTGTCCATAAATTGTTTTGTGATGGTAATCTCAAATCTGTCTCTCAACTGACCCCTGTTGTCCTACATTCTGTGTTGTACAAACACTCTGCCTGTGAGTTCTAAAGCATGTTATTACTTTCCCTCTGTCTTTCATCAGAGTAGTGACTGAAATATTAACTTTCTGCACTGTGTATACGTTCTGGATCTACTCTACACTTTACAAAGTATTGTTCACAGGGGACTCAATAGCTGATGTTTTTTTCTTTTTGGCGGCTGAGAATTTTTTTTTTTATTTATATACATTTTACAGCTATGTTGTGCTTTCTCATTAGCTTAAATGTGTACAACATATATTTAATTTGTTTGTTTTCACTAATTAGTAAATGCAAGAAGTTTTTAATCAGGATGATACCATTCATTGTCTAACTTAAAAGACTAAGGGCCCATTTCCACTATTGCGGTGCGGAATCGCCGCATATCACCGCTGACGAAATTGCATGCGGATGCGATTCCGCATGCGTTTTTTGCCGCGATTTCGCATGTGATTTCGCATAGGCAGGGTATATGCGATTTTAACCATGTCACTGCCTGTGTCAATTTACATTACTTTTAATGCGAAATTGCACGCGAAATCGCGGGAAAAAACGCATGCAAAAAACGCATGCGATTTCCCTATTAAATACATTGCCTGCGATTCACCTGCATTCCACACGCAGACGAATTCTGCAGGGTCTACCGTGCAGAAAAATCCTGCACAGAAAAACGCAAAGGAAAACTGACAAGTGGAAACAGTCCCATCCACTTGTATTGCTTATGCGAATCCGCATGCGTTGTCTGCTTGCGGATTCGCGCTAGTGGAAACGGGCCCTAAGAGAACATTTCGGCCATGCAGCCTTCCTCAGACTTCAATCCTGTTTGATTACAAGCTGTTGGAACAGACAGCTATATGCATGCAACATCAACAGGGGATACATAGATTTTTTGCAAGCATAAATACATGTCATTAAGTTGCCTTAAAGGAAACAGAACATCTAAATGGGGTGAGAGGTTGTTAGCTGATTTATGACTAATAGATAAAGGTGCGTACACACGCACTACGGAAGCCAACGACGGGTCCGTCAGACGCTCCCGCTGGGCGGACTTTCAGCCGACAGTAGTGCGTGTGTACGCACTGTCGGCAGACTGATAAGGCTGTTCCTGAATGATCCGCTCAGGGGATCGTTCAGGAACTTTGAAACCATTTACAACTTCAGTAGCCCTCATCAAAATCTTCCCATCTCCTTCAATGCAGCTCTTCACAGATATTCTTCTGGCCATTTTATTGTCTTAGGCATGACCCCAATTGTCACACATCCCATTGATGTTATTAGGCATGGAACAATATGCTATAAATCATTTGCACTTCACATATCGCAACAAATGGAGACCCTAAGAAAACTTTTCTATCTTACACTGGGGTTTCATTACACTGTAGCCAAGCTCTGGCTAACTACTGCTCCCAGCATGGCTGCTACCATTCCTGCAGAGTTCTGCTAAATAGTAGTGGAACTTTACCACCGCAATTATTTTTGGGTGTACCCTGCTCCCAAATTTCCAGCTATAGCTGAATTTTAAGATGGGCGTCTATGGCAGAAGTCAAATTTCCCCAGATTTCACCCAAATAGTTCAGCTTGCATTAACAAATTTGATATCGTTCAAGCACAGACTGAACGTCTTTGTTAACCATTATTCTAGGAATAAAAAGATTAAATTGTAAAACATTCCAAACTTTATTAGCACACAGTTCTGCCTGACCTTGGGCCTGATGTACTGAACACCTGTAAGGTTGCCGTGCACAGGAAGTCCACAGTGATTTTACAGCTACTAGCACAGGGGGAGCAGTGGCCATTAAACTATTAGTGGTGCACGCGTTGCTATAGTAACATACAGGGCCAGTTCTAGACTTTTTGCTGCCTGAGGCAAGGCCCACCAACAGTAAATGTTTTGCAGAAAACCACACACAATCACAAGTGAGGTAATTAGTGTCTCAGCAGAGCTGATTAACTACCTTTGTGGAATTCTACAAACCATGCACTGTTGGTGGGCATTGAGGACAGGGTTGGGGAACACTGAACTAAAACACTCATTTAGGTTTTCTTTAAATATATATAATATAAATATGTATATAATTTTTTTTGTCTATCTCAAAACTAACATTGTGAATTTATGTTTGGGTTCCTGCCAAGGGTTGAGAACCTAGGACCTAGAGCTTCATGGTTACATTTGTTTCACAAGATCTAAACAAGCTGGTACTGGCAGGACAGGGAACCCCAAAAGATGCAGTGCACTTTTTGATGCCATGAAGAATTTATGAGCATTAGATATAATTTTTTATTTTCCTTAATATCAGCGTATAAGGGAATACTTTACAGACTGGAAATAAAATTAAGATAAATGTAACCCATTTATTAGTATGGAAAGACATCTAGTTATATTTAGTTAGATTTGAATGTCAAGCAAAAATAGGGATATTACACGGAAAAATGAGGGGGAGGCAGAGAATTTTGCTTCCAAATGAAGAACTGTTGGGAGCTATGCAATTACTACTCATTGTACATCAGCCTGATGCTATTAGAGTACAAGTTAAGGTGGAAAAAATAGTCTACCCTACTTATTACAGAAATATCACCAGCACCAATGACATGGGTGGTAGGTCCTTGGGGGATGGGAACTGGGTGACAGAGGTGGGTGACAATAGTGGGTAGCATGTACTGGTGACCAGCAAGCAATGACAGATAGTAGATGATGAACAGTGGCAAGTAGTGGTTGACAAATATTCACATATAATGGATAACAAGTAGTAACAAATACTAGTGGGTGATGAGCAGTAATAGGCAATAGTTGGTGACGGGTACTGGGAAATAACTATTGACATATACTGACTTGACAGCTAGTGACAGTTTCTTGCATAGTGCATGTTACATAGAAACACTTGTATTACTTATGTACTGTGAGTCATACTAATTGTGCAATGCAAGGTATTCTACTGGTGTCAGTATGGGTAACATTACCGTGCATTTTTTACTCATAGCAATATAAACAGTGCCGCCCATTATATTCCCAACATGCACCTTAGATGCCCAAATGGTTTTGGTTGGTCTGAATAAACACTCACCAGTATTGGTGATGTCTCAAACCACTCATCAAACATTGTTTGTATTTGTATTGGGGCTCGTTTCCACTAGTGCGGCGTGCGTCTCGTAGACGCACGCCGGCACTGAGCGGGTGGGCGGGATCGCAGGCGATTCCCATCAGCCGTGCCATGCACGGCTATGGGAATCGCAGCCTCCGCCGCGAATTCTGTGGGGGTTTCCGGCCGAATCGCTACTGCAAGCGATTCGGCTGGCGGCGCGTTATCCCCTATGGCAGAGTTTCCCCGCGCGATTTGCCTGCGGGGAAGCTCTGCGGATTCGCGGCCGTTTCCGCGAGAGTGGAAACGGGACCTTGCTGTTGTCCTGATTGTACAGAGTGTTGTATCTACAGTGGGTTGCAAAAGTATTCGGCCCCCTTGAAGTTTTCCACATTTTTTCATATTACTGCCACAAACATGAATCATTTTTATTGGAATTCCTCATGAAAGACCAACACAAAGTGGTGTACACATGAGAAGTGGAACGAAAATCATACATGATTCCAAACATTTTTTACAAATAAATAACTGCAAAGTGGCGTGTGCATAATTATTCGGCCCCCTTTGATCTGAGTGCAGTCAGTTGCCTATATACATTGCCTGATGCGTGCTAAGGACTAAATAGAGTGCACCTGTGTGTAATCTAATGTCTAATGTCAGTACAAATACAGCTGCTCTGTGAGGGCTTCAGAGGTTGTCTAAGAGAATATTGGGAGCAACAACACCGTGAAGTCCAAAGAACACACAAGACAGGTCAGGGATCAAGTTATTGAGAAATTTAAAGCAGGCTTAGGCTACAAAAAAAGATTTCCAAAGCCTTGAACATCCCACAGAGCACTGTTCAAGCGATCATTCAGAAATGGAAGGAGTATGGCACAACTGTAAACCTACCAAGACAAGGCCATCCACCTAAACTCACAGGCCGAACAAGGAGAGCGCTGATCAGAAATGCAGTCAAGAGGCCCATGGTGACTCTGGACGAGCTGCAGAGATTTACAGCTCAGGTGGGAGACTCTGTCCATAGGACAACTATTAGTTATGCACTGTACAAAGTTGGCCTTTATGGAAGAGTGGCAAGAAGAAAGGCATTGTTAACAGAAAGCATAAGATGTCCTGTTTGCAGTTTGCCACAAGCCATGTGGGGGACACAGCAACCATGTGGAAGAAGGTGCTCTGGTCAGATGAGACCAAAATGGAATTTTTTGGCCAAAATGCAAAACGCTATGTGTGGCGGAAAACTAACACTGCACATCACTCTGAACACACCATCCCCACTGTCAAATATGGTGGTGGCAGCATCATGCTCGGGAGGTGCATCTCTTCAGCAGGGACAGGGAAGCTGGTCAGAGTTGATGGGAAGATGGACGGAGACCAATACAGGGCAAACTTGGAAGAAAACCTCTTGGAGACTGCAAAAGACTTGAGACTGGGGCGGGTGTTCATCTTCCAGCAGGACAATGACCCTAAACATAAAGCCAGGGCAACAATGGAATGGTTTAAAACAAAACATATCTATTTGTTAGAATGGCCCAGTCAAAGTCCAGATCTAAATCCAATCGAGAATATGTGGCAAGATCTGAAAACTGCTGTTCACAAACGCTGTCCATCTAATCTGACTGAGCTGAAGCTGTTTTGCAAAGAAGAATGGGAAAGGATTTCAGTCTCTAGATGTACAAAGCTGGTAGAGACATACCCTAAAAGACTGGCAGCTGTAATTGCAGCAAAAGGTGATTCTACAAAGTATTGACTCAGGGGGCCGAATAATTATGCACACCCCACTTTGCAGTTATTTATTTGTAAAAAATGTTTGGTATCATGTATGATTTTGGTTCCACTTCTTACATGTACACCACTTTGTATTGGTCTTTCACGTGGAATTCCAATAAAATTGATGCATGTTTGTGGCAGTAATGTGACAAAATGTAGAAAACTTCAAGGGGGCCAAATACTTTTGCAAGCCACTGTATGCCCCCACTATTTGTTTTGTACTACGTACAGAGCTAAGGAAGATGTTGACATACATAAGCAATAATAATAATACAATGCTGCCTAAGGGCCTTTTTTCACTAGCCTTCGATTTGCGATTTGATTCTGATCGCAAATCGCAAGGTACATTAAACTAATGGAAACTGCAGTAGCAATTTCCATTAGTGCGATCCGATTGCGATGCGATTTTGGTTAAAGCGCAATCGTTGTTCTGCCGCGGTTTGTATGCGATTGAGCTGTACTATAATGAGTATAGTAGCTCAATCGCAATCGCATGGTGGAAATTGAAACGCGATTGAGATCGCGATCGGAATAGTGGAAAAGAGCCCTAAAAAGTTATAGTCACTGACCACAAGTCGTACAATGGATCTCCTAGGAGAAAAGTTCTGATGTTTCTTTCAATATGTCACTGAGATCTTCTCTTGGGAATGTATTTCCTGCCCACTGCTTACGTGTTATTCTGATTTGCCTTCTTTGATTGACTTGGAGATAATTGCTATCCTTTTATTACATTATACTTTCTGAATGCTTTTAAAATAATAAACCGCTGATCATTTTATTATCGCCATTCTGGGGTAATTTGCAGTCTATTCTTATAATAATTACATGGTTTACTTATCTGTTCTCTCCGTGAAGTCACAAGGGGAACATGTTTTGCATACAGCATTTTGTATGTTTTCTTTATCTGGCTGATTAGATTTTTCACGGCGCTGAGAATTTTTCACTAGAGAACTTTATTGTAGTGTGAGGTTTGCACGCCAGGGGAGCCATGTTGTGGATTAATAATGAACAAACCTAAAAGTTTTTTCCGCAGTCTTTCCTTTTTATCATTTGACATCCGCTTATTATTCTGCTTTCAAACGCAATGGATAACTTAAATTGAGAGTAGAAATTAGCATACTTCCAGCAGCTTTATTACTTATATTTTGTCACACAGTATATTTGCCTCAGACTGAGAAAATAAAATAATTACCTTGCTGATGGCTTGCAGATTAAATCTATACATGTTCGCATTATGCTCGGTCCCAAACCTAGACGATTGTATATCAGAGGAGATTCAAGGCGCTTGTAGAGATAAACTAGGTCATGTGTTTCTTACTTCCAGTACAAAATGTTACCCGGTCGCAGTTATTTGTTACAAACCGCGAGCCAGTGTGCTACATTATCTTAATGTGTTGCTTAGATTCATATCACTTTCTATAAAAAAGTACAGGTTTCATTAGAAAAACAATGAGCCGACTGTTTGCTATATAATGCACACTGATAGAGAAGAGAGCAGTTTTTTCTATGATTTTATGGTTATCACCTCTCTAAGAGAAGATGGCAAACAGAAGCATATGCTTACTCGGTGGTTGGTGCTGGGACATATTGGATCCTGCCAGAATATGATCACTTGAATTAATGTCATCCTTCGATGATGTTACCGCAAAGACTTCAGTGCTTTCACCTATAAAAATGGTGCCTTTGCTCAATAATAATACAAAATGTTGTGTGAATGTCAGTTTCCCTACAAAACACAAAGAAACCTAAAATAGATGAATAGTTTTGCTGCAACGTGATAAAGGCCCATTCCTCGAAACCATTTACAACTTCAGTAGCCCTCATCAAAATCTCACCATCTCCTTCAATGCAGCTCTTCACAGAGATTCTTCTGGCCATTTTATTGTCTTAGACGTGACCCCAATTGTCACACATCCCATTGATGTTATTAAGCATGGAACAATATGCTGTAATCATTTGCACTTCACATATCGCAACAAATGGAAACCCTAAGAAACCTTTTCTATCTTACACTGGGGTTTCATTACACTGTAGCCAAGCTCTGGATAACTACTGCTCCCAGCATGGCTGCTACCATTCCTGCAGAGTTCTGCTACATAGTATTGGAACTTTACCACGCAATTATTTTTTGGTGTACCCTGCTCCCAAATTTCCAGCTATAGCTGAATTTTAATATGGGCGTCTATGGCCGCGGTCAAATTTCCCCAGATTTCACCCAAATAATTCAGTTTGCATTAACAAATTTGATATCGTTCAAGCACAGACTGAATGTCTTTGTTAACCATTATTCTAGGAATAAAAAGATTAAATTGTAAAACATTCCAAACTTTATTAGCACACAGTTTTGCCTGACCCTGGGCCTGATGTACTGAACACCTGTAAGGTTGCCGTGCACAGGGAGTGCACAGTGATTTTACAGTTACTAGCACAGGGGGAGCAGTGGCCATTAACCTATTAGTGGTGCACGTGTTGCTATAGTGACATACAGGGCCAGTTCTAGACTTTTTGCTGCCTGAGCAACTTGTGAGGATGCGAACCCCCCCCCCCCCCCCCCGATTTGGCTCAATCGCATAGCACCGAAGAATGTTCACCCTCACTAAAGGGTAGGTAGCTAGGTATAGGTGCCCTCTGTATAGGGTGGCCTGGTATAGTTGCCCCGTTATAGGTAGCTAGTATAGTTGCCTCCAGTATAGTTGTCCCAGTATAGGTAGTATAATTGCCCCATATAGGTAGTAAAATTGCCACCGTATAGGTAGTATAAATGCCCCAGTATAGGTAGGTAGTATAGTTGCCTCAGTACAGGTAGTATAGTTGCCCCCCTATAGGTAGTATAATTGCCCCCCTATAGGTAGCTAGTATAGTTGCCCCAGTAAAGGTAGTATAGTTGACCCCATATACTGCACTGTATATTTAGTATAATTGCCCCGTAGAGGTACTATAATTGTCCCACTATAGGGAGCCTAGAGGGGGTAGCAGCCAGGAAAGGGGGGTGGCAGCAGGCAAAGCGGTTTGTAGAGGGGGTCCGACCCCTCCTTCCTGGCTGCTACCCACTCCAGCTCACTTCACGGCAGCCCCCCCACGGCCAGCTGTAAGCTAAGTGGCGGCTGGGCAGGCACACTTCCTGGTCCTACCTGGTGCCAACCCCAGACTTCCGCCGCCTGAGGAAGATGCCTCGCTTGATAATGTACAGGGTAACACCGCAGTAATGCACGTGTAACTAATGAGTTAATGGTCATCCACCCCTGCACTAGTAATGGTAAAATTGCCATGCACTCCCTGCACATGGCAACTTTCCCAGAGTTTAGTGCATCAGGCCCATTGTTGCTTATTACACCAAAGTTACAATCAATCAGGTAAATCCTTTTAGCTGTTAGTAAATTATTGTCTCATCCCTTCCCTCCTATAACTACCAGCTATGTAGAAGAATTCTATAAAGAAGAGTGCTTTGGAGCTTTCAAAAACAGCACAAGACAAATTGGGGCACAAATGGCACATAAGTGAAACAGTTGCTCAGATAGATCCAGACTTCTAGCAGCTCTGTCGTACAGTAGTTTTGTACTGCCCAGTGCAGAAAAAAGAAAAAACACTGCTTCCTCTCTGCCCCTCATTTGATCTTTACTTTTTGCTCTATCAGTACTAGTTCTTTTTTTCCACCTTGTTTACACTATTCACCTCAACACACCTAGAAAAACTGGTGATTTCAGGTGAAATTAGAAAAAGCAAAAGTACATTTATTTCAGTAACTCAACTTAAAAGGTAAAACTAATACAGTATATGAAATAGACTCATACATGCAAAGCAAAATATTTCCAGGCTTTATTTGGTATAACTTTGATAATTATGGCTTACAACTTGGGATAATCAAAAAAAATCAGATCGTTAGAGTATTGTGAAAATGTTTAATATTCTAGGCTCAAAGTGTTAGACTCTTATCAGCTAATTAATCCAGAACACTTGCAAAGAGTTCATATTTCATATATTAGTTTCACCTTTTAATTACTGAAATAAATGAACTTTTGCACAATTTTCTAATTTTTGGAGTTTCACCTGCATAACAATGAATGGGGGCTTTGCTAATGAACGCTAAACCAGTGCTCTTGACCGCAATGTAATTCCCACCTGAAATCTGCAGAGAATCTACAAGAATATAGAAGGCAAATTTGGAAGGACGGTAAGCAGCGATTCCACCCAAAAAAAATTGGTAAGTAAAAACATCCAATTTAACGTGAGATCAAATTTTGATTGAACCTGCTCATTTCTACTGTACAGCTGTCCCCAAGCAAAAGCATTGACATTTGACATGCACCACATCCTCTACCAATACTGGTGCTTCTTGGGTTGCTTCTGCCTTCTATTGTTTTGTCTAAAACGTCTAATTGAAAACAGGTTAAAAAAAAATAGTGATGTTTAGGAAAACCTTGGAGTTGCACTCAGAAAGAATAAATAAATGTGTGAGAAATGGGTGTCTGTGTGATTGATGTCAACTTTCTTTTTTTTTTTTTTTTTGTAACTCAATTTTTATTAAGAGGTTCAATATATAAACAGGTTTTACAGATATTCACAGGATATATCTTCTAGGAAAATGTAGCAGATAGATAAACATACCAAAAGTGACAAATTATTCCATAAAACCCAAGAAAGAGAGTAAAGAAGAGAGAACCTCTTTTCTTTCTTTCTTTTTCCTTGTCTAGTATAGAGTCATAGAAGAAGCATATAATAATTAAGGTAAGAATTAATACAGTAACCCTTCACATGACTAATATAGTGGTATGTCATATCCTAGCATTAATTTCAACAGAATAAATCAGGATTAAGGGGCAAAGATAATATTCAGAGAGAGGGGAGAGAGAGGGATGGAGAGGTTAAGATTCAGAGGCTAGATCGAAGTTAATATCCCAAAAGTCCCAGGTTTTACCAAATTGTCCTGCGGAATCGTTGACCAGTGATGACAAATATTCCATTATCCTAATCCTGCGTATGCGGAGGACAACCTCCTCTAGGGTAGGGGGATGATTGTTTTTCCAATTGGCCGAAATTTGCAGTCGTGCGGCAGTGAGGATATGATTTACCATTTTCCGAGTATGAGAGCGGAGCCCTGGTGGAGATTTACCCAAAACATAAACCCATGGGTTCAACTGAATCTTTTTCCTAATAACTTTAAAGATCAAGTCAGCTATAGACTGCCAGAATGCCAAAATTTTAGGGCAGAACCAGAATATATGGGCCAGAGTCCCTCTATTACCACATCCCCTCCAACACTGGTCTGAGGCAGTTGGGAATAGCCTGCGTAAAAGTACAGGGGTATAATACCATTTGAACATTAATTTATATATGTTTTCCTTTACGGTAGTGCACAGGGGTGAGCCTGGGGTGCCTGGCACCTGGGTGCAAGATTTTCTCTGGTGCCTATGGGAGTGGTTAAATTAACCACGCCCAACCACATAACCACACCCATGTCCTTCCTAATCACACCCACACCTTCCACCTCTTTACGCATGCATGTGATACCCCATTCCTACCCCTCTTCCATGGGCTTGCTCCTGGCTGGCTTTGGCTTCCTGCGAGTCTGCTAGTCTCTGGACTGACTCAGGCTGAGAGGCTCTGCGAGTGCGACGCAGTCACACACTGCGTATTTATGGCTGCCTGCGGCCACCCTACTCTCGCTCGCTGATGTCGGCTCCTCCCCCCTGCCAAGCCCAAGGTGGGCTGCCTGTATCTTTCCCGTTGCGCCACACAGCCTGCCAGTGTTGCCAACCTTTCACGTTATTTTTTACTGACAAATACCTAAAAATTTACTGACAAAAGATTTTTACTGACAAAAATTCCCCACTAAATGCACATAAGAGACAGCTTTTCCCCATGTAAATGCACATAACGAGAGACAGCTTTTCCCCATGTAAATGCACATAACGAGAGACTGCTTTTCCCCATGTAAATGCACATAACGAGAGACTGCTTTTCACCAGCAAATGCACATAACAAGAGACTGCTTTTCACCAGCAAATGCACATAACAAGAGACTGCTTTTCACCAGCAAATGCACATAACAAGAGACTGCTTTTCACCAGCAAATGCACATAACAAGAGACTGCTTTTCACCAGCAAATGCACATAACAAGAGACTGCTTTTTCACCAGCAAATGCACATAACAAGAGACTGCTTTTCACCATGAAATGCACATAACAAGAGACTGCTTTTCACCAGCAAATGCACATAACAAGAGACTGCTTTTCACCAGCAAATGCACATAACAAGAGACTGCTTTTCACCAGCAAATGCACATAACAAGAGACTGCTTTTCACCAGCAAATGCACATAACAAGAGACTGCTTTTCACCAGCAAATGCACATAACAAGAGACTGCTTTTCACCAGCAAATTCACATAACAAGAGACTGCTTTTCACCAGCAAATGCACATAATGACAAACAGCCAGTGTCCCCAGGATATGTAGCCAGGGGGTATATGTGCCCGGGATATGTAGCCAGGGGGTATATGTGCCCGGGATATGTAGCCAGGGGGTATATGTGCCCGGGATATGTAGCCAGGGGGTATATGTGCCCGGGATATGTAGCCAGGGGGTATATGTGCCCGGGATATGTAGCCAGGGGGAATATGTGCCCGGGATAGGTAGCCAGGGGGTATATGTGCCCGGGATAGGTAGCCAGGGGGTATATGTGCCCGGGATAGGTAGCCAGGGGGTATATGCGCCCGGGATAGGTAGCCAGGGGGTATATGCGCCCGGGATAGGTAGCCAGGGGGTATATGCGCCCGGGATAGGTAGCCAGGGGGTATATGCGCCCGGGATAGGTAGCCAGGGGGTATATGCGCCCGGGATAGGTAGCCAGGGGGTATATGCGCCCGGGATAGGTAGCCAGGGGGTATATGTGCCCGGGATAGGTAGCCAGGGGGTATATGTGCCCGGTATAGGTAGCCAGGGGGTATATGTGCCCGGGATAGGTAGCCAGAGGGTATATGTGCCCGGGATAGGTAGCCAGGGGGTATATGTGCCCGGGATAGGTAGCCAGGGGGTATATGTGCCCGGGATAGGTAGCCAGGGGGTATATGTGCCCAGGATAGGTAGCCAGGGGGTATATGTGCCCAGGATAGGTAGCCAGGGGGTATATGTGCCCAGGATAGGTAGCCAGGGGGTATATGTGCCCAGGATAGGTAGCCAGGGGGTATATGTGCCCAGGATAGGTAGCCAGGGGGTATTATGTGCCCAGGATAGGTAGCCAGGGGGTATTATGTGCCCAGGATAGGTAGCCAGGGGGTATTATGTGCCCAGGATAGGTAGCCAGGGGGTATTATGTGCCCAGGATAGGTAGCCAGGGGGTATAGGGTCCCCGTTTAGGTAGTGACAGGAGCGCACCCAACCCTCCCCTCCCGCCGCTGCTGCCTCTGCCGCCGCCGCTCCCCCCTCACCTTGCAGCAGCTTCAGACCTCAATCAGCGGGCGACCCGACCAGTAAGAAGGCGCCAGGCGCACCCGCTCTATATGCGGAAGTGATGTCACTTCCGCATATCAGTGCGGCGTGCTAGGTCCTAGCGCCCGCCCGCCTGATCGAGGTCTGACGCGGCGCCGGCGGCTAGAGGGAGGGAGGGAGCGAGCGAGCGGCGGCCACAGGGGGAGAGCGGCGGCCGGGCGGCGCCTCTCAGAGGCAGGCGCCTGGGTGCCTTGCACCCGCAGCACCCGCCCAGGCTCGGCCCTGGTAGTGCATATGGAAGATTTTCTGGCATTGTCCCATATACTTTCCCAATCAGTATAGTCTAAGGATTCGTTGAATTCCTCTTCCCAGTATGTCATATAATTATGGCTTGCGGGTTGTTGGGAGCCCTTCTGAGAGAGGATACCATACAATTTAGAAATAGTTTGAGATGGCCTCTGGGTTTCTAAAGTCATTTTCTCAAACTCAGTAAGAGGGGGTAAGTTATTACTAGATATCCTGGAGGCAGTGCAGGAACGGAGTTGTAAATATGGAAGGAATGAAAAAAGTGGGAGTTGGAATTGTGACTGGAACACTGAAATTGGGAGAAAGGAACCTGTTGAGGGATCATATAAATCTTTGAGGTAAAATATATCAGGGTCTTCTGAATGGCGTGAGATAAAGTCAAGTGCTTCCGCAGGACAACCGGGAACCTCTCTAATTCTTTCCAGTGATGTGACCACCCCTCTTAGGCCAAATTTTAATCTAGTGGAATCCCAAATTGTTTTAGTAAAGCGCACCATAGTTAATGCGGAGGGGTAGGACCCATATGATGTCCCATTATACCAGAGCATGGAGCCCAATGAACCAGGGTGAACTGAAGCTTGTTCAATCTGCGTCCATTTGTATCGCAAAGGTTTAGCTGACCATTCAATAGCCTGTCTTAGGTGGGAGGCCAGGTAGTATAGCTTGAAGTTAGGGACTGAGAGCCCACCTCTGGACCTATCGGACTCCATGACCGAAAAGGGGACTCTAGGTCTCTTCCTTCCCCAAATAAATCTCCTGATATCCTTTTGAAATCTGTCCAAGACCTTTGAGGGGACCCTCACCGGCAGCGTCTCAAAAAGATACAACAGGCGAGGAAGGACATTCATTTTTACCGAATAGATCTTCCCAATCCAAGAGATCCCATAAGAGGACCAACGATCAAGATCACGTTCAATCTGCTTCAACAGTGGAGGGAAATTAGACCCATACAGTGTGGCGTACGACTTAGTAATATTAACTCCCAGGTATCTAATAGAGTCTTTTTTCCATTTAAAAGGAAAGTGTGACTTCAAGGAGGAGAGATCTGCCTCAGTTAGATATAGTGGGAGGGCCTCTGTTTTGTCTGGATTGATTTTAAATCCAGAAATCTTTTCAAAAGAGTCTATCAGCTGGAGTAAGTTAGGCAACGAGATCAGGGGTTGGGATAAAGTCAGCATCACATCGTCAGTAAACAATGTTACCTTGTAGTCAACACCCCCTATTTGTATGCCCTTAATATCTTGTGCCTGCCTAATGGCCGCCGCTAAGGGTTCGATGCACAGGGCGAATAATAGGGGAGACAGGGGGCACCCCTGCCTGGTTCCGTTAGAAAGGGGGAAATAGGAAGCAGATGCTAAGGGGATTTTCATTGCCATTTCCACCCCACCGTACAGAGCCCTTATGGAAGACATAAAACTACCCTGAAAGCCAAATCTATCCAGTATTCTGAACAAGTAAGATCAGGCGACCCTGTCGAAGGCCTTCTCCGCATCCAAACTCAGGAGGAGAGAAGGCCTCCGACAGGACCCCACCACCTGAATCAAGTCTATAACCCTACGAGTGTTGTCTCCCGCCTGTCTTTGTGGGATGAAGCCCACCTGATCTCCATCCACCAATGAGGCAACCACTTCATTAAGGCGGCTAGCTAGGATCTTTGTAAAGATCTTAAGATCAGAATTCAATAAAGATATTGGGTGGTAACTCTTCGGGTCAAGAGGGTCCTTCCCATCTTTTGGTATAACTGTCAGTAAGGAACGTTTCATAGAGGTGGAGATAGGGGAGCCATCCATGAATGAGTTAAATAATTTCACCATATAGGGGATCAAGATATGTTGAAAGCGTTTGTAATAAATATAAGAAAGCCCATCCGGGCCAGGTGTTTTCTTATTAGGCAATTCCTTAATAACTAATGCTATTTCTTCAAAGGTGATCTCAGAATTCAAACCTAGCACTTGATTCTCAGAAAGCTGAGGTAGTGTAGTTTTATTCACGAAGGCTTGGAAGCCTTTACTTGTATAAGAGCCAGTCCCCTCCCTGTGGATATTATAAAGGTGAGTATAAAATTCCTCAAAGGTCTTGGACACATGATCAGGATCAGAAGACACAACACCCTTCGAGTTTCTTAAGGCATAAATAGTTCTAGCAATTTGCTCCTTGCGTAATCTTTTCGCTAAGAGAGTGTGCGCCTTGTTACCCTTGTCGTAGTAAAGCTGGTGAGTCCAATTCAGGGCCCGTTCGGCTGCATGTGTTTGTGTTTCCTGCACTTTAAGTTTGGCTGTCTGCCACTCTTCATAATGGATCTTAGAGGGATTTAGTCTATATCTACCTTCAGCCTGTTTCAGTAAATCTAGTTTCCATTGTAAAAGAGCCTGGGCTTCCTTTTTCTTTTTAGACCCTGCCCCAATTAAACATCCCCTAATATAGGCCTTGTGTGCTTCCCATAGAGTGGACATCTGTGAAACTGATTTGATCCTGCTTCCGAGGGGGACCCCCTGTGTCTCGAGTCAGTAGTAGACCAGTCCGGTGACATCCTTTGTCTGTTGGAAGGGGATGTCGCAGCCGGGATGGAGTTTTGTTGGGGTGAGGAGTCCAGGGATTTCCCGTTAGAATGCGAAAGTCCCAATTTCTTAAAGAACTCCGGAGCTTCGTCAGGGTCTTGCAAGATATAGGTCCGGCTATTTCGTGTCACAATCAATTTGAAGGGGAATCCCCATTTGTAGCGTACTCCTGCTTCTTTAAGAGCTGAAGTGAGTGGGCGAAGCTGGCGTCTCTTCTCAAGAGTGACCAGGGAGAGATCACTGTAGAAGCTTAGTGAATTCCCCTCAAAGCTTACTGTGGCCATGTTTCTGGTGACATTTAGAAGGGCCTCTTTGCTCTCAAAGTAATGAAAACGCATGATGACGTCTTTGGGTGCTTGTGGGTTCCTTAGAGAGCTTCCCAGGGCCCTGTGAGCTCTATCTAGACGCCACATTTCGTCAGATTGATCAGGGATTAAATGTTTAAATAAACGGAGCAAGTACTCACGTGGGATGTCTGTGGTCACAGAGTGAGGAATTCCCCTGATGCGAACATTTTGGCATCTGTCTCTATTTTCAGAATCTTCTTGGGTTAGCCAAAGAAAGCGTATGTCTGCTTGAACCGGAGTCTGTTCATCCTCCAAGAGATTCTGCTTGTTTATAAGGTCGTCAGTCTTCTTCTCCAGAGCACTCGTGCGTTCACCTATGACGACAATTTCAGTCTTCAGCTCCTTTGTAGCAGATGTAATTAGCTTGTTCATGTGTGCCATCAAGGAGTCTTTCTGGCGAGTCAGTAAAAATTCCATACGTTCCGCAGTGAGAGGAGACGCAGGTGTCCCAGCTGCAGCCTGAGGAAGATCTTTTGCCTGACCCGAGGAGACGCCCTCTTGTGAGGCCTGGGAATCACGGAGGAATTTCTCCATAGCTTCGGCTTCAGCTTGATGCTTCTTTGCTTTCTTTGGTCCCATCAGCGTTCCGGGTCACTAAGAAAGGTATCCCCGAGAGTAAATGCTTAGTGACAGCCCTCCTAGGGGGATAAATCAGCGGCAGCAAGGACGGAGTTCAGAGGCACACAACCATCCGGATCGAGCGGTAGCCACGCCCCACCAACTTTCTTTTTTTTTTTTTACTTTGTATAACAAAATATAATAACAAAAGGAAATGTTAACTGAAATGCAGATTAGTGAGTCCTTCAAAACAAAACTGTGTCTGCCTATCAAAATATAAAGCTAAATATAAAAAAGGAAAATAGTGCATACTAGGAAACTGTTCCACAAGGGTCAGTGGTGGGCCAAGTTCTCTTCAGTTTTTCTTTATATATAAACTAGCTGATGGCCCGGCGTTGCCCAGGTATGTATTTGGCTGGTGTTGGCTCCGCCGACTTTTTCTAACTCTAACACAATTACTTAATGACCTAGTTTGTGAGCTTTGCTGTCTTTAGCATCAAAAATCTGTGTTGAAATGAAAAAAATCTGATTGAATGTTTGTGGCTCCACCCCCTTTTTTGAATTTGAACCCCAGTCACCCATTGACCCAACTATACCAGGTTTGAGGCTTGTGCCCAGAGCAGGGACAAGGTCCTCCAGCACCCAAGGCTGAGACACCAAAGTGCGCCCCTCCATCCCTCCCACCCCAACCGTCACACACTGATTGCTATTAGACTAATAGGTGCCCCAGGGCCCACAACCTCCCCAACACCTTAATATCTAGTTATCTGGCTTGCAGTCACTGCTATGTATCCCCTTTTCTTATTTCTTTCTGCTTCAAACACAATTAGGAATGACAGCTGAATGAATTGTGCGCCCCCCTCCTACACTGCGCCCTGAGGCTGGAGCCTCTCCAGCCTATGCCTCGGCCCGGCCCTGCTTGTGCCATTAAAAGTGCAAGAATGGCAGCAATTAAATATTCATCTTGAAAATCAATTAGTGAATTTTGATTGGCTTTTGTAGGCTCCACCACTTTTCTGAATATTAATCCCAGTCACCCAGTGACCAACTGCGCAAAGTTTGAGAACCCTACCATTAACAATGTAAGAATGACTGCAATTTACATTTTCCCAGTGAAATTTGTATTTGTCTCTGCCCACTTTTTGGTTATGGGGATAAAAAATACCCTATATGTTATTCCAGATAATGTACTATGTGTGTGCCAAATTTCATTCAAATCGATTCAGCCATTGATGCGTGATTGAGTAACAAACATCCAAACATCCAAACTTTGCATTTATTATATTAGTGAGATGAACTAGTGGATTGAGTAAAAAGTAATGTTATCATCTTCACAGGTTATATGTAATGATGTAGAATTATGATTATTTGGCAGGATAGTGACATTCTGGCAATGGATCTTGACAGCATGGGTATATGGCAGATGAAATTTAATATTAATAAATGTAAGGTCATGAATTTTGCACATGCCAAAAGCAGAATACCAGATAACCTAAATGTGATACAGCTGGGAACACCAAATTTTGATAAAGACTTCAGAATGCTGGTTGATAATAATTTAAGCAACCCTACGCAATGCCAAGCAGCAGCACCTAAAGCAAAAAAACTAATATGGAATGCAATAAAATTGAAAATTGGATTCTAGCATCCTACCCATGTATGAATCTTGGTCATGCCAATAAAGCTATCTTTGATTTGATTTGAATCCCTTGTGAGGCCACATCGGGTGTATAGGATGTTTTGGGCACTACACTGTAGGAGGAACATTGTAGTTTTAGGAAAGGTATGGGCAACTAGAAAGGTTGGACAAACTGGGTTGTTCAAGTTGGAAAAGAGATGACTTAGACATAACCTAATATATGTATTGCCCTTTGAAGGGCAATACAAAAGCTTGTCAAATTAGCTTTTTATCATTGGACCAAAGGACAAAGAGAACATGAACTATATAGAGGAAATTAGATTTTACCTCTTTTTTTATGGAAAGGAGTATTACACAGGAAGACTGGTTAAGATGGGGGATATCTCACTACAGGAAGTAGATAAAACAAAATGAATACTTTCATTAAGAAAGCTTGGATGCTTTCCCTACTTTAAAGAGCATCTACAACTATGATTTATAGTTGTGCAAAAGTGATGCCTTAATCCAGTCAGGGAGACATTTTCTACCTTGTGAGCCTTTCTTTTTTTTCTAGACAGCACAATGAGGCCCAAAAGATTGAACATCACGCATACATGTCTTTTTCAACCTGGATAACTATAATGTAACTATGCAACAATGGTGTCTCAAGACTAGTGTTGGGCGAACATCTAGATGTTCGGGTTCGGGCCGAACAGGCCGAACATGGCCGCGATGTTCGGGTGTTCGACCCGAACTCCGAACATAATGGAAGTCAATGGGGACCCGAACTTTTGTGGTTTGTAAAGCCTCCTTACATGCTACATACCCCAAATTTACAGGGTATGTGCACCTTGGGAGTGGGTACAAGAGGAAAAAAATTTTTAGCAAAAAGAGCTTATAGTTTTTGAGAAAATCGATTTTAAAGTTTCAAAGGGAAAACTGTCTTTTAAATGCGGGAAATGTCTGTTTTCTTTGCACAGGTAACATGCTTTTTGTCGGCATGCAGTCATAAATGTAATACATATAAGAGGTTCCAGGAAAAGGGACCGGTAATGCTAATCCAGCAGCAGCACACGTGATGGAACAGGAGGAGGGTGGCGCAGGAGGAGAAGGCCACGCTTTGAGACACAACAACCCAGGCCTTGCATGAGGACAAGAAGCGTGCGGATAGCATGCTTTGTACCACCATGCAGTCATAAATGTAATAAAGATAAGTGGTTCAATAAACAGGGACCACGCGGCAACGCTAACCCAGCAGCAGCACACGTGATGGAACAGGAGGAGGCGCAGGAGGAGAAGGCCACGCTTTGTGAGACACAACAACCCAGGCCTTGCATGAGGACAAAAAGCGTGCGGATAGCATGCTTTGTACCGCCATGTAGTCATAAATGTAATAAAGATAAGAGGTTCAATAAACAGGGACCACGCGGCAACGCTAACCCAGCAGGAGCAGCAGCAGCAGCACACGTGATGGAACAGGAGGAGGCGCAGGAGGAGAAGGCCACGCTTTGTGAGACACAACAACCCAGGCCTTGCATGAGGACAAAAAGCGTGCGGATAGCATGCTTTGTACCGCCATGTAGTCATAAATGTAATAAAGATAAGAGGTTCAATAAACAGGGACCACGCGGCAACGCTAACCCAGCAGCAGCAGCACACGTGATGGAACAGGAGGAGGCGCAGGAGGAGAAGGCCACGCTTTGTGAGACACAACAACCCAGGCCTTGCATGAGGACAAAAAGCGTGCGGATAGCATGCTTTGTACCGCCATGTAGTCATAAATGTAATAAAGATAAGAGGTTCAATAAACAGGGACCACGCGGCAACGCTAACCCAGCAGCAGCAGCAGCAGCAGCACACGTGATGGAACAGGAGGAGGCGCAGGAGGAGAAGGCCACGCTTTGTGAGACACAACAACCCAGGCCTTGCATGAGGACAAAAAGCGTGCGGATAGCATGCTTTGTACCGCCATGTAGTCATAAATGTAATAAAGATAAGAGGTTCCATAAACAGGGACCGGCAACGGTAACCCAGCAGCAGCAGCAGCAGCAGCAGCACACGTGATGGAACAGGAGGAGGCGCAGGAGGAGAAGGCCACGCTTTGTGAGACACAACAACCCAGGCCTTGCATGAGGACAAAAAGCGTGCGGATATAGCAGCAATGCTTTTTGCCGCCATGCAGTCATAAATGTAATACAGATGAGAGGTTCAATAAACAGGGACCGGAAACGCTAAACCATCCCAGATGTTCATCGGTCATGTTACTTGGTTGGGGTCCAGGAGTGTTGCGTAGTCGTTTCCAATCCAGGATTGATTCATTTTAATTTGAGTCAGACGGTCTGCATTTTCTGTGGAGAGGCGGATACGCCGATCTGTGATGATGCCTCCGGCAGCACTGAAACAGCGTTCCGACATAACGCTGGCTGCCGGGCAAGCCAGCACCTCTATTGCGTACATTGCCAGTTCGTGCCAGGTGTCTAGCTTCATGCCCGGTTTCAGGTCCAGCGGTGCCAGCCACAAATCCGTCTGTTCCTTTATTCCCCTCCAAATTTCCTCCCCTGTGTGCTGCTTATCCCCAAGGCAGATCAGATTCAGCAACGCTTGCTGACGCATGCCAACAGCTGTGCTGCACTGCTTCCACGATCCTACTGCTGCTGGTGCTGGGTTAGCATTTCCGGATGAGGTACAGCTTTGAGATGCGTTGGAGGAGAAGGAGTCAGAGAGGTAGGTGCTGCTGTTGTTATCCAGCTGTTTGTGGCGTGGGCAACACCCGCGCCGTAGCAGGTGAGGAATCGCTGCCAGGCTCCACAAGGTTCACCCAGTGCGCGGTAAGGGAGATGTATCGACCCTGGCCGAACGCACTCGTCCAGGTGTCAGTGGTGAGGTGAACCTTGCAGGCAACGGCATTCTTCAAGCTTCGGGTTATTTAGCTGACCACGTGCTCATGCAACTCAGGCACTGCAGAGCGCGCAAAGTGGTAGCGGCTGGGAACCACGTAACGTGGGATGGCCACTGACATCATGCCCTTGAAGCTGTTTGTCTCCACCACTCGATATGGCAGCATTTCGCAGGCCAGAAGCTTGGCTATGCTGGCTGGCTGTTACTGCCACGGCCCGGGGGTCATTTGCTGGCAATTTCCTCTTGTGCTCAAACATCTCAGAGACAGACAACTCAACCGTAGCGCTGCACACCGAAGGGCTGTTGGTTGTTGTGTTTGATGAACACTGGGAGACCTCAAGAGCACTAGTCCGGAAAGTGACAGTGTCAGCATCGTCTGATGTTTGTGAATGTTGTGAACCACGCAATGGCTGGGCTACTGCTGCTGCTGAGGCGGGTCTGGTGGTGAGTCTGGTGAACCCAAGAAAGGCAGTGTTGCTGGTGGTACCCTGTCCTGCCGCGTTTGCCCACAGAGTGGGATGTTTGGATAGAATGTGGCGGCTCATGCTGGTGGTGGAGAGGTTGTTAATACTTTTCCCCCTGCTCAGGCGGGTCTTGCACACCTTGCAAATCGCCATGGTAACATCCTCAGTGCAGTCTTCAAAGAAAGCCCAGACTTTAACTGGCTGAGGACTCGGACCTCGTGCGTGATGTGCTGGTGCTGCTTAACCCACTGCTGGACGCTTGAGAGGTCATCCAAGTAATTATCTGGTCCTGCTCTTTTGGATCTGTGAGGGTTGTTGTCCTGGACAACATGGGCAGTATTGAGTGGGTTTTCTTGGGTGCTCCCCTGTGGCCTGTACGTGAACCGTCAGGGGAAACACCTCTTCCCTTGCCCCTCCCTCTTTCACCGGATTTCTTCCTCATTTCACTTATCCTTAAAGTACACGCTGACTGGCAGCAGTACAGTGGCAGTACAGAAATGCTATACAGTGGTGGGTGAGCGGTGTACCACTATTGTCAGCAGTGACACAGAGCACAATGCTATACAGTGGCGGGTGAGCGGTGTACTACTGTTCCCAGCAGACACAGAGTGGAAGTAAACACAATGCTATATAGTGTGGCTGAGCCGTGTACACAGAGTGGCATTAAACACAATGCTATATAGTCTGCTATATAGTCACCCCGAACAGGGTGATGTTCTGCAGAACCCGAACAGTGGCAAACACTGTTCGCCCAACACTACTGGGAGGGAACGCAGATTTTAGTACCTAAACACACGATACAACATGTTTTCCGGGGTCGGACTCTGAGGCACATACAGATGGTCCCGATCATCATCCTCATCATACAACTCTTCTCCTGAGTCTGACCCACCCACCACCTCTGCCACCCCAACATCCCCAGACACAGACCCCTCATCGTCCTCAACATTAACTTGGGATGCTGGCCTGAGCCAGACCTCCTCCTCCACATCAGGCCCCACCATCTCCTCAATGGCAGCCCTCATTAATCGCTCTGGCGACGGACTGATGGACACAACGTTCTCCTCCGGGGAGGGCTGCTGCTGACCACTGGCTGCTGGGGTGGATGTTATAGCTTGCGTGGGGCGTTGGCTGTTGCTGTTGTTGGGAGTGCTGCTCACAGCGGAGGTCTCTGGGGAACTCATGTTGAGCTCATATAGTGGTTGACGGTGAGTGGAGTATTACTGATCCCAGCAATATACACACTGACTGGCAGAGTACGCAATGCTATATAGTGTGGCTGAGCGGTGTACACAGAGTGGCAGTAAACACAATGCTATATAGTCTGGCTGAGCGAGCGGTGTACTACTGTTCCCAGCAGAATCAGAGTGGCAGTAAACAATGGTATATAGTCTGGCTGAGCGGTGTACACAGAGTGTCAGTAAACAATGGTATATAGTCTGGCTGAGCGGTGTACACAGAGTGTCAGTAAACAATGGTATATAGTCTGGCTGAGCGGTGTACACAGAGTGGCAGTAAACACAATGCTATATACTCTGGCTGAGTGAGCGGTGTACTACTGTTCCCAGCAGACACAGAACAGTAAACAGAATGCTATATAGTGTGGCTGAGCGAGCGGTGTACCACTATTCCCAGCAGACACAGAACAGTAAACAGAATGCTATATAGTGTGGCTGAGCGAGCGGTGTACCACTATTCCCAGCAGACACAGAACAGTAAACAGAATGCTATATAGTGTGGCTGAGCGAGCGGTGTACCACTATTCCCAGCAGACACAGAACAGTGAACAGAATGCTATATAGTGTGGCTGAGCGAGCGGTGTACCACTATTCCCAGCAGACACAGAACAGTGAACAGAATGCTATATAGTGTGGCTGAGCGAGCGGTGTACCACTATTCCCAGCAGACACAGAACAGTGAACAGAATGCTATATAGTGTGGATGAGCGAGCGGTGTACCACTATTCCCAGCAGACACAGAACAGTAAACAGAATGCTATATAGTGTGGCTGAGCGAGCGGTGTACCACTATTCCCAGCAGACACAGAACAGTGAACAGAATGCTATATAGTGTGGCTGAGCGAGCGGTGTACCACTATTCCCAGCAGACACAGAGTGGCAGTAAACAGAATGCTATATAGTGTGGCTGAGCGAGGTACACAGAGTGGCAGTAAACAGAATGCTATATAGTGTGGCTGAGCAAGCGGTGTACTACTATTCCCAGCAGACACAGAGTGGCAGTAAACAGAATGCTATATAGTGTGGCTGAGCGAGGTACACAGAGTGGCAGTAAACAGAATGCTATATAGTGTGGCTGAGCAAGCGGTGTACTACTGTTCCCAGCAGTGACACAATGACAGGGGGGACCCTGGCTAGCGTGGCTGGAGCGCGAACTACCCTGCCTGCCTACCCAAAGCTAAACCCACAGACAAATGGCGGAGATATGACGTGGTTCGGGTATTTATTTACCCGAACCACGTGACAGTTCGGCCAATCAGAGCGCGTTCGGGTCCGAACCACGTGACCCGTTCGGCCAATCACAGCGCTAGCCGAACGTTCGGGGAACGTTCGGCCATGCGCTCTTAGTTCGGCCATATGGCCGAACGGTTTGGCCGAGCACCGTCAGGTGTTCGGCCGAACTCGAACATCACCCGAACAGGGTGATGTTCTGCAGAACCCGAACAGTGGCGAACACTGTTCGCCCAACACTACTCAAGACTCTGACAAAGTATGTATCGGTGAATTAAAGTGGAACTCTACTGTTGCTGGGAAGTACTCAGTACCCTTTGGTTAAATTACTGGATATACAATCCAGGGATCACTGGCAAATCTTATTTTCAAAATAAAAACTTAGGCCTGTACAACTTAATAATTCACCATGGTGCCTAAAAGAGCCTGTGATGTGTGAGTTTCCAAGCATGCTGCCCTTCAGTGAATGAGTTCAGTTGTTGAAAATTAGCAACAGTCTCCTACAGCATGCACATTACTCATGCAGCAAGATGTGTTATTTCTAGATAGTCAACTCTCCACAGAGAGAATGCAAAAAGGTCCAATTTCAGCTTCAGTTAGTTTTGGAAATTTACTGCTGGCTGCAAATTGAAATTGAAAGCACTTTTTGGCCTGATTGTCTGATAAGGTATGTGTATATGGTTTCAGCCTTTGTAATAACACCTGGGAGGCCTGGATATTGTACTAGGCACTGTAGGCTCGAGTCTACAGGCACCATGTGCTCAAAGGCAGCAGGGCAGCAGTTGCATCACACTTCGATTTGCCACCGGTGGGTCACCAGTTCATACTGCCATTGTGGTATGTTTAAATCTGTCGGCCCCCACTGATGGATGCATGCATGACATGCCAGGGATGAGGCAGCTCATACTCCTCTATAGTCCAGCGTCCAATAAGTCCTGCCCTCCTACTGGCTTTCTGTGTGCGGGCTAGGGAGTGGGAACTGAGAGCTGAGGTGTAAGGTCTGTGAGGACGATAGAGCCGTACAATGCTGCAGTGCACTATGACTGGAGATAAGACACTGTCATCCCCCACTGCTGCCTGCATGACATGCCTGGGATGATCGCTCCTCCTCCATAATCTGGCATCCATTAAGTCCTGCTTCCCACCTTGCTGTCTGTGCATGGGCTAGAAAGGGAGAGGAGGAACTGAGGTCTGGTAGCAAGAGGGGGCCACACAGAGCTGCAAAACACTGTGATTGGAGGGGACAGAGAGCAGCCTGGTGGTGGCATCTATGACTTTGGGAGAGTGAGGTAAGGGTGAGGCTTCAGATATAGCCAATATGCAGAGTCTGATTAGAATTACTTCCAATGAATGTAACATAGAATACACACTTAGAACTCTCATTGAAAAATAATTTTGGTCTGTCTGAAATTGCTATTATATAGACATACATTGATTGGAACTAATTGCTAGTCTGAACTCTGCGTATTGGCCATGTCTTGCAACCAACTCTTAAATACAGTCTTTTGACTGTATGTTAGCTTTATGTTTTCAATGTGATGACTTAGAAGGTAATATTCCCTTCTTTTCAAGCTGAAAGATATTTACTCCCCTCTGCGAGGTGTGTGTACTGCCCATTGAATAATGACTCTGTCCTGATCCGACTTGAGCACAGACAGCATACCATTTGCCTAAGAGTACTTGAACTATAAAGTCATGTCATGATTTTGTGTGAGTACACCACTGCTCTGTATTTGTGACATAACATTAATAATATAATTGTTATTGTATGTGTCCAGATAAGCAGCTTTTCTATTTGCTGTTCAATACTTTCCTTATTTTAGATAGTGTTTAAATAGTGTTTTGTAAGTTTGCAGCTTGTAGCATATTAAATGACAGCTAGGTGGTGCTGTTTGGCTCCTAAAGCTGTTTTTGGTTGTAATGTTGGATTCAGAAATGGAGGTGTTGATTCAGACACAGCGTTATGAAGTAGGATTAAATAAATACATTCTGATTACTGAGCCCCTTAGGGAGTTATTGAGTTTTCACACATGTGAGTCTACCAAGAAATGTTTGTTACTTTATAGAGAACAGGCCAGTAGCAGAGGAGGCCAGCCATTATCTGTAGATTATAAATGGCCCAGGTTTGTCACTGAAGATGTCCAGCTTCCTCAGTGTATGGCTCCCAGTGTGTAACCTGGACCACATTGAATCACACAACAAGCCGGGAGCCATGCATGGATGCTGGAAAGCTGCTGGGAGGTGCAAGATGTATTGAAGAAGGCAGACAGAAGATCATTGAGTATTTACTGCTCTAAACCCCCCAATCCCCAAATACTTGGCCCCGTTATCCCACTCAGGAATGCTGGTCAGTTAAGACTTCTGGATGCCTGAGTTCCAGATAACAGGGATTTTGCTATAATTAAGACTTTGCAGCAGCAGGAAGCAGGATCCTGAAGTAGGCCCTAAACTGGTTCTGAGAGGCAAAATAGTTTCTGTTCTGGTCCTGTTCTTTTCATCACTTTTTGTCACTTTCTACAGGGAAGCTACAGTACAAGCTATATGATCTCTTATTTATTTCAGTTAGTCCTTGGCTTAGATTTGATTGGTGGAGTCATGGAGGAATACCACGTTGGTCTTCAAGGGACAGTTTGGTAATAGGAGCCCCAGAATAACCAGAATATGAGAGAAGATAAGACATACTCAGAAAAAGTATTTCACTCAAAATATAAGCCCTACTCCAAAAATAAGCCCTAGTAACAGTTCATAAAAAAGTAAATTTAAATGGTGTCCACGCAGCTACAAAATACATATAAGAAATCAATTGGCAATAGAATGCAGCGGGACAGATAGACCATTCACCAAGGAAAGCAGAGACCCCCAAAGAATCACACTGACAAACCTCAAAACAATAAGGGTTGGCAAGTGGCAAACTCTCTGTAAACGTAGAGTTCTATACATCGTGGAAAAGGAAATTATGAGAAATTCATGACGTAATTCAGGGTTTGGAAAGTTATGATGGCGCTGCAGTAGGTGATGACATGACTATATTAAAATGAATGTTGTGGTTTTTTTTTTTTTTCAAGATGAACCACTTCCCTACCACATGTTTTCCCCCTTCTGTACCAGAGCAACTTCAACATCACGTTCCTCCCATTCATTTGCCAATAACTTTATTGCTACTTTATCGCTACTTATCACACTAAAATTATTATTTTTCCTGGGACAAACTAGGCTTTCTTTGGGCAGTATGTTTTGCTAATACTTGTTTTCTTTTATATGCATTTTACAGGGAAGAAGAATAAAAAAACTGAAAAGAAGCATTATTTCTCAGCTTTCAGCCATTATAGTTTTAAAATAAAATGTGTTTCGATACATAAAACCAACACATTTCATTTATCAATGTGTCCCAGTTAATACAACATTTAAATGGTGTCCTTCAAACAATATATGGTGACAATATTTTATTTGGAAATCAAGGTGTATTTTTCCTTTTAGTTTTTTTTATACTATACAATAGTTGTTATTGTTGTTATTTATTTATTTATAAAGTGCCAACATATGCCATGGTGCTGTAAAAAGCAGAAAACAAACCAGGGATACATAATGATACAGACAATGAAATACATCAAATCTGGACACTGGTACAAAATACAGAACTGGTGATTACAATAGCAGATGTAACATGATAAATAAAATGAATAGCAGAATGCAAACTATTAAATGAATAACATTCCAAGACACAAAAGGGTGAGAGAGTCCTGCCCTTGCGAGCTTACAATCTAAAGTAGTTAATAGTTACAAGCCTTTATATACAAAAATAATAGTAATATACCCTCATGACATACAACCGAAAAAGATCCTAAGGTAACTGTTTATTCTGTTCTTTTTATGCTCTAATTTTTTTAATGTTATAATTTTTTTGTTTTACAAGTGTTTTATTTTGGTAACTATGGGGTAGGGGTGAAAGGGGTTAAAAACATATTTTATTTTTCTATGTAAATGTGTATAATGGTGTATTTGGATGTAGTTTACTTTTTGGCCAGAATATGGCACTACACATAGTTTCTGATTACAGTTAACAGTAGACAGGAACTAGTGTGTGCATCTGTTTACTTTCGGTTTTGCTGAATGAGAGGCTGTGTCTCACTGATGTAGCTCTCATTCATCACAGGCACAGTGATCAGGGTTAGGAACAGCTGCTTCCCATTCCCCGATCACGGAAGAACAGCATAGCAGCAACAGCGAATGGGAGTGATGCAAGAATCACGAACGGCGGCAGTAAACAGTGCATATATATAAATGCCCTTGATCCACAAGTGCAGTACACAGGGGAGTATACAGTATATACTAGTATTAGTATATACATAAATTAACTAGTTACTTGCAGATTGTTGTTTATGGAAAAAGAATACACCCCCTGAAAATAACCCCTAACGTATCTTTTGGAGCAAAAATGTATATAAGATCCTGCGTTATTTTCTGGGAAACAGCTGCTCTGGATTTCCATACAGACCACAAAGTCCCAGGCCTTTGGTGGCAGACGTGTTGGGGCTGATGTTTATTGCAATAGTCTGCAGCAGAACAGCTATTGCACAGTTACTTGTCCCTGCAGTGCCATATTTCTCCTTCTTGAGTAATCAATGTCTGCTTTGCTATTCCCCCCCCCCCCCCCCCCCACGGGGAGGGCCTCAGAGCAGGCTTGAAACACTGGTGGGGAGAAGGAAGGCAGCTAGCAGGTACAGGTAGTTATGTAACAGCAGCTCCGCACAGGGGGAAGAGGGTGCATGCTTGTTGGCTTGTCCACCTGAGATTGAGATATGAAATGTTGTTGTGTACTTTATAACTATTGAGGTGTCCAAAATTCATATGCACTACCCATGTGCATACTGAAGCACAGAAAGACTTTGAAGGCAACGTCTGCTGCTCGGCTGGAAACTGGAATGTCAGGCATTTCTCAGTGAATGCCTTACACTGTAAGTCCGTGGGCAGTTACCAGCTGGGCCGCGGCGGGTCTGGCCTCCCTCCCCACTCCCCCCTGCGGCGGCCGCTCCTGTTACCTTATGAGCTGGCGGCCGCTTCCTTTCTGATTCCCCCAGCCGCTCTCCTCTCTGCAGCATCTTCTATTAACAGCAGCACATCCCATGGCTGCTGTAAGGAGGGAAGGAAGCGAGAAAACGGTTCCCATGGTAACGACGATCGCCGCTACAGGAAGTCGCTGTCCTGCTTCCTTCCCTCCTTATAGTAGCCGTGGGATGCGCTGCTGTAAATAGAAGATGCTGTAAATAGAAGAGGAGAGCTGCTGGGGGAATCTGAATCTGAAAGAGGAAGCGGGGGGAGTGGGCTACCTGGCGGCAACTATACTAGCTATACAGGGGCAACTAGCTATACAGGGGCAACTATACTAGCTAAACAGGGGCAACTAGCTATGCAGGGGCAACTATACTAGCTATACAGGGGCAACTAGCTATACAGAAGCAACTATACTAGCTATACAGGGGCAACTATACTAGCTATGCAGGGGCAACTATACCAGCTATGCAGGGGCAACTATACTCCCTATACTAGGATACTAGGGGAAACTATGACTAGATACCCTATACAGGGGGCACTTATACTTGGCTACCTACCTATCTGGACACTCCAAATGGGGGGACTCCCGCTGCTAACCCCGACACAAACCCCCTTCCCCCCACTAACCCCGACTCCACCACTCAATCCGCCCCCCGGGCCCCAGAGGAAAGTTTGGTCTGGTTAGAGGTCCCCAGGCTGAAAAAGGTTGGGGACCACTGCCTTACAGGGTGCATGGGAGAATGATCTTCCCCAGTTTAGTTTTCCTGGGTGCAGGCTGCTATTGGGTTTTGAGGTGAGAATTGGACACAGAATTGGACACAGTAGGAGTGCAGGCTTTGCTTATCTAGCATTACTGTGTAGTTAGTGGGAGGTTACTGTAAAAGCATCATTATAGAATGCAGAAGGATTTAGCGGTGGCAATGTTTTTCAAGAATATTCTGCAATAAAAAAAAAAACTGTAGTAGGCATACTAATATATCAGCACTGTTACCTGTATAAAATAACAAAATACTCTCTTTTGATCTCTCTTTGCCTTATCTCTGCACACCTTCTAGTGTAGTCTCCCCATCCTTTCCTTCTCTTTCTGCACACAACCTCTCTCTTCAACCCTCTCTCATTCGGGTTGATTCACTAAACCGTGCTATGATAAATAGCACGCCTTATCAGAGATAGCATGCCTTATCAGAGATAACACACCTTATCAAAGTTAACACACCTAATCAGAGTAGTATAGCAAGCGCCACGAACCAACAGGGGTCAAGTTCGTAGCGCACGCTATGCTACTCTGATAAGGTGTGTTAACTTTGAAAAGGCGTGTTATCTCTGATAAGGCATGTTATCTCTGATGAGGCGTGCTATTTGTCATAGCATGGTTTAGTGAATCAACCCCATTGTTTCTCTGACCACCAGGGCCGGTTCTCTCAAAACATTTGCATCAGGCGGCAAAGATTACAGGGGCAGCATGTTTGTACTGTGTTTACACTAACAACATACAGTCAGAGTAGAAGGAGAAGTGAGAGGAGAGCGAGGTGAACAGGTCATCATTGGGGAAAAGCAGCGTGTTGTGCTGTGTGAGGAGTCTGACAGTGAGTGAGGAGGGGGGAGGTAAGAGAGCAGCAGTGTTTAATTTGACACACAGCAGAAGAAATGAGGTGGCAATGCTGTCCTGACTGGGGAGGAGTGGAGTGGCTGAGGGTGAGCAGTTTGTTTGTCACAGACTCACAGCCAGCCCGTGTGCTATAGTGTTGAGCTGCAGCATGTCATGTGAGAACATTAAATGAAGCAGAGTAAATTGTTGGGTGCTGTGCGATCATTCCAAATCGGGGGTTGTGGGACGCATTCTAACAAGTTTGCCTCAAGCAGCAAAAAGTCTGGAACCGGCCCTGCTGACCACCTTCTCTTTATCTGCCTACCCCCTCTCTCTCTCTCTCTAGTACTCTCTGTCCACTCTCACTTTTGTAACGATTGTGGAACTTTCTCCGTGATCAGCGCACCACGCGTGCGCTGACACGGCGGAAATCCTCCACAAGCGTATATTTGCAGGCACCCAGCAAAAGGTGCTACGCACCTGTAGAGGGAAATTCCTGTCGGCAGATGGCGCTGGGGAGTGCAGAGGAACCAATCCTCTGTACCTCCACAAGTGCCAGACAGGAATTGTACGAAGCGCAGAACGCAATCGCAAGAGAGGCGATTGCGAATGAGATTGAGCAAAGGGACAGGTTGTATGTGTGTGCGCCAATCTAGTCGCCACCCCGCGACCGCGCACACACAACAGCAGATATGAAATAGGAACGCGATCGCGAGAGGTGCGATCGCCAGACGTGACACAAGGCAGATCAGAATAGAATACGAGGGTAGCAAAGGCACAGCAAATAATACAATAAGGAGATATGGAAAATAACAAACGCTAGCTAACCGCGAACACCGCACTCATTCGCAACAGTGCACGCGGTTATGCGCGGTCTCCACGTGATAAGCACAATAGAGACAAGCACGCCTAACTAACCATCGACAGACAAACATGAAACAGAGGACGCGAGCGCTTGCTTAACGGTTACCTCACCGAGCCACCAGCAAGCGTAGCAGACAAGACAGACACACGAAAACAGGGACAAGCGAGAGATTAGATCCACAGCACTAGCGAAAAGTGGCTAGCGCGATCCAGGTACAGAGTAGCAGAACAGAAGGATCCCCAGCGCTAGCGAAAAGTAGCTAGCGCGATCCCATGAGACAGAACAGAAGAGATAGCTGGTAGCAACCGCTGCACCAGCTATACTCCAAGAACAGAGATCAGAACCATTTCCTGTCGACCACCTTTGGGGCAGGACAATGGCAACAGGCAAGACAAGACAGAACAGGCAATACAGATAATACAACCTGACTGGGCTAGAAGGGGAGCCTAAAGCAACCCCCAGGAATTAACTATACTAGATAGCAATGGCTGACACTCCAGCAGTGTCTATCAGGAACAGACCATGGAAAGGAAATGACCAGCAAAGCCTTCTGGGAAACATAAAGCTCTTATAGTGCCAGTCATCAAAGAAGGCAGGTAGAGGATTTGCATAACGAATGTATGCAAATTCCCCAGCAAGAGAACAGACCAGAACTTGCAATGGAAAGACAGGTCTCTGTTCCAGAGTCCTGCAGCATGCAAACCTAAACAATGGTCAAAAGGCTGCCTGCCTGCGCAGGCAGCTGAGCGGATTCTCACAACTTTCTATGATTCTCTGCTCACTCTTGTACTCTCCACTCACCAGTTCTCTTTTTTCGCTCTACTCTTTAATCCCAGCCACCCTTACTGTGACAACCTACTCTCCACTCAGGGCTCTGTAGGGAGACCACTATAGCTAGGGACACAATAGGGGAGCTAAAAGCAGTTGTTACTACTATTATTATATATTCATATAGCAATAACATTTTCTGCAGCACTTTACAGAGTACATAGTCAGGTCACTGACTGTCCTCAGAGGAGCTCACAATCTAATCCTTTTCACAGTCATAGGCCTACCATATTATTATGTATTTATATAGCACTGACATCATCTTCCTTTAGATTTGCTGGATCAGAGTATAGCGTCAGGGAGTCTAGGGGTGTTTCTGGCCAAGAGGAGTGCTCTTAAACCGGCTCTGTGGCGAGGCTGAGAGCAGCGCTAAGTCAGTGTGCCTGGGAACTCTGCTGGAACATGTCCTATTCCGCCGCCATCTTAGCTCCACCCCATTAATATTATTATTGATTTATATAGCGCCAGCATCTTCTGTGGAGTTGTATATACCAAGCCCTGGATAACTTTGAAACGTCACAGAAAATTTTCATATTTAAAACATCAAATGATAAAATCAAAGTGGAGCACTTTGACAAATGCATTTATTATAGCATGTTGTCGTTTGTTGTTTTGTTTAATGTGAAGATTTCCTTACTTCACAAAAGTATTTTAAAGTGGATCCGAGATGAACTTTTACTCATTGCATAATTGTGTTCCTTTCCTATTGTTTATAGGGCATTCCTCAAGCCAAATACTTTTTTGTTTTTGTTGTAATACTCTAATTCCCTATAAACTAAACAAGCCCCACCCACAGGTTTTCAGAGAGCCAAGGCACTTTCAGACAGTAGCAAGGGCTCATGGGAGCTTAGTCTGGGCAGGAGGAGGGGGAGGTATTATTAGCCAGAGATTTCAGAGGCAAAGGGGAGGAGGGAGGAGGGGGGATTAGGTTTTTTTGCTCAAGATGCAGATAAGCCTGCCTCTGTGTAATGTTTACAAACATGGCTGCTGTCATTGTATCACAGGAAAAAATAATCATTTTCTATTAAAAGCTGTTTGCAGCTAGATTTGCTGTGTAAACTATCTAAACTTTAGATAAGACATATAGACAAGTTACTTGTTATAGTTAGTTTTTCAGCTCGGATCCGCATTAAGGTCTCTAAATCCCTAATCAATAAAGCAATTATTGATTATGGGCATGGAAAGCGATAATACAGATTAGCCAAGGAATACTGTGTACTCTGCTTCCGCTGCATCCAGTTATCTCCACTTAGCTGTGTTTTCTTTCGGCTCTTCATGTCACTTAAAATAGATAAAGCCTTCACTGAGTTCCAGGGGAGCACAGATAGGATTTGAGCATGAGAGGGACGCTTTCTCTGGGGACAGTAAGCTTTTACATAGCAATAATAATCTCTCCTCTTAGTCTCATTTTGGAAGCGCAGGCAGTCATTGAATACAGAAGATATATTACAATAACAGATGTGTATAGTACAGGGTCAGACCATGGTGATGCCTGATCATTTTTGATCAAATATGACGATTTCTTGTAATGTAACTAAACCTTTGAGGTTGAAGCAGCTGAATATACACAAAACATTTTATTTTACAGGAGTATTACATACAGTTTAACACCACTCCTTTTTTAAATGGGCTCTAAAAAGAGAATAAAAATGGAATTTGAAATTACCTGGGGCTTCCTCCAACCCCCCATAACCCGCGAGGACCCTCGTCGTTCTCTGGGTCCATCTCTGTTCTACCACTGGTGGCTCCGGTAGCACGTGACTTCCTCGGGAGTTGTGCGCAATTGTGCATGCGAGGCCCGTCCGTGCACCTGGCTTGATCACATGCCCGTCGCTGTTCTATGCAAGCACATTCTTTTGAGAACTGCACATGGACAGAACGCTCACGGCAACGGGCATACGATCGAACCCAGCATGCAGATGGGCCAAGCATGCGCAGTTAAGCACGACTCCCAGAGAAGTCACATGCTACTGGTGCCACCAGCGAGAGAGGATAGAGGGGACCCAGAGAACGTTGAGGGACCTCGGAGGCTATGGGCGGTTGGAGTAAGCCCCAGGTAATTTCAAATTCCATTTTTACTCTGTGTTCAGGGTCCCTTTAAAACAAACCTGTGAGGTTTTTAAGCTAACATTTTTCATACTTACCTCCAGGGGCTTCTCCTGTCCTCCACCAGGCCGTTCCAGCGCTAAGACAACCAAAGATCGCAGGCATGTGACCGCACTGTGCAGTAGCACATACCCACTCGTGCTTCAGCGGAAAAAGTTGAGCACAATCGGTTCAGAGGTAGTGCACAGGCGCAGATGGTTTGCCGATCAGACTCAGCGTTTTCTGCCAAAGCCCCATCGGATCCATGCAACTGTACTTGTGCAAGCCGCCAGCGGGGGCTACAAGCGATATCCTCTCAGAGAGGACAGCAAATCCTAGTGTAGATCTCTTTGCTCACCTAAGAATCTGTCACAGAGAGGACACAAAGTCCCTGGAGCAAATTAAAACTGCAGTGCAGATATATAGTTATATATGTTTCATTTGTTCATTATTTAACCCATTATATCAAATTCATATTTTAATAGGCCATAGAAATATGAAAAAGAAAGGATCTCTACTACAGATATAATATAGCAAGTGCTTACATTCATAGCACGCATAGAATGAGCAAATCAAGGGTCAAATTTCAGGTGTATTTTCAATAGTTGGATATTTGACCTTCAGCGATCTAACTGTCCACTTTATTCAACATGCCTAAAAAAAAAAAAAATAAAGAAAAAAATATTTTTTTAATCAAGATCCTAATTATTTTGCCTACAGCTCTGTCAGAGAAGCAGTACTAGATGAGTCCGCTGTAATTACAGGATATAATTACATTCAGAGACTGTCTCTCATTCATCACATCTCCTGATGAATTACATGGAGCAATGCAGGAAAACCATGCATAGAAATAATGACTAGTGTCACAGCAACAAATGCCTGAATTATGTTTGCACTCATAGCAATTAAATTAGCAGCGCACAATAACCAAATGTCCAATCGATGTCCTTTTTGTAATTGAAGATTCTTCATATTAGTTGCCTGATTATTAGTGGCAGAATTCATATTACTTTCTAGTATTCTCACTTTGCCATATCTACAGTATGTTTTTTTTTATAAACTTTCACTTCTTTATGAACTACTATAATGCAACTATCCTCCTGTGTATATCCAGTGCTGGCTTTAGGCCACATGTACCCTATACATTATAAATCTGACAAGCTGCCACTTGTCAATTTTACCATATAACCCTTACTTCATCTATTAGACATGTTTGGTGTAATTAGTGGTGTAATTAGCTTGTCTCAGGGTTAGTTTAGGTTTAGGGCAGATAAGTCAGGGATTAATTGCATGGTTATGGTTAAACGGTTAAAGATAATCTATACTGTAAAATTATTACAATAAAAAGCATACCATTCTATTCATTAGGTTCTCCTTGGCCCCTCTGTGCTGTTTCTGCTTCTCCCTGCTGCAATCCTGGCTTGTTATTGCCATTTTTATGCAGTGTGTACAAACAAAAGAAATAGCAAGTGATACACTGACTGAGAGTAGGTCAGTGTGTGAGTCATACAGAGTGTGCAGGGGGCCTGGAGAGGGTACATATAGCTTCTATCCAATCACAAGCAGCACAGCACATTCCAGCCTGACTGCCTCAGCCCGACAGAGCCGACAGAGGAGAGAAGATTAGATCATATAACAGAGATAACACAGCCACTGTGCAACTAGAAAAGGCTGCAGTACGCCAGAGCACATTAGAACAGCTATAGGAACATATAGGATAGAAGAAATAAGGCTCAACATTTTCTTACAGAGTCTCTTTGAAGAGTTATGGTTAGGTGAAAATTTAGACAATTGGGATGGGGATCAAGGAATGATTAGAATAGGTAAGGAGAATAGAGAGGTCACACTGTGGACATATTAGGACTGGTAAGGATTAGGAAAGCATTGAAGTTGCTGGGAGCGATAGTTATGCTTTAAGTGAACCAAGCAGCATTTTTAACCGCCAGGGCACGGGACAGCCTTGTCACTTAACTGTCCCCAGGAGTGGCTCACAATCTAATCCCTCTCATAGGCTGATGCCATACTGTAGAGTCTAGGGCCAATTTTTTTGGGGGGGAGGTGGGAATAAAAGTAATAGGGTTTTAAAAGGTCATCTTTTATTAATAAAAAAAAAAACCTAAACATCGCAGCAGCAATCAAAGACCACCAAAAGACAGCTCTATTAGTGGGAAGAAAAGGAGGTAAAATTTATTTAGGTGGTAAGTTGTATGACCGAGCAATAAATTGTTAAAGTGACAAAGTGCTAAATTGTAAAAAATCGCCTGTGCACTAGGGGGTATAAACCTTTGTTCCTTAAAAAGGTTAAAATCAGCCTGCCAGCTGCGATTGCAAGCTGGCAGGCTGATCACAGAGCCCCACTTTGTTGACAGCAGGGAACGTGCGCTCGAGCGAGGAGTGCCACTCTTCCACCACCAATCAGTCGGGAGACGGTTAATCCTTTTCTACCTCAGCAACAGACAGGCTCACACATTCAAAGATAAGATGCTAGCTTTGTTGTGGGGTATCCAAAGCAGTGCTGCTAAAAGAGCCTGTTTTATATCGTACTGCTCTGAAATACAAGTATTATGGCCAGAAAGGCTAATGCACTCCAACATCTGCCAGTGCATGTCCTCTTAAAGAGAAACTCTGATCAAGAATTGAACTTTATCCCAATCAGTAGCTGATAACCCCTTTTACATGAGAAATCTATTCCTTTTCACAAACAGACCATCAGGGGGCGCTGTATGACTGATATTGTGGTGAAACCCCTCCGACAAGAAACTCTGAGTACGTACTCCTGGCAGTTTCCTGTCTGTTAACCTTGCTGCATTGTGGGAAATAGCTGTTTACAGCTGTTTCCAACTGCCAAAAAAGCATGCAGCAGCTACATCACCTGCCAACAGTACAAATGTCACCATGTAATAAATGTCAGAATGTAAATCAGGGATTTAAAAGATTGTACAATGGGCAAGCACTGACTAAATCAATTATACATAATTATTGTAAAAATGAAGCACTTTTTTATTACATTATTTTCACTGGAAGACAATTAGATGAGATGAAAAGTTTACTAAGATGCAAACGCCACTTATCTGAAAATCGGTAGCCGTGCTGCCAATCCAGCGGTACACTGAGTCCTGTCCTCGTGTTTACTGTGACTAACCTGGCTGCAACAGAGGAGGTGAAAAGGGATAGTACTAAGGAGAGGTCTGGGGGCCTTGCCCAGAGCCAGGACAAGGTCCTCCAGCACCCAGGGCTGAGACACCAAAGTGCGCCCCTCCATCCCTCCCACCCCAGATGTCACACACAGATTGCTATTAGACTAAGAGGCGCCCCAGGACCCCCAACCCCATTACACCTCAATCTCTAGTTATCTGGCTTGCAGTCACTGCCATGTATCCCCTTTTCTTATTTCTTTCTGCTTCAAACACAATAGGGGAGTGATAGCTGAGCGAGTTGTGTGCCCCCTCCTAAACCATTGCCTCTCTCGCCTCTGCCTTGGTCTGGCCCTGGATGTGCGTGCCAGAGTCCAGAGCATTTTGCTGTCTTGTCTCAACCAAATGGCATCAGCCAATGACAGGAGAGGAGCAGCCAGCAAGTGACTAGATAATGCCAGTCAGCAGAATACTTTGAACACTACCTAGGTCCGTGAGCATGTTACATGATGTGACCATGGTTCATATCTATGTCAATGAATGCCATCATATCTCTAAAGAAAACATTAATAAATAAATTACCGAAATGCTAAAACTGAATATTGTATGTTTCTCTGAGACCGATGTATCCATGTGCTCCAATCACATGACACAGCAATTGTAACAACCATAGCACAATTTATCATTTCTGAACCGCACATGTGGATTCACAATGGTCAGTTGCATGACACACATGTTATAGTGAGTGTGACCTGCACTGGAGAATGAACAGAGACTTTAATGCAAAGCCTGCATGCAGTGAGTTAGAATTACGCGATTAGTTACAACGCAATACTATGAATAGGGCCAGAACAGGATTATCCACCAGGCAACCTAGGCAGGTGCTTGGGGTCTAGTGGGTGTCAAGGGGACCACCTGCCACTTTCTTTGACCTCTATTCACTTTAGCTTTATGACCACAAAGGGGCCCCGAATCTACTACCTTGTCTAGGGCTCCCTTACATTTTAATCCATCTCTGAACAGGGCCATAGAATTGTATGGGCAGTGAGTTGACATGAAAATGTATTCAGCAATGTAACTGAGCTCTGTGGATTAGCCCTAAGTCCCAATTGCAGACATGACCATGTACTGTTCTTTACTGATACATCTGCTTTGCTTTAGAAATGTTGCTGTGGGCCTAAGAAGAAAATAGTCAAACAATAATATATAGGAGATTTTCTAGAATACTTTTGCTCTAAGAAATACTAGTAACTGGAACCTATTTATCACACAAATTACATGGTAATCACCTACCTAATGTGTCTAATGGAAACGCTGCAGACAGATGTGTTTTCATTTTATGTGTAAAAGTGTAAAATGTAAATATCAGTATACATTATTTCTCAAGTCAATAACATGATGTGAAACAAGAAATAAGTAGGCCTAAAGTGCTGTTCTCAATGCAGGAACACATCGTGTGAAGTCTCTTAAATTGCTGATTCAAATATTTGACTGTAAAATTGATCCACACATCCACTGTTTATTTGCACTGTATAATTTTGTGATTATCTTAGTCTGTAGAAAGATGAAATTCATTTCCGAAAAACACAGGTAATCCAGCTCAAGGTTCATTTCATGGTAATGGGAATAACCGGGAGTCTAATGCTTGCTACACGGGGTTCTCATAATACAGTTTTCTTTTGTGATACAAACCCATAGCTTATATGAGCATGAAGGATTCTGTATAAAAGGTATTTTATTCTTCATATCCAACCAGTTTTTCTATGATGACTGACTTCTTCCAATAAAGACATTTTTATGAATTGACCCTGTGGATTCAGTGGTCGTTTTTGGATCGTATCAAAGGATAGCACAGTTATTAATTTTAGCTCAGTTTGCCTAAGGCTTGCCCTGTCGTTTGCATAGGATTTCCTACTGAAGCTAAACACATACCAGCAGGTACATTGGCTTTCCTGTAGAGTTGGCCTTCAGTTGTTATCTGTTGATATTTTGTAAGCCCACTTGAAGTTCAGTCAGTAGTAACAAAGAGAGGACCTGTCATCAACAGCCAGGAAAGGGAGAAGACAAGTGTGTATGTACCAAACATTCAGGGCTGGTGCCCACCTAGAGCACTTCTGAGCTCTTTTCAAAACGCCAGTGCTTTGAAAAGCGCTTGGCTTATGTATTTGAATGAAATAATAGAAGGTGGACACGTGGGGTGGCACCAGATGTCCTGGCAGGCAGACCCAAGGGGGTAGCAGGGGTAAGAGCTGTGCCTCCGGATTGAGCAGCATGAAATGTGGCAAACAAGAGCAACAAGAAATCCGGGCACCAGCCAGCAGGAGTTGCTGTTCAAAAAACACCTTTAATTCATCCCCAAGATCCCCGACAGATTAGTGCAAAAGCCTGACAGCCGTTTCACAGATAAGACTGCTTCTTCAGAGGCAACAATAACGTGAGTGTTTTTTGAACAGCAACTCCTGCTGGCTGGTGCCCGGATTTCTTGTTGCTCTTGTTTGCCACATGTATTTGAATGATATGGATCACACCAGAGCGATGTGATTTTTTTCCCAAATGCAAACGTGGGTCCTGCAGCAGTTCTGAGGCGATTCAGCCTCATTTTAAGTATAGGAAAGTGGAAAATCGCTCTAAAAAGCGCCAGAACAAAGCTTGCAGAGACGAGAAAAATACACAGAGATACCGGGAGCCCAATATCGTGTAATACTATCAGGTCAGAGGAGATAATAAATTCAAGGTGTAAATACTGTATACTAACAAAGGTGGGTTGTAAGCTTAGTAACCACTCATAAGAGCAAGTGAGGAAAAACCCTTCCCTGCTCAGCATTTGTGAGAGGATAATATGGTGGTCGCTGCTCCAAAAAACAAAAAAAAGGGTCTTTGCTTCTCAAAGCTGTGAGGTCAAAGACTAAGTACACTCCTCTTTGGGAGATTACTATATATGCTAGGGAAATGTAGGAGGCGCCCAAGGTATAACAATCTAGTAGATAGGTAAGTAGATATTTCCTTAAAGCTGTCACATTCAAGAATGCAAAGTTTTTGGTAAAAGTATGTTTTATTATGCACATCAGACAACGTGTTTCGCAACAACAAACCGCTTCATCAGGTCACGTTCAAGTGCCTGTGGGAATGTCCAAGAAGAATCAGCCCTGAGCACCTGAATCGCCTCAGAAATCTGCAAAAATGCTGCAGGACCCGCATTTGCGTTTGGGAAAAAAAGCGCATTGCCCTGGTGTGCTCCATGATTGAAATACATTAGCCAAGCACTTTTTGAAGCTCAAGCATTTTAAAAAGCGCTCAGAAGCACTCTTGGTGTGCACCAGCCCTGAATCAGTTTTCTGTGTGCATTTTCTGCTTACATTTTTCTGACAGTGCTGCATTGCTGTCAGTTGCATGTGGAAAATGGATTAAAATGGGACATAGCCCATTGATTAACATTGGTTTATTTCTACCTTTTATTACCTGTGCTACGTTTTACCAATAAACGGTTTACACTTATGGCCCATACTCACGGGCTACAATTGTCGCCGCAACACGTGGCGCGCGCATGTTGCGGTGACAGGTCGCCCGTGTGTATGAGCCGTTGCACGGGCGCGCACCCCGAACCGTCGCTCGTCGCTGCTGTCACCAGGCGATTGGCGTGGTCAATCGCCTGGCGACAGTTGCCGCCGCAACTGTCGCTAGTCCGTGTGGGTATGTGGACCAGCGACAGCAACAACCAGGGAATACCTTGAACTTCCGGCGGGGGAGGAACAACAGCGACAGCTTCCGCCGCATTAGTTACCAGGTCCCTCCGCCATGTGTATGCGGAGGGACCTGGCGACGAGCTGTCGCCGGCCTGTCGCTCACACGCTCCCGTGTGCTAGCGACAGGCCAGAAATGTTGCCCGTGAGTATGGGGCATTAGATCTGCCATTTATTTGCATGTTTTGTCAATTCTGGCCTTTTGGATGGTATGCCTGAACTAAAATAAGGATTGTTGGAAGTTTGGATCCTGGTTGTTTCTTTGTCCCCCTTACCACTTAATGCGAGACATACAACCTTATAACGTAGGTTGTTAGCAGCTGGTAAGCTTTTAATCCTCTGGGTGATGGTCTACCACTTGTATCTATAAGCTAGATGACCACTTTGGGGAAATATAGTTGATTGTGAAACAGTGTATTCACTTATGGTCTGCGCTAACTTTTTAATCGTTGTCTCTGTGTGGACTTTTTGGACATTGTCTTTTTCTCAGCAGCGATCAAATACCAGATTCCCCTGGCGCTGATTCTTTGTTTATATCTGCATATGCACAGCAGCCACTGTGGAAGCACAGATCTCTAGTCTAGTGCCAGGTCCTCTCTGCTTCTTCACTGTAGCCTATCACTGTGCAGCAGCATCTCTCCATAGACTGCTGATGCATGTCGCATAGATACTATCACACGGGCTAGGCTGTAGTGACCGTTGTGCCATTGAGGTGTTGCCAGTGCTGCCCCCTAGAGTTTGCTGCCTGAATCATTTGTTTCAAGGGGCTTAAAGAGACACTGAAGCGAAAAAAAATATGATATAATGAATTGGTTGTGTACTATGAATAATTACTAGAAGATTAGCAGCAAAGAAAATATTCTCATATTTTTGTTTTCAGGTATATAGTGTTTTTTCTAACATTGCATCACTCTATAATATGTCCAGATTACACAACACTTAGCATTCATAATGAGTCTTTCAGAGCAGTCTGTGAAGTAATAAACTCTCCTCTGCTAGAGGAAAAGTAAACAGTTCAATTACAGTTGAGATAATAAAAGTCAGATAACAGCCCTCTCCACGACCAAGTTGGTCGGAGAGCTTAATAGCTTTTTTGCATAGAGATAACAACTGGAGTTTCTCAACTCTTCCTGCACTGGAAACAATTAGATTGATGTATCTGATCTTAATGTTTTTTTTCTTAGCTGTACTACACATACAAATCATAATATCATCATTTTTTTTTCGCTTCAGTGTCTCTTTAATGGTAAGTCTCGCCTGCATATATCCATAGGTCCATCTAATTATTTGTTTTACTGAGCATCTGTAGTAAATTAACATTAGCAATGTTCTTTCTTTTTCCTCTCCATTTCTCTGCTTGGCTATAGCTATACAAAGTCCTCTTGCCTTTTCATCCAGAGAAAGCGCTGCTCTAGCAATCATTTCCAGCAAACAGGTCTTATCACTAACAACCTACTGGTGCAGAGAATATAAATCTTCTCGGTTTTTACATGTTACATGTTGTGTGGGAGCGTCAATCAAAATAACATCAACATAAGACAGAAAACAAATGTCATCTTATATTTGTCGAAAGTCCAAATAGCTGTTTTAAAATGCTGATACATGAAAGTATACATAATCAGTCCACTGTCTTTGCCAAAACAGCATTTGCAAAGGATCATATTCAATCACAGTTTGCTTATGGAAGAGAGGTTCATGAAGAGGACATTGTGGTTATTGGAATATTGTAAGTCTCTGTTATGTCTAATGACTTATCATCTGGAAGGGGGTGTCAAACCAAGTGACAAATTTATCATCGGACCTTTGAAAGATGAATTTTGCAACATCCTTGGTGAAGTCAAAGCCAAAGCTGAGACACCAAATAAACAATTAACCCGATACACCCTGGTGTTGTCAGAACATCGTTAGTAAGGGATGCTAAGTTGTGTATTACACATTACGGTTGATTCATTAACGAGGTCCTGAACTTAGGGCGTCTTCTCTGCTTTAAAAGATACACAATTGCATAATAACCTTTAAACAATAAACATTTCTTTGTTAGAGCTGATATAAATCCTAAAATAAATCTGCACAGTTTCTACTTCCTGATTCATGGAAGCAGACATATTGTTAACAGCCTGTGCTTTCAAATGAGCTTATCTGCCATCTCTGCCGTGGCAGTCATGTGATACAGGGGAGAGATCAAATTACAACTTGTGATTAGACACAAATAAGGGGGAATTCAATAGTCTAAACTCTCTAAATATATACGAGGTGCATTTCTCCATGTTTTCTTTCTGTCCTGAGCAAGAGTTTAGGTGCACTTTAAGCTGACCTGCTAAAGCAGCGCAGCTTAAATTGAGCAGTGCCTGTGTCAGCATGCACACTATGCGCGGTACTGCTGCGTAGCGTGTGCTGGTAACTTATGCGTAATCGCCGCAGGGAGACTGAAGGAGGAGCCTACCGAGCAGGTGATGCACACGCAGTGTGCACGCGATCTCCTGCAAAACGAAGCCTCAGGACTTTATGCCGATCTGCGTTAGGCGGTCCTGGGGCTGCCCCCGCGTCCATCGGATTTACGCATGTAAATCTTTACTCTTGTAAAATAACCTGAGTAATGACAGCATAATGCTGCTGTGTGGCTTACACAAAAATTAGTAAAAACAAGAAGTTTTGAATGTGGGTGATACCATGTATTGGCTAACTTAAAAGAATAAGCGTAAGCAACAAGCTTTCGGCTGTGCAGCCTTCGTCAGACTCAATCCTGTTAGCTTACAAGAAGGCTGCACAGCCGAAAGCTTGCTTGTTTACTCTTATTCTTTGAAGTTAGCCAATAATACTCTACTGCTAAAAATTAGTAATGTTTACATGTAAAAATGTATTTTTACCTTTAGGAAAGCGTTTAGGTCTCAACAGCCCAAAAACATGCTGTTTACAGTGTAACGGAGCCAAGGTGAGGAAGATAAAAAAAAACAGCATGACTTGTGAACAACCAATCGCCACCTATTGGCTAGCTGGAAAAATAACATATGCTAACATAGTTGTGACTGAAGAATTATTTTATTTCAATAATAAATGTAGATTCAAAGTCACTTTGCTGATAATTAAACTGGTAACATGATGGCTAAAATCCCCTAACTGAATTATCTGTGTAGAAGGAATAAAACTGAGTTGCAAAACAAAATCTTTTACAGTGGCTACACAGCACAGCACAAGGTATGAAGTGGTCTTACTTTATCAACAAGGTCTCTTGCAAACAAAAATGTATATTTATAATAACTGTAGATAGTTATTCTAGATATTTGGAACAAGCCACTTGTCAAATTACTTAACTGACCACTGTCAGAAAAAAAAAGGAAATTTTAAATAGATACACATACAATATATCTTTTTTTCAGACTAGTAAAATGTACTATAATATGTTTTCCCTATCTTCCCGTCCATTAAAGTAGGCAGTAAAAAGCTGACACAGACAGGTTTCGGACTAATCCATCTGCTCTTGGGAGATTTTCAGTATTGCTTTTATTCTTTATAAAAGCACTTCCTGGAAAGGATCTAAACAAAGATGTCAGCCTTACTCACTTACATACAATTTTAGCAATTGGACTAAGCAACTGCCATTCGGTAAGTGCTTTTGTAAATAAAGAAATAACTGAGAATACTTCATGAGGGGATGGACTAGTCCAAAACCTGACAGATGTATCAGATGTGACAGTGACATAGGAAAAAAGTAATGTATAGTACATATTACTCTGGTAGAAATGTACATTTATATGTACCATATTTTTCGGACTATAAGACACTCCAGACTATAAGATGCATCTAGGTTTAGAAGGCAAAAATCAGGGGGAAAATACAAAATCTGGTACAGGGGCCTCTTATGGACCTTTCCTCCCCAAACTGTGTGTATCTAAGCTATACTTCCCAGCTACTCTACACCAACCCCGGCTGACCCCCCAGTTACACTGCACTACACCATACTAACCTCTGCTGTCCCCCTACACTACATTACACTGCTAACCCTTGCTGCTGACCCCCCCCCCCCCCCCAGCTACACTACACTAACCCCTGATGACCCCCCTGCTACACTGCACACGATTGCAACTATGGTAACGCTCACCTGCTCCAGCCGGCAGCTCCTCTCCTCCTCTGTCTGCAGCTTCAGCTCTTCTCCTCCTCCAGTCCTCCATACTTCCATATCTTCCTACATCCTAGGTGCTCTATGCAGCAGTGGCAGCAGCATGGAAGATCTTGAGTTCATGCTGACTAGGCAAAGGCCACCTGCCTGAAAATCCAAATTTAGACCCCAGCTTGCAGCCTAGTCTGGAGTAGCCAGTCGGAGGGCCCGGAGGTGCAGGGGATTGTCCTGCATTTAGGCTGGCTACAGCAGTTATGGCAGATGGTTCCAGGAGAAGTGACAGCAGATAGTTCTTGGAGCAACAAGGACTGGGCAGTGGCAGCAGGATCTGAAGACCCCAGGCAGCAGCAAGGCGACTATGGTGCACTAGGTGCTTTGTGCAGCAGCAGCATGGAAGATCTTGGGTTCCTGCTGATGGAGATCACATAGACAGGGATCAGCCAGCTGGCTTGCCATCAATGGTGGACTGGCAGTCTCAGAACAGCGGAGTGGAGCGAAGCTTCCTGGAACAGTTTCAGCCAGCTGATCAAGCATGTGACCCAATCAGCTCGTGTCCCACAGTCCACTGGCTGGCCAGAACTACACCTGTGACCCCAGAAACTTCCAGCACCCTACCTCAGAGTGTGAGAGAGAGTAAGGTTAAATAAAAAAAAGAAGAGGCTAGATCCTACTGGGAGTACTGTGGTGCCAACTTCTGGTACTCCACAGTATGCATGGCTAGCAAAGGGGTTAAAGAGGCTCGGGAAGGGGAGACTTCATGTCATTTTTTAAAAATGTACTTTTTAATGGCCAAATCATAGCTATATTTGTCGGGCAAGTTCCACTGGGTTTTCAGGTGGTTGCTACACACCACATACTAACCACCTGGAAACCCCGGCATGAAATTCACTGATCTTTCTTTTGATATATGTAAATTTATACTACTAATAGGTTGATACATTATATATCATTTAACCACTTCAGCCTACAGCGTGGAAAATCTCATGCATCCGAGCAACGTTCACCTCCCATTCATTCGCCAATAACTTTATCGCTACTAATCACAATTAATTGATCTATATCTTGTTTTTTCCGCCACTAATTAGGATTTCTTTAGGTAGAACATTTTGCTAAGAATTATTTTTTTCTAAATCCATTTTAACAGGAAGATTAAGAAAGAAATGGAAAAAAATCATTATTGCTCAGTTTTTGGCCATTGTAGTTTTAAATTAATACATGCTACCGTAATTAAAACCCATGTATTTTATTTGCGTATTTGTCCCGCTTATTACGCCTTTTAAATTATGTCCCTATCACAATTTATGGAGCCGATATTTTATTTAGAAATAAAGGTGCATTTTTTCAATTTGCGTTCATCACTAATTACAAGCTTATAATTTTAAAAAAAATTAATAAGATGCTCTCTTAACCTTTTCCCGACCACATCACGCCGATGGGCGTGGCCGCGGCGGTAGCCCCAGGATTGCCTAACGCCGATTGGCGTAAAGTCCTGGGGCTGTGTTTTGCATGAGATCGCGCGCAGGGTGCGCGCGCATCTCCTGCTTGGTGGGCGGAGCGGAGCTCGGGAGACTGTTAGACGGCGTAATCGACGTCTATTTAGATGTACAGCGCTGCAATTAGCAGCAGCGCTGTACTGGGGACAGCCGTGTCCCCTCCTGAGACACAGAGGCGATCGGCTGTCATAGGCTGAAGCCTGTGACAGCTGATCACGGGTATTGGCTGGCGGGGGGAGGGGGGGAGGGGGGATTACAGCTGAGGAAAACACAAACACATTTTTGTTAAAAAAACAAACACATAGGAACAAATAAACAAACAAACATCTGGGGGGTGATCAGACCCCACCAACAAAGAGCTCTGTTGGTGGGGAGAAAATCGGGGAAGAATCACTTATGTGCTGTGTTGTGCAGCCCTGCAGCTTGGCCTTAAAGATTCAGTGGCCAATTTAACGAAAAATTGCCTGGTCTTTAGATAGGTTTAACACTGCGGTCCTCAAGAGGTTAACATGTATATTTAAAAAGTTTAGACCCTTAGGTAACTATTTATGTAGTTTTTTTTTTAATTGTAATTTTTTTAATTTATTTTTTAATTAAAAAATGTATGTGGGTGATTTTAGTTTGGCAGGTAAACAGCTATTTTTAGGTGTAATATAATGTAATTCTTTATTTAAAAAATGTATGTGGGTGCAGTTTACTATTTGGCCATAAGATGGCCACAGTCAAAAAAGTTCCTGCCAGGAACTATTAGGAGGCTGCAAATTTTTTTCCGGGCAGAAATACCGCGCTCTCTGCTTAGAAAGCGTCGGTATTTCTCCGGGGGGCTTAGATCGGTGAATGTCAATTATATTCCCATTCACTGATCAGGGGGCTAGCAGCAGGCAGCGGGAGCATGCGCGGGAGCGCGCCCAATCGCGTGCACCATGCTGCAGGAGCAGCACAGTCTATCTGGATGGATATTCCCGTCCAGATAGGGCCAAGTGGTTAAATGCATAAAAAAAAAAAAATTCCTATCACAACTTTAAAATAGATTTTCTCAAAAACTACAAAGTCTTCTTGAAAAAGATATAATTAGTAGTGATAAAGTTATTGCTGAATAGATGAGAGAATCTGACTGTTGTTAGCAGGAAGGGTAAAACAGCCTGTGGAGTAATCTGGTTAAACATGCTTTGGGCATTACTTCACATTCTTAAAGGGGACTTTCAGATGCCACCATGAACTTCCCCCCTCCCCGGCATCATCAACACCCCTAACCCCTCTTGAGCACAGGCGGTGGTGAAGAGCCCCTTGTCCATGGATTTGACAAGGGCACCGGGGACCCTCTCTTCCAGAGCCCTCCCCCCATGCCATGGACCATGTGGTGCTGGTATAGCAGTATCATGTAATAAAGGCGCCTATTAAAATGGGCGCCCCACAGGCATCAATGTTAAGCTGTTTTTGTTTGGCAATAACTATATAAAAAGGGTGCAGTGTTAATTTAAAACAATTATTTTGTATGTAAAATCATTTGCAAAAATATGAAACAAATATATCGCTTGTTAGCTTTAACTTTCATGTCCATATGAAATTCTAAAACTGTTCCCTATGCTTTATTAGAAAACATCTTTTACATTTCAACTTTTTGCACCACAACAAGCAGCTTCCACTATTTTCATCTATGTTACAAATTATCATTTTTCAACAAATTTACTTAAACTTGTATATTAAAAAAAAGTTTATTTTTATGTTTGACTCCTCATTTATCATTTTTTAAATTCTAAGTTAAATAAAACCATAAACAAGCATATACACATTTATTTTGCACACACAAATTGAGGGATTACGATTAGGTGCCCTCCAGGGGGAAGTTAAGGTTAGAAACCACCGGAGGGGGGGAGGGGGTCTTAAAGGTAAGCCACCAGGAGGGTCTTAGGGTTAGGCACCACCAAGGGGATCTTAGGGTTAGGTGCTGCTAGGGGGGTCTTAAGGTTAGGCACCACTGGGGGGGCTTAAAGTTGGGCACCAACAGGGGAGTCTTAGGCTTAGGCACTAGCAGGGGGGGTCTTAGGGTTAGGCACCACCAGGGAAGGGTTCTGTGTGAGTATAGGGAGGTTAGGTTATAGTGAAATATTGGTAAGGATTAAAGCGGAACTGTAGATATAAAATAAACACATTGTTTCACTTACCTGGGGCTTCCCCAAGCCCCCAGCAGCTGTCCTGTCCCGCGTCGAATCTCCACGAGTCTCCGCTCCCCCGCCGCCGCTCGGTCCCGTACCTTGACTTGTAAGTCGAGGCCAGCGTAGCCCTGCCAAGCGTGTCCTTTCTTCGCGGTCCCCTCTGCAATAGCGGGTAACGCAAAGAAAGGATAGGCGTAGCCAGAGCCACCCAGGCACAGAGGCCCGGCGGCGAAACTAAAAGTAGCTGGCCGCAGAACGGCTCGTTGAGGAGCGGCGCAGGACAGGATGGCTGCTGGGGGCTTGGGGAAGCCCCAGGTAAGTGTAACAATGTGTTTATTTTATATCTACAGTTCCGCTTTAAAGATATTTTACTATATGAATGAGGTGGTACAATATCGGTAGATTAAACAATGTTTGATCACTTTTACTGGTCTTCATTTTAGTAAATGTAAAAATAGAGGTAACAGTTATATATATAAAACACTTATGGATGCTCTACTACCTGAGAATTCATTCTAAATAGTTTGCACGTACCAGTACCTTTGCTTTCTTATATGACATTTTACATTTTACTCTCTCGAGTTTGATCTCATAGATTTAGAATTGAATTGAACGATACCCAATAGACAACCAATAGACAACCAAAAGTGTTACCCTGGACCAGAGCATCCCCAGATCATAGTAAATCTTCATTTGATTTGTCACATATGACAGAGATTTCATTCTATAATGAACTTAATTAAGTTATACCACAGCACTACACAGCTTTAATAGCTGCTCTTCTTCTTTTTTTCTTTTCTCTTGTTATTTATGTCTATAATTACATTTTATAATACTAGAGAAATGCAGGTTGTACTATTATCTAGTCTGTGGAGAAGTATTGTTATATCTGGAACCTGTTTAATGTTGTACTTTATGCCATAAGTTAAACTAATTTGTTCTTGTTAAACAGATGTTCTTAAACAATTTCTTTTTTCAAATAAAAAAAAAAAATATACATTTCAGGGTTACATTGCTGTCTGTATTTCACTGGATAGTTTTTTCACCTTGGACAGGAACCACTAAGACATTCTCCCCAACAGTAACCATAAGAGCAATACGGACTTTAAATTACCCTTATGTTTAATATCTAAGACTATAATAAAAAGCTTTGATCAAATTTAAATGTATAAGCATGTATACTGATTTAAAGAAGCCCCCTGACTGTTCAGGTTTTGCTCATAACATATCTGATGAATTCCATACTAAAGTAGGCCACAAATTAGATCAGGACTTCCCAACCCTGTCCTCAAGTATCACCAACCGTGCATATTTTGTAGAAAACCACAACCATTCACAGGGGAGGTAATTAGTGTCTCAGCAGAGCAGAGCAGAGCTGATTACCTCCCTCTGTGGATTTCCACAAAACATGCACTCTTGGTGGTACTTGAGGACAGGGTTGAGAAGCTCTGTATTAGATGATGGCCTCCAGATTGACCATCAGCTACATTCCTCTGTGATCATATCTGATCAGAGAGGGATCCATTACCTGCCCACACACTACAGACAGATTTCCAATTGATTTCAGCATAAAATCTATTAGAGATTGACCTAGTGCAGCAACCTCTGTATGCCTGGCCGCTAGTTCCCCCATGTAATGACCGCCTCCCTCGGACTTATGGTGAGTGCTGCATGCTCAGCTGTCATTCCAACATGACTCCTGGCCTTCTTCTGTATCTGACATCTTTTTGAATTGCCACTATGGACACCTGTACCCCTTGATACAACGCATGCAATGACGTTTGTACACAGTGGCGTAGCTAAGGCGCTGTGGGCCTCAATGCAAGTTTTACATTGGGGGGCCCCCAAGCACTATATACATATCAGGAGAAAGTGAGGAGTCTCGCTGGCGTGACAGATGAGACTTGAACACTCACCATGGGCACAGGGGTGCACATACACTTGGGGGAGAGCAGCCAGGGGTCTATCAGGTATGTTGGTCATTGGGAAATCAAATGCTTTCACTGCTGCCCACCTGATCGAGCTGTTTTGAGCAAGATCTTCCAGCATGCAAGACTGATCATTTCAATCTATTTGGCCGGAAATTGATTGAAAGGATTGATTCAGTATTCATGTTGAGGCATCAATGTCTGCAATATTTGATCCTTATGATCAAATCTGCTTGTTATTGATACTGAAAATTGAGCAAAGTATGGACACCTCAAGAAGGATCCTCTACTTTGTGTAGTTTGACAAGAAATTGCTATTGGAAAAGACAGCTCAATCATACTTTGTCTGCTTCCTTGGCTAATGACCTCTTACACAGTTATCAGGATAAGTAGAGGAGGAGCGTAGATGTGTTTACACACCACTTAAGCTAAATATGGAAACTCACTAGCTTTGTTTGGAAAGATCTAAGGCATCCAAACAAATAAACTTATTTCATGAAATAGACAAATATTGCTAACATATTGTGAGAGATCCTCTCTCTGTAGATGTCAACAAAACTTCTTCAATAACCTGGTCTTAAGTCTTAACCAAGAGAGCTCAGCTTTGTGTGACGTAGAACGTGAAGATACAGTGAGAAGTATAACCATGAGTCTACCTACTGAAGGAGGAGATATGGTTCCTTGCAGCACAATCAATTTAACAGAAAACAAGGTCATCATCACTCTGTACTTAGTTTGTGATGCAGAGCCAACATATTTTAAGTGGTGCTCATGTCCTCTTATTACATTCCTGCTTTGCCCTAGACTTGACCTGCAAAATACTTTACTATGGACACCATCCATGCATCAGCCATGAAGCGTAGGAGGTATAAGAACTGAAACAAAATTTGATTCAACCAAAAGCTTTGTACCCAAGTTAAAAATTATACACACAACATATAATTCTTATTTAGTAATACAAAGTGGGAGATGATTTAAACCACAGTAAATAATTTCAATTAATCATTAAGCAATCAGATTGTGCTGTAATTTGGCATTTTACACTGCTTATTGAATAAATAGTATTATTATTGGTAGTTGCAACTTGCAGAACATTGTATCTTGTGAGCCATCAGTTTAGACAGAAAGTTTTGAATCAGACTATTTGATTATTTGCTATTTGACTATTAGCAGCTATGTGGATATATTGCAAAAAGTGTCTTCACGTGTCTTTATGTTGACATTTAATGAAATGCAAACAAGGTTCCAAATACAGTGAAACATAACTAATGATACAATAACGATAAATAATAATAACAACAATCATTATTATTATTATTATTATTATTATTATTATTATTATTATTATTATTATTATTATTATTATTATTATTATTATCAATGATTTATAAAGCACCAACATATTTTGTGGAGCTGTACAAAGTAAGAAACAAACATGGGGTACAAAATAATACAGACAATGATATACACCAATATACAAAATACAGAGTTGGTATAAAATACAGAATCAGTCCAAAATAGAGAATTGGTAATTACAGTGACGAAATTACTGTATATTCTGGTGTATAAGACTTTTTAACCCTTGAAAATCTTCTGAAAAGTCAGGGGTCGTCTTATACGCCGGGTGTCATTGATGCTGGGTGATACGCCCTATCCTGTTACCACCTCTCAGATCTCAATGCTGAGGACTGTAGTGAAGCGGCGCAGACGCACATGTACGAGATCTGAGAGGCAGAGAAGTCGGTAAATAGGTTGCAAGGGTGGGCCAGACTGGTGAAAGAGGCGTGTTTTATGGGCACAGCACGATCTATTCTTGCATACCGCTCTGATAAACAGGTACACAAGGAGAGCTGACCAATCCATTTAGGGAGAGGGAGAGTTGATCAATAAAACCAGTCAATCGCCTATATACTGTTACATACTAGGTACCACATACAGTACAGCACCAGTATCTGTTCATACATAGCACCAGTATATGATTTTTTAAAAGTTTTATTTGGTGTGCGTTGGAAGAGGGGTAGTCTTATACGGGGAGTATATCACAAACTCTATATTTTAACTGGAAAAGTTGGGGGGGGGGGGGGGGTGTCGCTTTATACGCCCAGTAGTCTTACACGACAGAATATACGGTAATATGAATAAATGTGTAACAAATTCCAAGACACAAAAGGGTGAGAGAGACCTTCCTTTGTGAGCTTACAATCTAAATTAGATAGATGCTTATGGCTGATGGTGTGCAATAACAGATGTCAAATGCATGCTCTTTGGGCTTGTGCTCCATTTACATATCTCTCAACTTTGTCAGACAAGAAAGAAGGACAACTTTAAATAGAGGAACTTAAGCCATAACAAACATACTGTCATTAAGTTATATTAGTTATGTTAATTAAAATAGGTAATATAATCTCTTACCCACCCTGTTTTAAAAGAACAGGCAAATGATTGATTTCATGAGGGCAGCCATCTTTTTGGTTGAAAGGAGGTAACAGGGAGTATGAGACACAGTTCCAACTGTCCTGTGTCCTGATCACCCCTCCCAGTTGCTAGGCAATGAGAACAACAACATCAGAAATCCCATCATGCTTTGCACAGCATCAAGGGAAAAATGCCAGGGCAGTTTTCTTTGATGGGGCAGAGCTTAGCTTCTCTGCAGCTAAAAATGAGGCTTGTATAAGAAAAACAAAGTTCTGATGCTGTGAAACTGTTAAAGAAACACCAAGCCTTTTCAGTGCTGCTGAGTAGATTTTTAGTCTGGAGGTTCAATTTAAGACACCCTCGCCATGCCTCTAATCACACCCTCATTCCATGAGCAAAAAAGGTTATTTTATAATTCAAGCTCCATTAATTCTTTCTATCACCATTAGTTTTTCTGAATATCATCTTTTTAAAACAGGAAATATATACATTTAGAAGATGAGGATATAGAGTCAATTGAACAGATGGATTTGGTTGCTAAAGAGGCACTGTCCATCTGAAAAAGGGACAGAGGAAAACTATACATTTATGCTCCTGTGTGTGCTGTGAGTGAACAGATCATCACTGTAGGTGAGCAGAATTTAGTTTAATAAGTCACTGTACTGAAAAAGAAAGTACCAATAGATTTTTGTAAGCTTATACAAGACTGTGGGCAGTAAAACATGTCATACTGTCATTATGAACATCTCTTAATTAAATTTAAGTACCTTAAGTAGTACAGGAAGTGCTAATTAAGTTTTTAACACTGTAACAAATATAAACCACAGCAAATGTGGGCTTAAACACTTGTACATCTCCTCCTCATCATCATCAACATATAACCTTGTGTCCTTTGCTAATAGGTCTGTCAGTCTGTGCTTTCAGTAAGGGATGTCTGTGAGTAACCAGGAAACGGAATGGTCTGTTTATGTTTTTTCTTTGTGTAATATGCTAGGGAAACATACTAATGATTAATACTAGGTCAGACCAGTCCTGTATTTTCATTTTTTAATTAAAAAATAATCAAACACTTTTTAGATATATTGCAATATGAATAGATTAACTTGCATAATTTTACTTAACCTCCTCGGGGTTCAATTTAACCAGGATTTCTGTGCAAAAAGTGATAACATTTATTTTTAAAACTTTTTTATTGTCCTGTAACTTGCCAAAATGTGTCAAGCAAGGGTCTAGTATACAGTGCAGGAGAGTATTGATGTGTAGGCACGTTTATACTGTTCACAGTATGTTTTTATGGACGGATATATCTGTCCATACCGCTCGGGAGGATCTTTTAGCCACCTGCACAGCCAGAAACAGAAAATCTGTTTGACTGCCCAAGTCCTCCCCCCTTCACCCCCCCCCCCCCCCCCGGCCTCTGTTGGTCCCAGTCTCTGCTTCTCTCTGCCAGCTGCTCCACTTCCGCATGTCCTCCGGATGCCTGTATAGTGTAATGCAGGGAACAGGTACTAGGGGCACTGTGAGCCATAGAGGCCGCTAGTGTCTATCCTCTGCATTATGGCACACAGATGCCCAGGGACGTCCGGAAATCAGTTGATTGCACAGACCAAATGCTGCACCAATTTCTTGTCGATTTGATCAGAGCAAATCGGCCGTATCTTGACAGTAGACATCGATGAGGGCATGGACTACTTTAGACTTGTGAAGTAGAGTCAGCAGCATAAAATAAAATATTACAGAATTGCATAACTGACAAGGTTAGTGTAACTATTTAATCTTTTTGACAGGAGGAGAGTAAAAATGAGTAGAATGATGAGTGATTGTGGTGATGGTCAGCAGGTGTCAGGAATCATGCAATGCTCTGTTTCACCATTCGGTGGTAGCATGTGCCCGGGCTATACCGAGCCACCACAATCTACCACAGCAGTGTAAAACTCAAATACAAAGTGGGCCAATATTGAACACTGGGACCTAGTCGCGGGTCAACCTCAATGATTACTGGCCACCTTCTTCCCTTATAATATTCCCTGGTGTCTAATAGCCCCCCTCCACCCCTATACAGTTACCTGGTGGCTTAGTGGTCCTCTCTCCCTCCCCTAGACAGTTCCCTGTTGCCTAGCTCCCCCCACCCTCCCCTATACAGTTCCCCAGTGTTTAGTACTTTCCTCTACCTCCTCCATATGCATACATTTGAAATCAGTGCCGGTAGACTTGGGCGCAGGATACAGCCGGTATATGGCTGATCCTGCTGCTGCACAAGTCCGGGTCGTGTTAATTACTATTCCCCCTCCCAGGCAAGCAAGGATAGTGGGGGAATGATATAATTCAGCTTCCAGCGATTGCTGGAGGCCGAATTATTGTGTTTTTTAAGCAACTTCAGCTCCGTCTTCTGACGGCTCTGAAGTTACTCACTGAGCGCCGCTGTAGATGTGATTCCTATTATAGTCTATGGTGGCGCGGGCTGCGCCCAAATCTAGCAGCGCTGAAAAGCACTGTTCCGCTTCATATGGCTTTCCTGGTGTTCTAGGGCTTCATCTCCAATATAGCTTCCCTGGGGGTCTAGAGTGGGCCAAACATAATGCAAAGTGGGGAAACCACTTGAGGGCCAAATTTAATGTCTCCAAATTTGGCCCATGGGCCAGAGGGCTCTTAGGTAAATATACTGCAGCATTCATTTTTTGCATGCATTTAATTCACATTAAAGGACACCTGAAGTAAGAGGTATGTATTTCTTTTTTTAAAAAAATGCAAATTGCCTGGCTGTCCTGCTGATCCTCTTCCTCTAATACTGGGAATACACAATGAGTTTTTTTTAGCAGATAGATAGCTCAATAGATAATTTCAAACAGGTCCGATCTGATTTTGATTGTTTTTCTGATCGATTTTCTCATAGAAGTGAATGGAAATCGATTGGAGAATTGATTGAAAAATCAATCGGCCAATAAATCTTCAGAAAAAAACTCATTGTGTATTCCCAGCATACGGTAATACATTTAGCCATAGGCCCTACACAAGCATGTAGATCAGATGTTTCTGACTGAATTTTGGCAAGATTTTCTACATACTTGGTTTAGTTGTGTGATTCAAACACTACTACTGATACCAGAAATATCAGCAGGACTGCCAGGCAACTAGTATTGTTTAAAAGGAAATAAATATGGCAGCCTCCATATCCCTCTCAGGTGTCCTTTAAATGTAGGAAAAATGTGAATGTAAATGCAAATGCACACCAATGACTGAAAATCAGTCCTGCGAGCTCACTTGCAACGCATTCACATTCACTAGTGTGATAGGGACATGTTGCAATGGACTGCGAAATCACATAGCAAACACAATGCAAACATATTGGGATGGTATGGTTACGTGGTGCATTAGCAGTGCCATATGCATGAACCCAACAGAATTACACAATGCAAGCTGTGTGGTACCAGAGAATGCAAGCATTTACAGTTGCAGAGAAGCATATTTTTATGTACTGTATGCTTCACTGTATGTGTCACAACACCCACAATGCACCTCCTGCACTCCATTGCATTGTGATCTTGTTTTTTTCTTTCAGTCTATGCAATGTAATGCAGTGCCCCAGTGTACAAGTACCCTTGATCTCGAGTGTTGTGTTTACTAAAGGCAGTTGTTTATATCATTTTGTGCTGGATTAAAATTCCTGTAAACATTGAAGAAAACCTGCCTAGTCTTGCTGTCATATTGTTTTATTAGGAAGTGTTAATTACTGTTTACTGCAGATATTTATGGAAAGTCCTGCTGTTACTTGCGTGGCTACGTGTACCAGCATTAATAACCATATTCTCCTAAGACTCATGCACGCTGCTAAACAATTTCCCCTTACAGCATGGCGACCATGCAAAACGACTCAGCATTTTAGCGTTCATTTAAGGCACAAACTTTTGCACTAGAGAAAAGTTATTTATTTGGCTAACATTTAATTTATCCCCTCTTCAGCCATGAGGAATAGATGCTGTCCCGGTAATGCTGCATCCCTTTAACTCATGTTGATTTATATGCTCCAGATATTTTATCATACAGAAGGCCCCGGCTCTCCAGCTTCCAGAGATCATGTTATCAGCTTACAAATATAGAATATTAGCCCATCTGAAAGGCAAGTCACGTTGTCAGGTTTGACCTGGATGACTGTGAGCTATGCCTGAGCTATTGCATTTGCTGCTGTAAACAAGAGGCAAGGCTATCTGCACTGTGCAGTCCATGGCAAAGAAGTCATCCTCTGAACTTGTGGGCTTCATTGTGAATTGTAAGTGAGCGTTGTTTGTTTGCACTACGTTATTAGAAATGGTTTAGTCTCTAAGCTTACATCCACTTAAAAAGAGATTTTTCCCTTTCTGTCTAAAGCACAATAGTTGGGGTACCAGAGCTAGCTAGATATATAAAAGAGGTATTTAATGTGCAGACATTATTGTTAAAGTGGACCTGAACTCTTGCACAGGACAGAAGGAAAACAGAGAGAAATGCACCCTGTATGTATTTAGAGAGTTTATCCTGTCTAATTCCCCCTCATCTGTTTTTAAGCACAAATTGTAATTTTATCTCTCCTCTGCATCAGCTGACTGCCACAGCAGATAAGCTCATTTGAAAGCACAAGATGTTAACAGTATGTCTGCTTCCACGAAAGCAGGAGGTAGAAACACTGCAGATTTATTGCAGGATTTGTGTCAGCTGTAACAAAGAAATGTTTTTCTGTAAAGGTTATTATGCTGTTGCATATCTTTTAGAGCAGAGAGGAAGTTCTGAGTTCAGGTCCGCTGTAAAATGATGTAACTTATACTATGCATGACTTTACTGACTGTCAGCAAACATCTACTCTTGAAAGTGTTTCTTAACACAAAGCTTAATAGTTTAAATGTTTACAAAATTTTTGCATGCAAGCTTACAGCAACATCTGCTGCTAGACACCGTTTTATCTAAGCAGCAGTCCCGTCTGCTCAGTACAGCTTGGTTAGTCATGGTCTGAACAGCAGTTGTTTGGGTACACTGAAAGATGAGCAAGGCTGACTCATTTTCCATGGCAAATCTTTGATTTCACAGTTCTGTATTCAGCTGTCTTGTTTTGCCCTGATTTTCCTTTTCCGGTAATGCCAATCGGTGTTTTGCCATTGTGAGTATAATTTGTTAGTAAACTTGGTGGCTTGACATAGCAGTGCATCTGTAATACTGTACAGATTACATGTGTATGTAGTACTCTGAGCATGACATATGGGAGTCAATTTCACTTTCATAACACCAGTAAGCTTTTACAGACAACTTGCAGGCTGGATCAGAAGCGAAAGGAAACATACTCAAATTACTTATCCTGATTTCTGTGCGTATTATCATCTCCTCCAAAAGTCAAATTACTATAAGCTGCTTGTGTTTGTTTTAAAGGGAACCAGAGGTGAGAGGGATATGGAGGCTTGCATATTTATTTCCTTTTAAACAGTGCAAGTTGCATTGCTATCCTTCTAGTTATGAACAATAATGCAATGCATTTGTATTAGTGAGTTTGCTTTTGTTCTAAAAGCTTATAAATTCCAGGCCCATATGCAATTACTTTTTCTCCTGAGTTTTCTCCTGGGTGATCATTTTAAATTTGTTAATAAAATACATTTTAAGCCATCAGAAAGCAAGAAATGCTCAAAATAATTTTGATAGTACCTTTTCATTTACTTTTTGGTGCTTTTTAGTTGAAAAGTGCTGGAAATGTATTTTAATTTGAAAATGAAAAATTATCTCCTAGGAGAAAACTCAAGTGAAAAAGTGAATTGCATATGCCCCCCAGTGTTTACATTACAAAAAAGAGCCAGATGCAGGCCGTTCATCCATGATCTACAGAGGTTATCTGCATTTCAGCAGATATGTGAAAGTTAGTTTAGAAAGTCAATGTGTCCCTGTAGAAGCAGTAGGAATAGCTTCAAATGAACATTATTTAACCACTTGCCGACCGCACGCTTATACCGCGCGTCGGCAAAGTGGCAGCTGCAGGACCAGCGACGCAGTACTGCGTCGCCAGCTGCAGGCTTATTAATCAGGAAGCAGCCGCTCGTGCGAGCGGCTGCTTCCTGTCAATTCACGACGGGGGGCTCCGTGAATAGCCTGCGGGCCGCCGATGGCGGCTCGCAGGCTAAATGTAAACACAAGCGGAAATAATCCGCTTTGTTTACATTGTACGGCGCTGCAGCGCAGCAGCGCCGTAAGGCAGATCGGCGATCCCCGGCCAATCAGCGGCCGGGGATCGCCGCCATGTGACAGAAGACAGCCTGTCACTGGCTGCACAGGACGGATAGCGTCCTGTGCAGCCCGGATCTCCAGGGGGGGCCAGGTAGGAGAGGGAGGGGGAGGATTTCGCCGCGGAGGGGGGCTTTGAGGTGCCCCCCCCGCAACACCCGGCAGGCAGGAGCGATCAGACCCCCCCAGCACATCATCCCCCTAGTGGGGAAAAAAGGGGGGCAATCTGGTCGCTCTGCCTGCACGCTGATCTGTGCTGGGGGCTGCAGAGCCCACCCAGCACAGATCAGCTAAAACAGCGCTGGTCCTTAAGGGGGGGTAAAGGGTGGGTCCTCAAGTGGTTAAAGAGCACCTCCAGCCAAAAAATTGTTTAAATGGCAATACATATATGTAGTCTATGCACCGTGTACAGTTAGATGAACATATAAAGCTTACATCTGGTACATGCTAGTGGATAGAACAGACTCACATTTATATCGGTAGTAGCAGGACCTTCCTTCTCCTCATGCTGAAGCCTTGCTAAGGTACAGCCTCAGCATTGAGTCCTTCCCTCCAGCCTGGTTCCCTCCCCTACCCCTCCCTCCCCTGCTATCCACCTACCTGGATCAAATTACATCTCTTTTCACAGAGAGGGGAGACAGGAGAATTGCTGCAGCCTGTCTGATCATGTCTGTTTGTGTGATGATTTGCTCAGCTGCCTGTGCAGGCAGGCAGCTTTTTGACCATTGTGTAGGTTTGCATGCTGCAGGACTCTGGAAAGAAGAGCTTCTGTCAGTTTTGCAGCTTGTGCTTGCTGAGGAATTTGCATACGTTGTCATGCAAATTGCCTGGCCACATTCATTGGAGGTGTGTACTATAAGTACTATGTGTGTCCCACAATGCTTTGCTGTTCATAAGGTTTCGTCCTATGTAACACTCCTGGTGGGGTGTCAGCCTTACTCTCTGTTTGAAGATCAGCTTAGAGTAATTCCTGAATCTGCGCTAGGCAGGATTTTCCTAGTGCAGTTAGGATGGTTTATCTGTTTGTTTGTTCTGTTGCCATTGTCCTGTCCCAACGTTGGTCGACAGGAAATGGTTCTGATCTCTGTTCTTGGAGTTGCGGTTGCTACCAGCTATCTCTTCTGATCTGTCTCCTGGGATCGCGCTAGCCACTTTTCGCTAGCGCTGTGGATCCTTCTGTTCTGTCTCCTGGGATCGCGCTAGCCACTTTTCGCTAGCGCTGTGGATCCTTCTGTTCTGTCTCCTGCAGTGGTGCTCAGCAGAGCTCGAATATTCGAGTAGCTCAAATATTCGAGCTCTTTTTCAGCTATTCGAGCTCGAATACCGAGCTCGAATAGCTGCAGCTATTCGAATGGGCTATTCGAGTTAATTCGAATAGCCCATTCACTATTCGCGCTATTCGAGCAAACAGCGCTATTCGAGCTCGAATACCGAGCTCGAATAGCGTCATAGCCCAGATTGATGTCCTTAGAGCCAATCAGAGGGCTCCCAGGCCCTCTGACGGCAGCCAATCACAGAGGGGGACCCTGGCCAGCCCCTACCCTATAAATAGCGGCCGCCATTTTAGGTTTTTCCGTCCTTGCCTGACTTTGTACAGAGAGAGATCTCCTCCTTTGTGCTTTGGCTTAGCAAGAGCTTTATTGTGGTCAATCACCTAGCGTTTTTGCTCACATACACCTCCTATATACACCTATATTGTTGTTAGTTAGATAGACATTGTATTTTAGTTAGTAGCTTGTGTGTTACATAGAGACAGCCAGCTGCTGCAGGCAAGCTTACACAGCTTTAGGCCTCAGGGCCTTGCCTGTGTGGGCACAGCTGTCCTCCTGTCCTCTGTTAGTTTATTTCTCATCTATACCAGTGTTTCTGCTGTCCTTTACTACTGAGTGATTGTACTTTGTAGTATACTGTAACTGTACTAGGACACTCACTGTCACTGTTTGTTCGTTCATAGCTCCTGCGTGTGTGCGTGCACTGTCTGTACAGTACACACACTCTATTTCCTTCTGATTAGTACTGATTATTGTAATTTCTAGTTGTACTTACTGTTACTACTTACTGTACTAGGGACACTCAGTCACTGTTCATAGGCTAGCTCCTGCGTGTGTGCGTGCGTGCACTGTCTGTACAGTACACACACTCTATTTCCTTCTGATTACTACTGATTATTGTAATTTCTAGTTGTACTTACTGTTACTACTTACTGTACTAGGGACACTCAGTCACTGTTCATAGGCTAGCTCCTGCGTGTGTGTGTGCGTGCACTGTCTGTAGTGTACTACACACACTCTATTTCCTTCTACTGAATCTGATTACTACTGATTATTGTATTTTCTAGTTAGTGTACTAGGGGACACACTCACTGTTCACACTTACTGATTACTGAATTATTGTATTTTGTATTAGTACTGTACTAGTAATCACTTAGTGATTAGTGTCACCTCACCCACCAACCCACTCCATTAAAGTACCCCACTTTTTCACCCGCCCTTTTAAAAAACGTTTTTGTTTACGCCCAAAACATCAAAGATGTCTGGAAGTGGCAGCCAGCGCGGTTTGGGCAAGGGGAAGGGCAGCAAGGGAATCAGGAGGAGAGGGAGCAGCATTGTGGCAAGCCGCGGCCGCGCCACCATGCACAGTTCCGCAGCAGCTGCGTCAGTGGCTAACATTCCGCCTCTAGCCACTGGCCGTGGACGCCTTGGGCGCCGCCCAGAAGGAGCATCTGCAACTCACGCTGCAGAGACACAGCAGCAGCAGCAGCGTGTAGTACCTGCTCCTATTTTCCTCCAGCCGGGTCGGAAACGTCCCATTGAGGAAAAGGATGCAGCCACTGTGGTGCAACTGATGACGGAGGATGAGCAGCCCGCCATCAGCTCTGCATCCGAGGCCTCCACCCTCACCACCACCACCACCCCTGTTCGCAGCAGCCGCCCAGCAGGGCCTGGGGAGGAGGCCAGTTCACCGTCACTTGGCGATCTGTCATTCAGCAGTCTTTTGACCCCAGGCATCATGAGTAAATTGTCTGCTGTTGTTAGCGATTTTGAGGAGGAGATGCTGATGGGCACTTTGGGGGAGGAGGGATTGGACAGCAAGACTGTGGCGACAGTCAAGCAGCCCATCCATGCATCAGGAGAGGAGTTTGGGGGGTCATCATCCCAGCAGGACATGTTTCAGGAGGGGGAGGATGATGATGACACGGTGACAGACAAAGACTGGGTGCCACCAGCTCCTGGGGATGTCGTCGTCAGCAGCTCTGAAGAGGAGGAGGAGGATGCGCTTGTGGGCCTTGCAAGGAGGCGCATCATTGCAAGCATTGGCAGCAGTAGGCAGGTCCCACAGCCTGCTGGTGTCTCAGGCTCAGCAGCAGCAGCAGCATCTGCCAGTACCACCACCAGCCGCACCCAAGCCCCCCCCCCAACCACCACAGGGAGACAGGCAGCAGCGGCTCCAGGCCATAGGGGGTTGTTCTTGTCACCAATCTGGCGATTTTTCACAATGCCCACAGTGTACAGCAGGTACGCCACTTGCAACCACTGTCAGCGGAAGTTGAGCCGAGGTGCAGACCCCTTAAAGTTCAGCACCAGCTCGCTCATCAACCACTTTGCTGCTAAACATTTCCACCAGCATGAGGAGTTCCAGAGGCTGAAGGCATCTGGTGCTGGCAGTGGCACCACACCCATCACTGCACAGCCTTCAGCAGCAGCAGCAGCAACAGCAGCCACCCGCCCTCCTGCTTCTCCAGCAGCACCAGCAGGAGTGCGGAAACGCACTGCTCCTCCCCCCTCTGCAACTCCTGCCGCCGACACTGAGGCCTGTTCTGGCAGCCAGTCCTCAGTGGCCTCTTCTGCTGTGTCCGCTGATTCCCGTGCTAGCAAAAGGCCACTCCAGAGCCTTTTGAGCGAGTCCTTCCAGGGGGTGGTTAGGGCTCTGCCTCCCAGCAGCCGTCGCGTGCGTCAGCTGAACGGCTTGCTGGCACGGGCCATGTGCTCCCAACTCCTGCCGTACACGCCCGTGCAGGAGGGGAGCGACATGCGTGCGCTGCTTGCTTGTGCAGCCCCAGACTGGCAGCTCCCCAGCAGACACTACTTTGCCCGCAGGCCATTTCTGCACTGCACCGCTTTGTGATGGCCAATGTGGAGCGAGGGCTGGAGCACGCGGTTGGTGAAAGGGTCCACGTCACCATGGACTCCTGGAGCAGCCGCTTCGGGACAGGCCGCTACCTGTCCTTCACTGTCCACTGGGTCAGCTTGGTGGAAGGGGGTGAGGATGGGAGAGCAGCAGCGGGCACAGCAGCAGCAGCAACACAGTGGGTGGTGCCACCCCGCAGGGTCAGGGGAAATGCAGCAGGTTCCTCCGATCCTCTGCCATCCTCCGGCACACCTGGCCAAACCCCCCGCCTCAGCAGCAGCGTGAAGGCCCGCCACTGCCAAGCGCTGCTGCAGTTGGTCAGCCTTGAAAAGACCAAACTGACGGCAACCCATGTGTTGGCCAAACTCCAGGAGCAGGAGAGGATTTGGCTGACCCCCAGAGGCCTCAGAGTCGGAGAGGTGGTGGCCGACAATGGGGCCAATCTGGTTGCCGCAATTGACAGGGGAAACCTGACCCACATCCCCTGTCTTGCCCACGTGCTGAACCTGGTGGTGCAGAAGTTCTTGCGCACCTACCAGGGGATGGGCGAACTGCTGGAAACGGCAAGGAACGTTGTGCGTCACTTCCGGTGCTCGGCTGCAGCCTGTGCGAGCCTGGAAGACGTGCAAAAGGAGCTGGAGCTGCCACGCCATCGGCTGATCCTTGACGTTCCAACTCGCTGGAACTCCACCCTGGCGATGTTGGAGCATCTGGTTGAACAGAAGCACGCTGTCAACCAGTACCTTGCCCTGGCCACTGTTTTCGCCGCTCAGAAAAGGGACAAGACCAGCAACATCCCGTCCATCGTCCCCGATGACGTCTGGAGGCACATGCAGCAGGTGTGCTTAGTGCTGGCTCCCTTTCTGCAGGCCACTAACATGGTGAGCAGGGACCATGCTATGGTCTGCGAGTGGGTGCCCCTGGTTTGTCTGCTGAACAGGGCCCTCGATGCTTTGCTGGAACAGGGAGTGGCAGCCTTGGACCAGCAGGAGCGGCAAGCAGCTGCACAGTCCACCTCTGAGGGGGAGGAGGAGGAGGACTTGGTGGAGGTCCCTGACCTTGCTGCTGATGAGGGGGATCAGCACAGCGCAGCTGAGTTGGTGCGGGGGTGGAGAGAGGAGGAGGCGGCAGAGGAGGAGGATGAGGACAGCACTGCCGTCGATGTGCCAGCACACATGGCCCGCCTCTTCCCAATGGCAGCGCACATGCTGACGTGCCTGCGCAAGGACCCCAGGGTGATCCAGATGAAGCAGAGGGAGGACATCTGGATCAGCATGATGTTGGACCCACGCCTCAAGGGGAAGTTGAGCCAGTTCCTGCCGCCTGCAGGAGGAGACCCAGCGCAACAAATAAGGAGCTTGCAGCAGGCCCTTGTTGAGCGCTTGGAGGAAGCCTTCCCCCAGCCTTCCACCCCCACTGTCCAGCCAGCACAGAGGCAGCAGCAGGTGCCTGCATCCAGCAGCAAGCGCCCCACAGACCTGCTGTCTCTCAGCAACGAGCTCTACAGGACTGTAGAGGCTCCGGCAGCAGTGACTAGAGAGGAGGTGCATGCAGCAGCATCCTCCTCCGGTCACAGCCAGCGCCTGACCCGCATGGTGGCTGACTACATGGGGTCCTACAGCGGGCTTGACAGCGATGCCCCTGTTGATCCCATGGAGTATTGGGTCAAGCGCCTGGAGATCTGGAGCGAGCTGGTGCAGTACGCCCTGGAAGTGCTGTCCTGCCCCCCTTCCAGCGTGCTGTCCGACAGCTGCTTCAGTGCAGCTGGTGGCGTGGTCACCGAGAAACGCTCACGTCTGTCTCACAAGTCTGTGGACAGACTGACGTTTCTCAAGATGAACCAGGCGTGGGTGGAAGGCGAGTTCCTGGCCCCTGTTGTCGGCGAGAGGGGGACATGAACTGGCTGCCGGAAGAACCATCGTTAATGTGCCTTACCACCCTTTACCACCTCCTGGCTCCTGCTCACTAAGCCAGCCTGGTTCACTTTGACTATTACGTCGCCTGCAGCCACACATTTTACATCTACAGTGGGCTGCTGTGTACTGCCCTCCTGCTGTCTGTCTGTCTGTGTTTCCCACTGCCAGGGCACACAGATTTACCTTCTGCTGCCACTCTGCCACCAGCTATTACGTCAAACAATAGCTATATCTGTGTAATTTGCTGTAAAAAAAAAAAAAAGTAAACCATTAAAAAAAAACCAATTTTTAATTTTTCTGAGGTGCCCGGGTTGAAAACTGTGTTGTCCCAGTTGTGTATTGGACACGATGTGGGCTGCACGACCGCTGTCTGGGACCTCCTGTTGTGTTTATTTACAGCCCTGGTATCAACGCTAGGTACCAGGGCTATTATGTCACGCTGCCTACCTACCTGCTGCCACACTCACACTACTCCTCCATTCCTCCTGCTGCTGCCTGTCTGTCTGTGTTTCCCACTGCCAGGGTACACAGATTTTACCTTCTGCTGCCACTCTGCCACCAGCTATTACATCAAACAATAGCTATATCTGTGTAATTTGCTGTAAAAAAAAAAAGTAAACCATTAAAAAAAAACCAATTTTTAATTTTTTTGAGGTGCCCGGGTTGAAAACTGTGTTGTCCCAGTTGTGTATTGGACACGATGTGGGCTGCACGACCGCTGTCTGGGACCTCCTGTTGTATTTATTTAAAGCCCTGGTATCAACGCTAGGTACCAGGGCTATTATGTCACGCTGCCTACCTACCTGCTGCCACACTCACACTACTCCTCCATTCCTCCTGCTGCTGCTGCTGCCTGTCTGTGTTTCCCACTGCCAAGGGTACACAGATTTTACCTTCTGCTGCCACTCTGCCACCAGCTATTACGTCAAACAATAGCTATATCTGTGTAATTTGCTGTAAAAAAAAAAAAAAAAGTAAACCATTAAAAAAACAACAACAATTTTTAATTTTTTTGAGGTGCTCGGGTTGAAAACTGTGTTGTCCCAGTTGTGTATTGGACACGATGTGGGCTGCATGACCGCTGTCTGGGACCTCCTGTTGTATTTATTTAAAGCCCTGGTATCAACGCTAGGTACCAGGGCTATTATGTCACGCTGCCTGCCTACCTGCTGCCACACTCACACTACTCCTCCATTCCTCCTGCTGCTGCCTGTCTGTGTTTCCCACTGCCAAGGGTACACAGATTTTACCTTCTGCTGCCACTCTGCCACCAGCTATTATGTCAAACAATAGCTATATCTGTGTAATTTGCTGTAAAAAAAAAAAAAAAGTAAACCATTAAAAAAAAAAAAAAAAAAAAAAAGGTTTAATTTTTCTGAGGTGCCCGGGTTGAAAACTGTGTTGTCCCAGTTGTGTATTGGACACGATGTGGGCTGCACGACCGCTGTCTGGGACCTCCTGTTGTGTTTATTTACAGCCCTGGTATCAACGCTAGGTACCAGGGCTATTATGTCACGCTGCCTACCTACCTGCTGCCACACTCACACTACTCCTCCATTCCTCCTGCTGCTGCCTGTCTTTCTGTGTTTCCCACTGCCAGGGTACACAGATTTTACCTTCTGCTGCCACTCTGCCACCAGCTATTACGTCAAACAATAGCTATATCTGTGTAATTTGCTGTAAAAAAAAAAAAAAGTAAACCATTAAAAAAAAAAACAATTTTTAATTTTTTTGAGGTGCCCGGGTTGAAAACTTTGTTGTCCCAGTTGTGTATTGGACACGATGTGGGCTGCACGACTGCTGTCTGGGACCTCCTGTTGTATTTATTTAAAGCCCTGGTATCAACGCTAGGTACCAGGGCTATTATGTCACGCTGCCTACCTACCTGCTGCCACACTCACACTACTCCTCCATTCCTCCTGCTGCTGCTGCTGTCTGTCTGTGTTTCCCACTGCCAGGGTACACAGAATTACCTTCTGCTGCCACTCTGCCACCAGCTATTACGTCAAACAATAGCTACTCTCATTACTCCTCCATTCCTCCTGCTGCTGCTGCTGTCTGTCTGTGTTTCCCACTGCCAGGGTACACAGAATTACCTTCTGCTGCCACTCTGCCATCAGCTATTACGTCAAACAATAGCTATATCTGTGTAATTTGCTGTGAAAACAAAACAAAAAAAACATTTAAAAAAAAAAAGGTTTAATTTTTCTGAGGTGCCCGGGTTGAAAACTGTGTTGTCCCAGTTGTGTATTGGACACGATGTGGGCTGCACGACCGCTGTCTGGGACCTCCTGTTGTGTTTATTTACAGCCCTGGTATCACCGCTAGGTACCAGGGCTATTATGTCACGCTGCCTGCCTCATTGACTGCCTGCTGCCACACACTCATCCTCCTCCTCCTGCTGCTGAATTTACCTCCTGCTGTCTGTGTGTTTCCACTGCCAGGGAGCACATACAACGGCGCTTCCACCATGCGCCACCAGCTATTTGTTACGCTCAAAAATAGCTGCATTTCTTTAAAAAAACAAAAAAATATATATACTTTTTATTAATACTTTGTGATATTATTTTTAGAGGTGTCCGGGTTGAAAACTGTGTTGTCCCAGTTGTGTATTGGACATGATGTGGGCTTCACGACCGCTGTCTGGAACCTCATGCTGTGTATTTACGGCCTGGTACCACCGCTAGGTACCACACAGCCTATTATGTCTCGCGGCCTGCCTCATTGACTGCCTGCTGCCACACAATCATCCTCCTCCTCCTGCTGCTGCTGCTGAATTTACCTCCTGCTGTCTGTGTGTTTCCACTGCCAGGGAGCACATACAATGGCGCTTCCAACATGCGTGCGCCACCAGCTATTTATTACGCTCAAAAATAGCTGCATTTCTTTAAAAAAAAATATATAAAAGAGAAATAAGTGAAAAAGAAGAAGACGATATAGAAGAAGAAGAAGAAGATATAGAAAAAGAAGAAGAAGAAGGAGAAGAAGAAGAAGATATAGAAAAAGAAGAAGACGAAATAGAAAAATAATAATAAGAAGAAGAGGATATAGAAAAAGAAGATATAGAAAAAGAAGATGAAGAAGAAGAAGATGAAGAAAAAGAAGATAAAAAAGAAGATGAAGAAGATGAAGAAGAAGATGATGAAGAAGAAGATGATGAAGAAGATGAAGATGAAGAAGATGAAGAAGAAGAAGAAGAAGAAGAAGAAGAAGAAGAAGATGAAGAAGAAGATGAAGAAGAAGAAGAAGAAGAAGAAGAAGAAGAAGAAGACGACGATATAGAAGAAGAAGAAGAAGAAGATATAGAAGAAGAAGATATAGAAGAAGAAGAAGACGATAATAAAGAAGAAGAAGAAGAAGATATAGAAGAAGAAGAAGAAGATAATAAAGAAGAAGAAGAAGAAGATATAGAAGATAAAGAAGAAGAAGAAGAAGAAGAAGAAGAAGAAGAAGAAGTATATACACTACTGAACAGAATTTTGGACACAACTTCTCTTCTCTTTCCACCTTTTTTTTTTTTAAAGGAACATCCCCACATAATCACTTGCTGTTGTTACTTGGAAAAAAAGATGTTTCTTGCATCATTCACCCTCAAAACAAGTGTTGGAAGCTATTTAAGGCCAATTCGAATAGTCAGCTTGAATAATGAGCTCGAATACCGACTCGAATAGTGAGCTCGAAGTCCGAGGTCGAATCGAATAGTAAAAAATATTCGACTCGAATATTCGACCGAATTCGAATAATTTACTATTCGAATTCGACCAAACTCGAATAATAAAAAGGGGTATCCGAGCATCACTGGTCTCCTGGGATCGCGCTAGCCACTTTCCGCTAGTGCTGTGGATCCTTCTGTTCTGCTACTCTGTACCTGGATCGTGCTAGCCACTTTTGCTAGTGCTGTGGATCCTATCTCTCGCTTGTCCCTGTTTTCGTGTGTCTGTCTTGTCTGCTACGACCGCTTGCTGGAGGCTCGGTGAGGTAACCGTTAAGCAAGCGTTCGCGTCCTCTGTTTAATGTTTGTCTGTCGATGGTTAGTTAGGCATGCTTGTCTCTATTGTGCTTATCACGTGGAGACCGCGCATAACCGCGTGCACTGTTGCGAATGAGTGTGGTGTTCGCGGTTAGCTAGCGTTTGTTGTTTTCCGCATCTTCTCATTGTATTATTTGCTGTGCCTTTGCTACCCTCGTATTCTGTTCTGATCTGCCTTGTGTCACGTCTGGCGATCGCACCTCTCGCGATCGCGTTCCTATTTGATATCTGCTGTTGTGTGTGCGCGGTCGCGGGGCGGCGACTGGATTGGCGCACACCCATACAACCTGTCCCTTTGCTCGTTCTCATTCGCAATCGCCTCTCTTGCGATTGCGTTCTGCGCTTCGTACAATTCCTGTCTGGCATTTGTGGAGGTACAGAGGATTGGTTCCTCTGCACTCCCCAGCGTAATCTGCCAACAGGAATTTCCCTCTACAGGTGCGTAGCACCTTTTGCTGGGTGCCTGCAATTACACGCTTGTGGAGGATTTCCGCCGTGTCAGTGCACGCGTTGTGCGCTGATCACAGAGAAAGTTCCACAATCGTTACAGTTTGCTATAATTCTTATTTCAGATGTCGGTTTGTCTGCCTGGATTAGACCACATGGACATCTGGGTGGAATTATGACATCAATCCCCCCGCATCCTTTGCACCTATAGTTTGCAAGGAAAAAAAACACCCTGGCCCAACTTAACATTGGGGCGGGGATTTCAAATCCATATATTCAATACGGACCCTGTGGATGAGAAAAATCACACTTTATTATGTGTGATTTTATATATCATGGCAATTTGTTAGGTTTAAAGCAAACTGTAATTTAGAATGTAGGTACTCTTTAAAGAGGGATTGTCAGCCACAAAATTCCATTTACCCACTGCTCTGTGTTCATTGTGCAGCCTGGAACCTCACCCTGCATTGTAAGCTCTCCAATCTATTCAGGAATGTTTCTGCTGTAATAAAGCTTATCTCCATCAGATTTGCTCTATTCTCACCATCACGAAGACAGTGAGAGAGGGAAGCTTGTCATCTCCCCTCCCACCTTCCTACTCTTCACTGATTTGCTGAGTGCAGTTCAGTGTGAGCTGAAATACCATCTCTATGCCTGTGCTCTCATGTGTTTACAAAGCAAGCAGCTATGACAGAGATTCTATGAGTAACAAAAAAGAGTAAAGGAGGAAATTACATCAGTATTGGCTTCAGTCAGAGGGAACCAATAAGTCAAATGCTAGCAACAGAATTCTATTTATTAACTATATAAAATTCACTGAAATTAAAACATGGACAGTACAATACATCTGATTGATGTTGGAGGATGGGCAGGAAGTGGAGGGGCAGTGCCATAAGTATATATGAGGTGGTATTGTGTAGTGTGTTGTGGCAAACTGCTTCTTGGGGTACTGATTCCTGATGAGGCCATTAGTAACAGCAAAACATGTCGAATAGGGGTACCTTATTGTGAGCCCACATCAGCAGAGGTTTTATACATCGTGCTGCTGCTAGAACTGCAACACTTTCTAGACTGCCTATATTACTTCCACATGGAGTGGTAATTATGCTCACTATCCTGCACTGCTTTCTACCTTATGTTGCTACAATTGGCTTGTTGCTCACTTGCATTTAGACTGTTTGCACAGTACCCACGCTGGGCTTTCTGGATTGCTGACACAGTACATGCATATGGAGTGATATTACTGCTCAACCTCCTTTATGTTTTTTGCCTATACCACTGCGGCCGTTTGGATGTGCATTTGCATTTCAACCGTATGCATGGTTACCTATGCTGAGTCCTTTGATATCTTCTATGAACTGTGACATCGTACAGCTCTTGTTTGCTGCCTTTGTTATTTGCTGCCTCAGCTGGGAGTTCACCCCCTTTTTACGGATCTACTCAGTCTGCCTGTGTGTCGGTGGGAGTCGTCAACCAGGATCTCATTATATTCTTAGTGATCCTCTGTGCTTATCCTGGATTTACTTGTCAATTGCATCTGAGGATCTATGTTTCATCTTCAGCTGGGATTTGTCTGTGATTGGGATTAGTCCTATGGGTGCATTTAGCAGCTTTGAACTTGCATGAAATAATTACCATTGCCTTTGTCAGGGGGGCAAACAATCATTATCTGGATGAATTTGCACGCAGTTGTGCTTTTTCAACAAATGTGCAATCAGGGCGGCAGCCATTTTTCAGTGTGGACTCCAGCCACACTGTCTTTACCTGGTGCACAATTTTAGCATTTTGAAGGGGGAGAAATGTTGTGATTTATGATGCTTCAATAATGAATATGCATTTTTAATGTTTCAATAACATTTATATGTTTATACCGACATGCACGTAAGAGCCAATTCTTTCTTTATGGTTTTTATATTTTATATTGTTGGCATGGTGCATGCTGGTTATATTTGATCGTGTTATGTGCTGTTTAGCAGTTTTGCATATTTAGCCACAGCCCTCATTTAGCCTTGGTGCTTCGTACAATACATCTGTTATGTAAGTAGAGCAAGTAGTTATCTACTTATAAATATGTTATTTCCTGGCATAGTATGGCTGCCCCTGCTGCTTTAAGTTGATATGAGCACAGACTGTAACTTGTTTACTATCAGCATAGGCACAGTGTAACAGCTCATATTGTACATACTGACTGATCTGGACCCTCTTCTTAAGTTATTTTAAACTATGCATGCATCGACATTTTGAAATTAAACTTTTTTTAAAACAGGAGCTGTTTTCCATTACAACCAATAACATTCCTTATTTCATTTCTGGGAGAGAACTGAAGATAAAGCCAACAGCTCAAATCTTGGTTACTCCACTTTTCATAAATCAGTCCTTCTATGGGCCTTCTGACCTTTTGGATATGACATTTATGTGTTCTGAAGGTTCGGTTAATGTCAGTACACAGTAATTACAAAAAGTGGAGCAAAAACCTAGATCAGGATAGAGTGACTGAAAATAGATATCTTGCTTCATATTCCTGGAGAATAAAAAGAAAGCGGCAATTTTGCTTGATTTAAAAAAATAAAAACAAAAGGATAAGGATAACAAAAGGATAAACCACTGACTGATTAGGCACAACACCCTTCTAAATATATGTATGTATAACTACAAATACAGTATCTTTATAAAAAGACATAAAAGCAATATAGTGATTAGGTTTCCTATTTTGTGATCATTTTCACCACCTACTCTTTAAAAAGGTAGCCATAAGCTTTTAGGCCTCTTTCACAGTAGGAGGTTGCGTTTCAGTGCGACCTTAAGGTCGCACAACGCGGCCCTAATGCAACGCATATAGACTTTAACTTGGACGTTATTGTGCGTTCTTTAACAATGCGTTAAGTGTTATGACGTCTTTCTATATTCGTCTCTTGGTGCACCGCTTTCGTCGCACAGTGATGAATATAAATAAAACATTTTTAGCTTAGTATTGTGGGCTGTTTGGTGATTACTTCGGATACTACAAATAAACAAAAATCCCCCCAAAAATATACAAAAAACAACTGGAGCATGCGCAATAACAAAAGAAACACAAAACACGTGTATTTATTTACGATGGAACGAAAACGGCGCATGCGTTACATTTTAAAAAAAAAACATTACTGAGAATGTGCAACACAAATAACGCAGCAGATTCATTGCTAAACGCACAGCATGCAGCACTTTCTAATAACGATACTTGTTACACACAAACACAACGTGTGCACTGTGAATGTCGCACAGACTTATTGTTGTGCGTACGTCTGCATTGAAACAGTTTCTAACGTGCGACTTTAACGTCGCACTGTGAAAGAGGCCTCAGATATTTTTATATGATTCAGTATTAGATTCAATATAATTAACACATCCAATAAAATACAAAATAAGGACATTTACAATCCAGGCGTTCATGCCTTAAAAGGTTCAAAAATTGATAGAAATTGATAGAAATATATATATATATATACCATACTTTCAAGTGAGATTTCTTCCTCTATTTCTCCTGAAAATAATTTTAGCTTGCATCAGACACAGTAATTTTCTCAAGCCAGAGACCAAAATCAGTGTGGCAGCCAGGATTTAAAATACAAAAGGGTTCCCTGACATGTCTGTCATCTGTGCCTATGACCACATAATCACACTTATTTTTGTGAGACAAATGGCAGAAAACTAATATGGTTCAACATGAACAGACATGGGCTCCATAATGCAATGTTGTACGTGGACTAATACATTTTCTCAAGACATGGGAATGTTTATAATTGTTTTTTTTTTTTTTTTTTTTGCTATCATTCCCATCGGTTTTGATAGATGTGCATTTTGCCATTTTGAAAAGTATTTTTTTCAGTCCTTTTTCTAAATATTTAAAAACTTTTTTAACAATTTTTTTTCTGCATAGAAGGTTTTCCCTAGAATTGAAGAAAGTCATTATTGTCATTATGTGATGAAATAGGATGAACGTTTTCTTAGCTATCAAAATGGCAAATTTCTGGGTCCAAATGAGAAAATTTATCAAACTTAATTTGGAAGTACCGTAGTTTTTCACAAAAATGATTTTAATTTTTTATGAAAACCAATGAAATTAATTATAATTGTTTCAGCATTTTAAGGTACTCTGAACAACCTGGTTTCAGATAACCCTGGAACTTAGCAGAAATACTTTGCAAATTTGTTTTACCAAAATATTTAGGCAAGTTTTTCAGGAGATGGGGTCAATTGTAGACACAGAGGAACATGTTGATGACCCACACTACTCTCCAGGTAGGAAGAAGAGTGCAGCTGCTAGAGAGGGGAGTGATGATGACCCGCACTACTCTCCAGGTAGGAAGAAGAGTGCAGCTGCTAGAGAGGGGAGTGATGATGACCCACACTACTCTCCAGGTAGGAAGAAGAGTGCAGCTGCTAGAGAGGGGAGTGATGATGACCCACACTACTCTCCAGGTAGGAAGAAGAGTGCAGCTGCTAGAGAGGGGAGTGATGATGACCCGAAATACTTTCCAGGGAGGAAGAAAAGTGCAGCTGCTAGAGAGGGGAGTGATGATGACCCACACTACTCTCCAGGGAGGAAGAAAAGTGCAGCTGCTAGAGAGGGGAGTGATGATGACCTACACTACTCTCCAGGTAGGAAGAAGAGTGCAGCTGCTAGAGAGGGGAGTGATGATGACCCACACTACTCTCCAGGTAGGAAGAAGAGTGCAGCTGCTAGAGAGGGGAGTGATGATGACCCACACTACTCTCCAGGTAGGAAGAAGAGTGCAGCTGCTAGAGAGGGGAGTGATGATGACCCGAAATACTTTCCAGGGAGGAAGAAAAGTGCAGCTGCTAGAGAGGGGAGTGATGATGACCCACACTACTCTCCAGGGAGGAAGAAAAGTGCAGCTGCTAGAGAGGGGAGTGATGATGACCTACACTACTCTCCAGGTAGGAGGAAGAGTGCAGCTTCTAGAGAGGGGAGTGATGATGACCCGCACTACTCTCCAGGGAGGAAGAAGAGTGCAGCTGCTAGAGAGGGGACTGATGATGACCCACACTACTCTCCAGGTAGGAGGAAGAGTGCAGCTGTTAGAGAGGGGAGTAATGATGACCTGCACTACTCTCCAGGGAGGAAGAAGAGTGCAGCTGCTAGAGAGGGGAGTGATGATGACCTGCGTTACTCTCCAGGTAGCTAGAAGAGTGTAGCTGCTATGGAAGGGAGCAAACAAAATCTGATGTTGAAAACCCTGCAGTGGATTTAGCATGTGTCAATTTTCAAGCTGCAGACATTTACATAAAATTTGCACCAACACATAATAATTTGCACCTCATTGGCTATCCTTCCTTACCAACTGATTTGATAGTTGACTGCTGACCAACTGCCAGTAGCAACCATGTAGATGTAACTAACCTGGGGCTTCTACAAATGTAGCTGTATGGTGTTCATCACCATCACTGTTGAAGTATGGTTCAAAATTGTTGCATGGAAAATCAGAAAAGTGCTTATTCAGTATATCCTTTGCAGTAGACTTAAATGTCTTGTGAATGCTTGTATCATTGTTGCAAAGCAGTTGAGGGCCTTTTGGGAGAATGGTGTTACCAAGTAATTGTCTAAAATTGCAAAGCTATTGTCCTATAGCTATTGTGCTCTAAAAAAAAAGCTCTATGTCATGAGTATATGCTGTTTCAATATGTGAAATAAATAAAAAAAATGCTGTAAAAATGATACAACAATCAGAAGTAATTATATGCAAAGGAGAACTCAGAAATCTTTAAAAAATGAGTAGAATGAGGAATCATCAGGTTAGAAAGTCAGATTTATTTATGTCTGGGTATTCTCCATCATCTCCTGTCTAACTGACAATTAGTAATGAAGCCAGGATATAATGAAAAGGATCATTACCATGTTTATATCCTGGTTGAAGAGATTTCCTAACTTCCTGTCCCCACGCCCAGGTAATTGATGGCAGAAGTGGATTCTCCAGAATTCAGGAATAGAATGCTAAAATATTTCAGTTGACTATTCAGTTTAAACACATATTTGTACGACACAGGGGCCTGTTCTCTATGTAAATGGTGTCAAATGATGCCAGCCTCCATATCCCTCCCACTGCAGGTTCCCTTTAATGCTATGTGGATGTGCATAGGTTCTTATCAAAGATACAATGTATTCACATTAATTTACAGACATCACTGATGATGTGTTATATCCATATTAATCAAATACTACAACATTCAACCAAAATACCAGGGACAACACTTGAATTAGACTTCCCTTTCAAAATTAGCAATAGATCGACAATTAAATAAATTCAGTTGTCTGCACCTCTTCATTACCAATGATTGTCACTACAATGTGTTATTATCATGGATTTTTACTGAATAGGACAAAATTATACTATTCCCTACAAGCAAAGATGAAAGAGGTAACTAACATTTCTCGTTTGCAACAAAGTAATTGGCAAAGATTTGAGATTGAAGGGACATCAAGCATGAGATATGATCTACCTTATAAATAAAACATTCACAAGTCGAGTTCACTCATTAAGAAATGCAAGCATTATCTCGGAACAGCTTTATGTTGATTGTGTATTATGGGCATTTAACAAGCTTGGAAATAAGTCTAATGCATCGCCATCAATAGCTGAAAAACAATTGAAAACCTGTAAGACGTGTCTCCTGAATAAAATGCCTTACTGAGTCCTATTTATTCTTAGCACATTATTTTCACGAGCAGCCATGAGATTAGTCTCGTTGTTTTCAGAACATGTCCTGTTAATATATGATCCCCTGGTTAATTACAAAAGTGAGTTGAAAGATAATAAAACACACAGATGAAAGGTCATTCACGTCAGGACTTCCAAAGGGTGTATATATTTATCTTCATAGCATCAGTAATAAAATTCTCAACTTAAGGGCTAGGTACAATTAATTGCTAAGAAATATTGCAATTTGTTGTAAAATATGTCAGTTTTGTCCCTCAGTAAAGAGAATGAGCAAGCTCTCCAATTAGAGGACATTACTAAACAAGGTGGATTGTAAAAAGGAGTTTCTTAAGTATGGGTTAGTTATATAGGTCAGTATTTCTTAAATGCTTACCATCACAAAGCAGAATACTCCTCACCCTGCCATTACTACAGCACTGCCAGTCTGAGATGGACCTTTGTACTTTCTTCTTGATCTGGCCAGAACTGCTTAGAATCCAAGTTCCAGTGGGGTGTACTAGATAAAAGAGGCAAAGCCATGACTCTGACAGTAGGCCTGATGCTATTCCAGGTGATAAGTAGCTTGCAGATGCGAGCTACTTATCACCTTGCCATCGCACAAGGATTACCGGCAAATCCTATTGCCAGTTTCACTCGTGCGATGGCCGATCGTTAGGGAGCATTACTCAGGCGAAAGCCTGAGCGATGCTCCCTATTACCGAGCGATGGGGAGCGAGGTTTACCCTGTGGTGCTGTCCATCAGCACCACGGCCTCACTCCCCACACATGCGCACAACCCGCCGAACATCCGCCGCCATCTTCCGCCGCTGCATCTGGGGGTCTCCTTTAATAAGGAGACCCCCAGAGCTCCCCGCCGGCCGCCGCTCATCTCCGCAACCCCCCACAAAGTTACAAAGCTACAAATTGCTTAAATTCCTTACCACCGCTTTACACCCGTCGGCCGCCGCATCTCGCCGCAAGTCCCCGCTGTGTAATTACAGTGTACGAGTTACTGTAATTACACTCACTAATAACAGAGTCCCGGCAAAGCATCTTTGAATCAGCCACCGGGGCTCCCCATTCATTGGTTCACAGGCTGAGCCATTTCCATTGATCCAGCCTGGAGAACCAATGGGGAGCCCCGGCGGCTGATTCAAAGATGCTTTGCCGGGACTCTGTTATTAGTGAGTGTAACTACAGTAACTCGTACACTGTAATTACACAGCGGGGACTTGCGGCAAGATGCGGCAGCCGACGGGTGTAAAGCGGCGGCAATTTGTAGCTTTGTAACTTTGTGGGGGGTTGCGGAGACGAGCGGCGGCCGGCAGGGAGCTCTGGGGGTCTCCTTATTAAAGGAGACCCCCAGATGCAGTGGCGATGTCCTGCGTTAGCATGTTTAGGACCTGCTTTTTGCAGGTCTAAGCTAACGCTCATGTCTGCCGGGAAGCATCGCTTCCCGGAGGCATGCAAAGTGTAATAGGATAGGGTGTAAGGAACTTGCTGGGCGATAATATCGCCCAAGCGAGTTCTTTTAGCACCCTGCCTAGGGCTAAATGCAATTGGATCAGGCGAATTTATAGTCGCCTGATTATCGGACTCACCAGCATTTAACACTGGCGAGTCTGACAATTGCATCACGCCCAGTGTGTTGATTTCACTTTCAGAAGAAGGATTTGCATTATGAATGTCTAATTAGTCCTAGGAGACTTATGAGTTAACTGAGCACCCCCATCCATATTAGGTCTGATTAACTGGTTGAAACTGATCTTTTTGAGAAATCAAAGTTAGTATTTGGAACACTTGCAGTTTATTGTGATTGGAGGTTAAATGTAATAAAATATTATATTTTTGGATGTCTTATTGTCTGTACAGACACAAAAACAATGGCGTCAATTCACCAGAGGTTACCAACCTATTTATCTCTTGGGAGGTAATTTACCTCCTGTGATATCTCCAAATGGCAATTCTCCAGAAGTATAGGGGAAAATATCGACAGAGAGAAATGCAAGAGATAAATGTGAGATAAGTATGAGATAAATAAGTGATAGTTAGTAGTTAGTTTTTCTCCAAATCACAATTCACCAGGGAAGAAAGGGGGTGTGGCCATTCGTTATTTTTTCATCTCTTTATCCCCTGAATGAACCTGGAGATATCGTGGTTTTCACACAGCAGCTGCTGCTGTGGAAGATGGAGCCTTTTGAGCTTACTCTGTTAGGCCTGGTGCACACCAAAAACCACTAGCAGATCCGCAAAATGCTAGCAGATTTTGAAACGCTTTTTCTTATTTTTCGGTAGCGTTTCAGCTAGCATTTTGCGGTTTTGTGAAGCGTTTTTGATGTAGTAGATTTCATGTATTGTTACAGTAAAGCTGTTACTGAACAGCTACTGTAACAAAAAACGCCTGGCAAACCGCTCTGAAGTGCCGTTTTTCAGAGCGGATTGCGTTTTTCCTATACTTAACATTGAGGCAGAAACGCCTCCGCAATCCAAAATCTGCAGCAGCCTGGGAGTATGCGTTTCTGCAAAACGCCTCCCGCTCTGGTGTGCACCAGCCCATTGAAATACATTACCCAAGCGTATCCGCAGCCGCAAGCGGATCGCAAAACGCAGCCGAACCGCTCCGGTGTGCACTAGGCCTTAGAGCTTGCTTTTATTATGAGGAGACGAAGGCGCAGGAGGAGGGTCTGTTTAATCGCCCCCCATACTTTTCGTGAGAGAACAGTTCTTGATAATTTTACTGAGACAGAGGTGGTGAAGAAGTTCAGACTCACTCGTGATATGATTTATGATATGATCCGGCAGTAAAAGGCGGGAATACTCTGGTCAGGTAGTGGTAAAACTCCGCCTCCTACCCACAATGCTTCACTTTCAAGCTTACAGAGAGGAAAAGTATCCCATGTAAATCATTAATACTGATTACCTAACTCTCTGCTTTCTCACACTTTCCTCATGCATATCTCTCCATTATCCCCTGCTATCGAACACTTTTCTCTCTGTCCTCTCACACTGGTGAATTGACTCCAGAGTGTTAAAATACCTCATGAGATAAACTACCTACCTTTTTTCTCTTAGTTAATCCTCTCTGGTGAATTGACGCCAATGTGTTTATGCCTTCTAACAATCCCGAATGATCACACTGTGTGTTATTCGATACATAGTCTGGCTGCAACCCTCATAAATACTAAGACCAATGCTCATTCTCAATAGCACGTTATTCTGGTTGAGCAATTTTTGACCAGTCAAACCAAGAAGTGTAGATGATCAGTGTGGCCACATTATATATTTGACTGGGTAGTCATAATCATTTAAATGCATTACATTTTTGCTTAGGGTAGAAATATACTAGGTAGAATTTCATATGCATTTTCCACTATGCGCTATGGGGAAAACTCATGCAATTCTGCCTAGACTGTTCATTCCCTTGATGCGTAGCTGAAGTGATTATGATCATCCAGTCAAAGACTTACAAATCTTTTATATGATAAAACCAATCACATGCTTTTCATGACTTGCCTAATGATAGGAAATCACCTTTGCTGTGTAAAATCAGTTTGAAGCAAATAAGTTTGAATAAATCAGTTAACCACTTAAGGACTGCAGTCATAAAACCCCTTAAGGACCAGAGCCTTTTTTTCCATTCGGACCACTGCAGCTTTCACGGTTTATTGCTCAGTCATACAACCTACCACCTAAATGAATTTTACCTCCTTTTCTTGTCACTAATACAGCTTTCTTTCGGTGCTATTTGATTGCTGCTGCGAGTTTTACTTTTTATTATATTCATCAAAAAAGACATGAATTTTGTCAAAAAAAATGACTTTTTTAACTTTCTGTGCTGACATTTTTCAAATAAAGTAAAATTTCCTATACATTTGAGCGCGAAAGTTATTCTGCTACATGTCTTTGATAAAAAAAAAACATTCAGTGTATATTTATTGGATTGGGTAAAAGTTATAGCGTTACAAACTATGGTGCCAAAAGTGAATTTTCCCATTTTCAAGCATCTCTGACTTTTCTGCGCACCTGTCAGGTTTCATGAGGGGCTAAAATTCCAGGATAGTACAAATCCCCCCCAAATGACCCCATTTTGGAAAGAAGACATCCCAAAGTATTCAGTGAGAGGCATGGTGAGTTCATAGAAGATTTTATTTTTTGTCACAAGTTAGCGGAAAATGACACTTTGTAACAAAAAAAAAAAAAAAAAAAAGTTTCCATTTCTTCTAACTTGCGACAAAAAAAAATGAAATCTGCCACGGACTCACTATGCTACTCTCTGAATACCTTGAAGTGTCTACTTTCCAAAATGGGGTCATTTGTGGGGTGTGTTCACTGTCCTGGCATTTTGGGGGGTGCCTAATTGTAAGCACCCCTGTAAAGCCTAAAGATGCTCATTGGACTTTGGGCCCCTTAGCGCAGTTTGGCTGCAAAAAAGTGCCACACATGTGGTATTGCCGTACTCAGGAGAAGTAGTATAATGTGTTTTGGGGTGTATTTTTACACATACCCATGCTGGGTGGGAGAAATATCTCCGTAAATGACAATTGTTTTATTTTTTTTACACACAATTGTCAATTTATAGAGATATTTCTCCCACTCAGCATGGGTATGTGTAAAAATACACCCCAAAACACATTATACTACTTCTCCTGAGTACGGCGATACCACATGTGTGGCACTTTTTTGCACCCTAACTGCGCTAAGGGGCCCAAAGTCCAATGAGTACCTATAGGATTTCACAGGTCATTTTGAGAAATTTCGTTTCAAGACTGCTCCTCACGGTTTAGGGCCCCTAAAATGCCAGGACAGTATAGGAATCCCACAAATTACCCCATTTTAGAAAGAAGACACCCCAAGGTATTCCATTAGGAGCATGGTGAGTTCATAGAAGATTTTTTTTTTTGTCACAAGTTAGCGGAAATTGATTTGAATTGTTTTTTTTCACAAAGTGTCATTTTCTGCTAACTTGTGACAAAAATAAAATCTTCTATGAACTCACCATACTCCTAACGGAATACCTTGGGGTGTCTTCTTTCTAAAATGGGGTCATTTGTGGGGTTCCTATACTGCCCTGGCATTTTAGGGGCCCTAAACCGTGAGGAGTAGTCTTGAAACCAAATGTCGCAAAATGACCTGTGAAATCCTAAAGGTACTCATTGGACTTTGGGCCCCTTAGCGCACTTAGGGTGCAAAAAAGTGCCACACATGTGGTACCGCCGTACTCAGGAGAAGTAGTATAATGTGTTTTGGGGTGTATTTTTACACATACAGATGCTAGGTGGGAGAAATATCTCTGTAAATGACAATTATTTGATTTTTTTTACACACAATTGTCCATTTACAGAGAGATTTCTCCCACCCAGCATGGGTATGTATAAAAATACACCTCAAAACACATTATACTACTTCTTCTGAGTACGGCGATACCACATGTGTGACACTTTTTTGCAACCTAGGTGCGCTAAGGGGCCTAACGTCCTATTCACAGGTCATTTTGAGGCATTTGGATTCTAGACTACTCCTCACGGTTTAGGGCCCCTAAAATGCCAGGGCAGTATAGGAACCTCACAAGTGACCCCATTTTAGAAAGAAGACACCCCAAGGTATTCCGTTAGGGGTATGGTGAGTTCATAGAAGATTTTTTTTTTGTCACAAGTTAGCGGAAAATGACACTTTGTGAAAAAAAAAACAATACATATCAATTTCCGCTAACTTGTGACAAAAAATAAAATCTTCTATGAACTCACCATACTCCTAACGGAATACCTTGGGGTGTCTTCTTTCTAGAATGGGGTCATTTGTGGGGTTCCAATACTGCCCTGGCATTTTAGGGGCCCTAAACCGTGAGGAGTAGTCTTGAACCCAAATGTCTCAAAATGACCTGTGAAATCCTAAAGGTACTCATTGGACTTTGGGCCCCTTAGCACAGTTAGGCTGCAAAAAAGTGTCACACATGTGGTATCGCCGTACTTAGAAGAAGTAGTATAATGTGTTTTGTGGTGTATTTTTACATATAACCATGCTGGGTGGGAGAAATATCTCTGTAAATGACACATTTTTGATTTTTTTTACACACAATTGTCCATTTACAGAGAGATTTCTCCCACCCAGCATGGGTATGTGTAAAAATACACCACAAAACACATTATACTACTTCTCCTGAGTATGGCGATACTACATGTGTGACACTTTTTTGCAGCCTAGGTGCGCTAAGGGGCCCAACGTCCTATTCACAGGTCATTTTGAGGCATTTGTTTTCTAGACTACTCCCTACGGTTTAGGGCCCCTAAAATGCCAGGGCAGTATAGGAACCCCACAAGTGACCCCATTTTAGAAAGACAACACCCCAAGGTATTCTGTTAGGGGTATGGTGAGTTCATAGAACATTTTATTTTTTGTCACAAGTTAGTGAAAAATGACAATTTGTGAAAAAAACAATAAAAATCCAATTTCCGCTAACTTTTGACAAAAAATAAATTCTTCTATGAACTCATCATACACCTAACAGAATACCTTGGGGTGTCTTCTTTCTAAAATGGGGTCACTTGTGGGGTTCCTATACTGCCCTGGCATTTTACGGGCCCAAAACTGTGAGTAGTCTGGAAACCAAATTTCTCAAAATGACTGTTCAGGGGTATAAGCATCTGCAAATTTTGATGACAGGTGGTCTATGAGGGGGCAAATTTTGTGGAAACGGTCATAAGCAGGGTGGCCTCTTAGATGACAGGATGAATTGGGCCTGATCTGATGGATAGGAGTGCTAGGGGGGTGACAGGAGGTGATTGATGGGTGTCTCAGGGGGCGGTTAGAGGGGAAAATAGATGCAATCAATGCACTGGGGAGGTGATCGGAAGGGGGTCTGAGGGGGATCTGAGGGTTTGGCCGAGTGATCAGGGCCCACACGGGGCAAATTAGGGCCTGATCTGATGGGTAGGTGTGCTAGGGGGTGACAGGAGGTGATTTATGGGTGTCTCAAGGTGTGATTAGAGGGGGGAAATAGATGCAAGCAATGCACTAGCGAGGTGATCAGGGCTGGGGTCTGAGGGCGTTCTGAGGTGTGGGCGGGTGATTGGGTGCCCGCAAGGGGCAGATTAGGGTCTAATCTGATGGGTAACAGTGACAGGTGGTGATAGGGGGTGATTGATGGGTAATTAGTGGGTGTTTAGAGGAGAGAATAGATGTAAACACTGCGCTTGGGAGGTGATCTGATGTCGGATCTGCGGGCGATCTATTGGTGTGGGTGGGTGATCAGATTGCCCGCAAGGGGCAGGTTAGGGGCTGATTGATGGGTGGCAGTGACAGGGGGTGATTGATGGGTGGCAGTGACAGGGGGTGATTGACAGGTGATCAGTGGGTTATTACAGGGAAGAACGGATGTAAATAATGCACTGGCGAATCGATAAGGGGGGGTTTGAGGGCAATCTGAGCGTGTGGGCGGGCGATTGGGTGCCCGCAAGGGTCTAATCTGATGGGTAACAGTGACAGGTGGTGATAGGGGTGATTGATGGGTAATTAGTGGGTGTTTAGAGGAGAGAATAGATGTAAACGATGGATTTGGGAGGTGATCTGATGTCGGATCTGCGGGCGATTTATTGGTGTGGGTGGGTGATCAGATTGCCCGCAAGGGGCAGGTTAGGGGCTGATTGATGGGTGGCAGTGACAGGGGGTGATTGATGGGTGGCAGTGACAGGGGGTGATTGACAGGTGATCAGTGGGTTATTACAGGGAAGAACGGATGTAAATAATGCACTGGCGAATCGATAAGGGGGGGGGGGGGGGGGTTAAGGGCAATCTGAGCGTGTGGGCGGGCGATTGGGTGCCCGCAAGGGTCTAATCTGATGGGTAACAGTGACAGGTGGTGATAGGGGGTGATTGATGGGTGATTGATGGGTAATTAGTGGGTGTTTAGAGGAGAGAATAGATGTAAACGATGGATTTGGGAGGTGATCTGATGTCGGATCTGCGGGCGATCTATTGGTGTGGGTGGGTGATCAGATTGCCCGCAAGGGGCAGGTTAGGGGCTGATTGATGGGTGGCAGTGACAGGGGGTGATTGACGGGTGATTGACGGGTGATTGATGGGTGATTGACGGGTGATTGACAGGTGATCAGGGGGGATAGATGCATACAGTACACAGGGGGGGGGAGGGTCTGGGGGGGTCTGGGGAGAATCTGAGGGGTGGGGGGGTGATCAGGAGGGAGCAGGGGGCAGTTTAGGGACTAAAAAAAAAAATAGCGTTGACAGATAGTGACAGGGAGTGATTGATGGGTGATTAGGGGGGTGATTGTGTGCAAATGGTGGTCTGGGGGGTGGGCAGGGGGGGGTCTGAGGGGTACTGTGGGCGATCAGGGGGCAGGGGGGGGGCAGATCAGTGTGTTTGGGTGCAGACTAGGGTGGCTGCAGCCTGCCCTGGTGGTCCCTCGGACACTGGGACCACCAGGGCAGGAGGCAGCCTGTATAATACACTTTGTAAACATTACAAAGCGTATTATATGATTCCTATCCGGGGATCGTCGGGTTAACAACCCGCCGGCGCTTCCGATTGGCCGGCGGGTTGACGTCGCGGGTGGGCGGAGCCTATTGCCGGTGGATGCGCGCGCATCCCAGCGCGCGATCCCCGGCCAGAGAGTGCCCCAGGACCTGACGCCAATCTGCGTTACGTGGTCCTGGGGCTGCCACTTTGCCGCCGCCAATATGAAGTAGGCGGTCGGCAAGTGGTTAAGTGGGTCCATATACTACATAGATAGGCAGAATTATTCAAAGATCTCTCAGTCAGACTTCATGAATATTAAGTTGGTCATTTCAGATGCAGCCTTAGTGGTATGCGCTGGCATTCTCCTCGCATTACAAGAAGCCACCACTGTTTTCTCTGTAACATTTATTAGAGGAGGATACTTGAAAGTTTGAGAACCCTTTTCAACTTGTAATAGTTCTACACTCAAAGCATCCAAATTGTCGTGTGGGTTTATTTACAGAAAATACAAAGTTGCATATGTGGGAACAAAGTTTATCAACTAAATGTTGCCTATCGCCTTCAAATCCACTTTCCTTTGGGCAGCAGTAAGTACAAACAAATGTGTCTAATGAATGTACTTTGTACTTTGGCTTGCCAGAATTGTTGTCCATTCTTCCTTTCAGAATTGTTTCAACTCAGGATTGTTGGTAGTCTTCCTTTCTTGAACTGACTGCTGAAACTCCTTCTTCAAAATGTCAATAAGATGAAGATCAGGACTCAGGAGTTTGACTTTGTTCATATTTAACCATTCTTGGGTAGGCCAGCCTGTGTGTTTAGGGTTGTTATCTTGCTGCATGAAACAGTTTCTATTAAGTTTCAGGTCATAGGTAGATACATTTTCCTGCAGAATGTTCTGGTACATTGTAGAATTTATAGTTTCGTCAATAAGTAGGAGGTTGTCCTGGTCTAAAAGCCATCCTATTCCGTAATACTTCTATCAAGTTTCAAAGATTCAGTATGGTTCCTTTTCCGGAATGCAGTAATAGATGGTAGCTAGTGGGGCTTTGAGTTTTCTCAGTGTACTCTTCATCTTGTATATATCTTCATCTGTACATATTGCTCTTGGTGTGGCCTTGGTTGACTATACTTAGTGAGGGAAATAATGATATTGAATTTGCTTCATTTGTACACAAACTGACTCACAGTGAATAGTGGACTCTTAACTCTCTTGAAATAGTTGTGTGATCTTTTCCAGGCAGACATCATTAATGGTCTTTAGGTCTTAAGAATTTTCCTTTGCTTTGGACAAGACACACCTTCACAAACCTGCTCTGTAGACATCTGACTTGGATAGCAAAAGACCCAAATTTCTGTTCTGTAAATAGAGTAGGTTTCCCACTCTCAACCCTGATCATCATCCAATTGACCAAAAACATCTTACTTTAATTTCACCTTTAACCACTTAAGGACTGCAGTCATAAAACCCCTTAAGGACCAGAGCCTTTTTTTCCATTCAGACCACTGCAGCTTTAACGGTTTATTGCTCGGTCATACAACCTACCACCTAAATGAATTTTACCTCCTTTTCTTGTCACTAATACAGCTTTCTTTTGGTGCTATTTGATTGCTGCTGCGAGTTTTACTTTTTATTATATTCATCAAAAAAGACATGAATTTTGTCAAAAAAATGACTTTTTTTACTTTCTGTGCTGACATTTTTCAAATAAAGTAAAATTTCCTATACATTTGAGTGCGAAAGTTATTCTGCTACATGTCTTTGATAAAAAAAAAACCATTCAGTGTATATTTATTGGTTTGGGTAAAAGTTATAACATTTACAAACTATGGTGCAAAAAGTGAATTTTCCCATTTTGAAGCATCTCCGACTTTTCTGAGCACCTGCCATGTTTCATGAGGTGCTAAAATTCCAGGATAGTATAAATACCCCCCAAATGACCCCATTTTGGAAAGAAGACATCCCAAAGTATTCACTGAGAGGCATGGTGAGTTCATAGAAGATTTTATTTTTTGTCACAAGTTAGCGGAAAATGACACTTTGTGACAAAAAAAAGGGAAAAAAAAGTTTCCATTTCTTCTAACTTGCGACAAAAAAAAATGAAATCTGCCACGGACTCACTATGCTCCTCTCTGAATACCTTGAAGTGTTTACTTTCCAAAATGGGGTCATTTGTGGGGTGTGTTTACTGTCCTGGCATTTTGGGGGGTGCTAAATTGTAAGCACCCCTGTAAAGCCTAAAGGTGCTCATTGGACTTAGGGCCCCTTAGCGCAGTTAGGCTGCAAAAAAGTGCCACACGTGTGGTATTGCCGTACTCAGAAGAAGTAGTATAATGTGTTTTGGGGTGTATTTTTACACATACCCATGCTGGGTGGGAGAAATATCTCTGTAAATGACAATTGTCCATTTACAGAGAGATTTCTCCCACTCAGCATGGGTATGTGTAAAAATACACCCCAAAACACATTATACTACTTCTCCTGAGTATGGCGATACCACATGTGTGGCACTTTTTTGCACCCTAACTGCGCTAAGGGGCCCAAAGTCCAATGAGTACCTTTAGGATTTCACAGGTCATTTTGCGACATTTGGTTTCAAGACTACTCCTCACGGTTTAGGGCCCCTAAAATGCCAGGGCAGTATAGGAACTCCACAAATGACCCCATTTTAGAAATAAGACACCCCAAGGTATTCCGTTAGGAGTATGGTGAGTTCATAGAAGATTTTTTTTGTCACAAGTAAGCGGAAATTGATTTTAATTGTTTTTTTTTTTCACAAAGTGTCATTTTCCGCTAACTTGTGACAAAAAATAAAATCTTCTATGAACTCACCATACACCTAACAGAATACCTTGGGGTGTCTTCTTTCTAAAAGGGGGTCATTTGTGGGGTTCCTATACTGCCCTGGCATTTTAAAGGCCCTAAACCGTGAGGAGTAGTCTTGAACCCAAATGTCGTAAAATGAGCTGTGAAATCCTAAAGGTACTCATTGGACTTTGGGCCCCTTAGCGCAGTTAGGGTGCAAAAAAGTGCCACACATGTGGTATTGCCGTACTCAGGAGAAGTAGTATAATGTGTTTTGAGGTGTATTTTTACACATACCCATGCTGAGTGGGAGAAATATCTCTGTAAATGGACAATTGTGTAAAAAAAATAAAAAAAATTGTCATTTACAGAGATATTTCTCCCATCCAGCATGGGTATGTGTAAAAATACACCCCAAAACACATTATACTACTTCTCCTGAGTAGGGCAATACCACATGTGTGGCACTTTTTTGCACCCTAACTGCGCTAAGGGGCCCAAAGTCCAATGAGTACCTTTAGGATTTCACAGGTCATTTTGCGACATTTGGTTTCAAGACTACTCCTCACGGTTTAGGGCCCCTAAAATGCCAGGGCAGTATAGGAACTCCACAAATGACCCCATTTTAGAAATAAGACACCCCAAGGTATTCCGTTAGGAGTATGGTGAGTTCATAGAAGATTTTTTTTGTCACAAGTAAGCGGAAATTGATTTTAATTGTTTTTTTTTTCACAAAGTGTCATTTTCCGCTAACTTGTGACAAAAAATAAAATCTTCTATGAACTCACCATACACCTAACAGAATACCTTGGGGTGTCTTCTTTCTAAAAGGGGGTCATTTGTGGGGTTCCTATACTGCCCTGGCATTTTAAAGGCCCTAAACCGTGAGGAGTAGTCTTGAACCCAAATGTCGTAAAATGAGCTGTGAAATCCTAAAGGTACTCATTGGACTTTGGGCCCCTTAGCGCAGTTAGGGTGCAAAAAAGTGCCACACATGTGGTATTGCCGTACTCAGGAGAAGTAGTATAATGTGTTTTGAGGTGTATTTTTACACATACCCATGCTGAGTGGGAGAAATATCTCTGTAAATGGACAATTGTGTAAAAAAAATAAAAAAAATTGTCATTTACAGAGATATTTCTCCCATCCAGCATGGGTATGTGTAAAAATACACCCCAAAACACATTATACTACTTCTCCTGAGTAGGGCAATACCACATGTGTGGCACTTTTTTGCAACCTAGGTGCGCTAAGGGGCCTAACGTCCTAGTCACAGGTCATTTTGAGGCATTTGGATTCTAGACTACTCCTCACGGTTTAGGGCCCCTAAAATGCCAGGGCAGTATAGGAACCCCACAAGTGACCCCATTTTAGAAAGAAGACACCCTAAGGTATTCTGTTAGGAGTATGGTGAGTTCATAGAAGATTTTTTTTTTGTCACAAGTTAGTGGAAATTGACACTTTGTGGAAAAAAAAAACCAATACAAATCAATTTCCGCTAACTTGTGACAAAAAATAAAATCTTCTATGAACTCGTCATACACCTAACAGAATACCTTGGGGTGTCTTCTTTCTAAAATGGGGTCACTTGTGGGGTTCCTATACTGCCCTGGCATTTTAGGGGCCCTAAACCGTGAGGAGTAGTCTTGAACCCAAATGTCGCAAAATAACCTGTGTGAAATCCTAAAGGTACTCATTGGACTTTGGGCCCTTTAGCGCAGTTAGGCTGCAAAAAAGTGCCCCACATGTGGTACTGCCGTGCTCAGAAGAAGTAGTATAATGTGTTTTGTGGTGTATTTTTACATATACCCATGCTGGGTGGGAGAAATATCTCTGTAAATGACATATATTAGATTTTTGTTTACACACAATTGTCCATTTACAGAGAGATTTCTCCCACCCAGCATGGGTATGTGTAAAAATACACCCCAAAACACATTATACTACTTCTCCTGAGTACGGCGATATGACATGTGTGACACTTTTTTTGCAGCCTAGGTGCGCTAAGGGGTCCAACGTCCTATTCACAGGTCATTTTGAGGCATTTGTTTTCTAGACTACTCCTCACGGTTTAGGGACCCTAAAATGCCAGGGCAGTATAGGAACGCCACAAGTGACCCCATTTTAGAAAGAAGACACCCCAAGGTATTCCGTTAGGTGTATGGTGAGTTCATAGAAGATCTTATTTTTTTGTCACAAGTTAGTGAAAATGAAACTTTGTGAAAAAACAATAAAAATCAATTTCTGCTAACTTTTGACAAAAAATAAAATCTTCTATCAACGCTTCATACACCTAACAGAATACCTTGTGGTGTCTTTTTTCTAAAAAGGGGTCACTTGTGGAGTTTCTATACTGCCCTGGCATTTTACGGGCCCAAATCCGTGAGTAGTCTGGAAACCAAATGTCTCAAAATGACTGTTCAGGGGTATAAGCATCTGCAAATTTTGATGGCAGGTGGTCTATGAGGGGGCAAATTTTGTGGAACCGGTCATAAGCAGGGTGGCCTCTTACATGACAGGTTGTATTGGGCCTGATCTGATGGATAGGAGTGCTAGGGGGGTGACAGGAGGTGATTGATGGGTGTCTCAGGGGGTGGTTAGAGGGGAAAATAGATGCAATCAATGCACTGGGGAGGTGATCGGAAGGGGGTCTGAGGGGGATCTGAGGGTTTGGCCGAGTGATCAGGAGCCCACACGGGGCAAATTAGGGCCTGATTTGATGGGTAGGTGTGTTAGGGGGTGACAGGTGGTGACAGGAGGTGATTGATGGGTGTCTCAAGGTGTGATTAGTGGTGGGGAATAGATGCAAGCAATGCACTGGCGAGGTGATCAGGGCTGGGGTCTGAGGGCGTTCTGAGGGTGTGGGCGGGTGATTGGGTGCCCTAGGGGTAGATAGGGGTCTAATATGATGGGTAGCAGTGACAGGGGCTGATTGATGGGTGATCAGTGGGTGATTAGATGGCAGAACAGATGTAAACAATGCACTTTGGAGGTGATCTGAGGGTATGTCTGGGGCAATCTGATGGTGTGGGTGGGTGATCAGATTGCCCGCAAGGGGCAGGTTAGGGGCTGATTGATGGGTGGCAGTGACAGGGGGTGATTGATGGGTGGCAGTGACAGGGGGTGATTGATGGGTGATTGATAGGTGATTGACAGGTGATCAGTGGGTTATTACAGGGAAGAACAGATGTAAATATTGCACTGGCGAATTGATAAGGGGGGGTCTGAGCAGGGCCGGCGCTACCATTAAGGCAAAGGAGGCAGCTGCCCCAGGGCCCCAGAGCTTGTAGGGGCCCCCAGTGGCTACAAGAGGAAAAAAAAATTTTTCAAATCGGCCTTATAGTTTTTGAGAAAATCGATTTTAAAGTTTCAAAGGAAAAAAAAACACATTTAAAAACATGTCGACTTTAATGGTTAATAGCAAATCCACCTTAAATGCTAGAAACCCTAAATTTGCAGGATATGTTAAGGAGATCATTAGGAATAAGAGGAAAAAAACAATTTTTTAAAAAGACCTTATAGTTTTTGAGAAAATCGATTTTAAAGTTTAGAAGGAAAAAAGTATAGTTTTAAATGCGGTAAATGTAACTTTTAGTAGCAAACCTAACGGTAGTGTAATTTTACATGCACCAAACGAAAGCGCAATAAATTTCCTGACGGGGTTTCCAGGGGGTCTATACGCAGCCGCAGCACTTTGGCCAGGGATCGCTATACAGCCGCAATATGTCTGTACGAAGATCCCTGGCATTTTTTCCTCTTTTCCCAATTTTTTTTTATGTTTAGAGTGTGGGAATTAAAAAAAAAAAATTAAGTGGGGTCCCCCCTCCTGAAACTTTGTAACCCCTTGTCCCCCATGCAGGCTGGGATAGCCAGAATGTGGAGCTCTGACTGATTGGGACTTCACACCCTGACTATACCAGCTGCAAAAAAGGTCCGCTAATGCCGATTTTTGTTCTGGGGTATATGTTGGGGGGCCCCCCAGGTTTATTTTGCCCTGGGGCCCCATTGTTGCTTAAACCGGCCCTGGGTCTGAGGGCAATCTGAGCGTGTGGGGCGGGTGATTGGGTGCCCGCAAGGGGCAGATTAGGGTCTATTCTGATGGGTAACAGTGACAGGTGGTGATAGGGGGTGATTGATGGGTAATTAGTGGGTGTTTACAGGAGAGAACAGATGTAAACACTGCACTTGGGAGGTGATCTGACGTCGGATCTGCGTGTCATCTATTGGTGTGGGTGGGTGATCAGATTGCCCGCAAGGGGCAGGTTAGGAGCTGATTGATGGGTGGCAGTGACAGGGGATGATTGATGGGTGGCAGTGACAGGGGGTGATTGATGGGTGGCAGTGACAGGGGGTGATTGACAGGTGATCAGTGGGTTATTACAGGGAAGAACGGATGTAAATAATGCACTGGTGAATTGATAAGGGGGGTCTAAGGGCAATCTGAGCGTGTGGCCGGGTGATTGGGTGCCTGCAAGGGGCAGATTAGGGTCTAATCTAATGGGTAACAGTGACAGGTGGTGATAGAGGGTGATTGATGGATGATTGATGGGTAATTAGTGGGTGTTTAGAGTAGAGAACAGATGTAAACACTGCACTTGGGAGGTGATCTGATGTCGGATCTGCGGGCGATCTATTGGTGTGGGTGGGTGATCAGATTGCCCGCAAGGGGCAGGTTAGGGGCTGATTGATGGGTGGCAGTGAAAGGGGGTGATTGATGGGTGATTGACAGGTGATTGACAGGTGATCAGGGCCAGGGGGGATAGATGCAAACAGTACACGGGGGGGTCTGGGGAGAATCTGTGGGGTGGGAGGGTGATCAGGAGTACCCAGGGGGCAGTTTAGGGACTAAAAAAAAAATAGCGTTGACAGATAGTGACAGGGAGTGATTGATGGGTGATTAGGGGGGTGATTGTGTGCAAACAGTGGTCTGGGGGGTGGGCAGGGGGGGGTCTGAGGGGTGCTGTGGGCGATCAGGGGGCAGGGGGGGCAGATCAGTGTGTTTGGGTGCAGACTAGGGTGGCTGCAGCCTGCCCTGGTGGTCCCTCGGACACTGGGACCACCAGGGCAGGAGGCAGCCTGTATAATACACTTTGTAAACATTACAAAGCGTATTATACGCTTCCTATCCGGGGATCGTCGGGTTAACAACCCGTCGGCGCTTCCGATTTGCCGGCGGGTTGACGTCGCGGGTGGGAGGAGCCTATTGCCGGCGGATGCACGCGCATCCCAGTGCGCGATCCCCGGCAAAACAGTGCCCCAGGACCTGACGCCATTCTGCGTTACGTGGTCCTGGGGCTGCCACTTTGCCGCCGCCAATATGAAGTAGGCGGTCGGCAAGTGGTTAAAGTACCACTGAACTGAAAGAGGGTTTGATTATGCTAGATGCTGTTGTTTGAATGGTGCTGTGAGATATGTCACAGCACTATTCTCTCAGTCCAGTGCCCCCAGGGGACCCTGTTCTAGTCAGCTACATTCTTTGACTGACTAGACCGTCGAATATGGGCGTTGAGAAAATGGCAGTTATCTTCCCTGATCACCCCTCTTTTATCGCCAACCTTTTAAGATCTGCAAAAAAATAGCACCACCACACAATTCACCTACTCCTAGATCCCTTTGCTGTCTTTTCCGCCCTGTCAGCTCTCCCATTCCGCCACCGTGCCCTCTCATATCTGCCGGTATCTTCACCGCTATGGTGCTCACCCTGAAGTACTTTCAGGTTACTTCCGAGTCAGTGCCATAGCAGTGAAGATCGCAGTAGATACGGAGGACACTGTGGTGGAACGGAAGTGCTGTCAAGGCGGAAAAGACAGTGAAGGTATCTAAGAGTAGGTGAGTTGTGCAGTGGTGCTTTTGTTGCGTGTCTTAAGCATCAGTGCTGGAGTTCTTTAGATGAAATGATAATCCTACACAGTCACATACTTTTGCTACTCACAAATATGTAACTTTACATTTTCCTCAATAAATTAATGGACTGGCATACATTTCTGCACTTATATGTTTAATTAGGTTCCCTAAGTATTAGATGTGTGTGTGTGAAAACTGTTAGAATTGATACAGAAATATTTACATTTCAATACGGTTTACAAAATTTCAAGCATTGTTGTAAACAGAGATAAGTTGCTTGTTCAGCATCTCATCCTCTATTCTCAGTATAGTCTCTCAGAACCAACTCTAAATAGAAAAAGAGGATTTTAGTTCTACAATCAGTCTAGTTCAACAATCTACAAGCAAGCTTTCAGGTTTGAGAATGGATAGAGATACTTAATAAAGAATAAAATCTTAGAAACATGTGAACTGTATTCAGACAACGGTTCCAAGTGAGAAAGCTAGACAGGACACCTTTGCTCCAAGGCAAAACTGTTCACCACTCAACCACTTCACTGACCATACTGGCTTAAGAAAAATGGATAAAACATGTGGCAATATATCTCACCTTGAAAACAGAACCTGATGGAATGAAATTGAGTGTATAGCTTGCAGCTACACATGGAAAACAAATACAACTGCAGTTTCTAAAATCCTGAACACTTTTATAACTGCAGGATAATAATAAGATAAAGGCAGAACCTGTAAATCTCCACTGAAAAGCAGCCAGAAATAGAAAACATATGGTTGAAAATATTGTCAATCTGTGTTTGATTTACCCTTAAGGAAAGAAATGTGTTTAAGGGTAATTCCCCTCCAGTAAGTACATGCTGCTAACTGAGAAAGTTAAAAACTCATTCCACAAGTGCAATACATGCATTAAGCAAACATATTTCATGTGACTACGTTGGATATATTGCTTTAGCCTTGTATAAACAGGATCACAGAATAAAAGTAAATCATTCAATAAATTATTTAAGTTTGGATAAAACTTTGTGTGCTCTGATATATTATTTATTATTATTACTTAGTATTTATATAGCTCCATCATCTTCAGCAGGGTATATTGTCTTATCACTTAATTGTTCCTTAGAGGGGCTCACAATCTAATCCCTACCATAGTTGTATACCTATATTGTGTAGTGCATGTATCATAGTCTAGGGCAGTGATGGCTGACCTTGGCACTTCAGCTGTGACATAGGCATGATGCCTATGCCTCCCTGAGTTATGCTTAGAGCTGTCAGAGTATTGCAATGCCTCATGGGACTTGTAGTTCCACCACAGCTGGAGTGCCAAGGTTAGCCATCACTGGTCTAGGGCTAATTTAAAGGGAAGCCATTTAACTTATCTGTATGTTTTGGGGATGTGGGAGGGAACCAGAGTGCCCAGAGGAAACCCACGCAGACACAGAGAGAACATACAAACTCCTTGCAGATGTTGACCTGGCTGGAATACGAATCCGGGACCCATCACTGCAAAGCGAAAGCGCTATCTACTACACCACCGTGTGGTTATTAAAAGCTACGGCATAGAATCTACATCGCATCAAAACTAGTTGGCCGCAGTAACTGGTGTGCCCCCTGGCATAAATTTAATAAAGGCGCTCATTGAAAAGGGCACAAGAAATTGTTGATAGTTGAATATCCATGAAAGTATAAATAATCTACTACTTAATTCATATAGTAAAATATTAGTAATATAATATTTATGTCAGGATCGGTGTCAGCGAACAGAGAGAATCTGATTATTGGTGATCTGCAGTATCACCAACAATACAGATATCACCTGATTATTGATGATCTGCTGAATCACCAATAATACAAGTGAAACTAACCTCCAACACCTAACACTGTGAATAACAATAACGACAGTAATAATTCGTAAGATCGTGGAAATATCCACCACACAGTAATTCCTCAGAGGTGTGGTTACCTCTGAATGGGAACCCCGTGTGTGAGATCCTCAAAACTAGCAAAGAGAGGAATCTCAGCCCCAGGCAGTAATCGTCTGCTGGGGCAGGCGTCTCGGAGAGGCAAGCCTCAGAGATAACCCTACAGTAGGAGACGTTCCACTGAAGGGAGAAAGGTCAGACAAGCGGAGGTTCGGCAACAGAGAGGGCGGCAGCAGTACAGAAGCGGAAGGCTGATTCAGAGTCGGTAAACAGGCAGGGCCGGCAACTTGAATAAGATAGGCAGAAGTACAAGAGCGTTTAGAGTAAAGAGTAGTCAGGGATAGCCAGAGTCAAAACACAGGTAAATATACAATACAATCCTAATCTAAGGTGTGACGTCCTTGGTATCAACACCTAGTAAACTGAGCTAAGGTCTGAGCGCTAACACGGATGTATTCACGACAGCAGACAACTTGCTACTGACAAGCAAGTCCTATATGTAGCAAGAGAGCTGCCCAGCGCCGCCCCAGAGCCCCAACCAATCACCAGAGCGGAGGGAGTCAGCTGTCTCCTAGTCTAGAGGCATAAAGATCCTGCCTCCTCGCGCGCGCGCGTGTCATGCGGAGGGTAAGGGCCGGTGAAGGGGACCCCACAGGAAGCAACTGTGCAGCGGAGTCCGCCGAGCATGCGGACTCCGCCGTCCACACCGCCCCGTTCGGCGGCACACCGGCGGGGATAGTCTGGGAAGCGGAGCCCGCTGCCACCTGCATACTGGCAGCGGGTCCGCTATCCCTCACAGTACCCCCCTTCCCCTTGAGGAGTGGACTCCGGACACTTCCTACCTGGTTTCTCAGGATGTAACTGATGAAACCTCTTCCTCAACCTCTCGGCATGCATGCGACCCTCTGGTACCAAAGATCTGTCCTCCACACCATACCCCTACCAATGGACCAGATACTGCACAGAATTTTGTACCAAACGAGAATCCAAAATTTTTTCCACCTCAAATTCTGTCTGGCCCTCTACTACCACTGGGGGGGGGAGGGGGGGAGGAATCTATATATACTGCCGGTTTCAACAAAGAGACGTGGAATGATCTCCCACTTCTCATGCTGGATGGGAGATCAATCACATAAGAAACATCATTGATCTTTTTGGCCCCTGGATAAGGCCCTATAAACCTAGGACCCAACTTGGTGGACGGTTGTCTGAGTGCCAAATGTCTGGTCGACACCCACACCATGTCCCCCGGGGTAAAATGCCACTCAACAGATCGCCTCTTGTCTGCCTGTTTCTTCTGATTTTGAAAGGCTACCCCTAAACTCTTTTTCACCTGTGCCCAATGCTCCTTTAAAACCTTCTGCCACTCTTCTAGGGCTGGGAAGGGAGATGAACACACCGGTAAAGGGGAAAATTTAGGAGACCTCCCCGACACAACCTGAAAAGGAGACAACCCCGTAGAGGAACTTTTCAGGTTGTTGTGCGCAAATTCCGCGAAGGGCAAAAACTTAACCCATTCAGTTTGCGCATCCGCCACATAACATCTGAGAAATTGTTCTAGTGCCTGATTAACCCTTTCGGTCTGTCCGTTGGTCTGTGGGTGGTACCCAGATGAAAATGACAAATTCATACCCAAACTACGGCAAAAATCCCTCCAAAATTTAGATACAAATTGGACTCCTCTATCGGAAACCAAGTCATCTGGAATCCCATGCAAGCGGAAAATGTGTAATATAAAGAGATCTGCCAACTCTTGAGCTGAAGGAAATCCTTTCAGGGGACAAAATGGGCCATTTTGCTGAACCTGTCTACGATCACCCATATGACTGTCATACCCTCGGACCGAGGAAGCTCGCCAACAAAATGGGTCCATGGTTCACTCGGCACTGGCAGGGGTTGCAGGGTACCCACCGAGGCCTGGCGAGAAGGTTTGCTCCTGGCACACACAACACATTCCCTGACAAACTCTCTGCAATCAGAGGCCAATGAAGGCCACCAAACACACCTCGTGAGCAAGTCCAGAGTGCTAAGCCTCTTAGCCCCTTCGATGTACTCCAAGTTCTTATGGTCTGTGAAGACCGTGATCGTGTGTTCTGCCCCCTCTAGCCAATGGCACCACTCCTCAAAGGCCAACTTAATGGCCAACAGTTCCCAATTACCAATGTCGTAGTTTCTCTCCGCCGGAGAGAACCTACGGGAAAAGAAGGCACATGGGTGCAGTTTACCCTGAATTCCTGAACGCTGAGACAGCACAGCTCCAACCCCAATCTCTGATGCATCCACCTCCAGGATAAATGGAAGGGTAACATCTACATGTCTCAGAATGGGTGCAGAACAAAATAACTTTTTTAGGGTATCGAAGGCTGCCTGGGCCTCAGATGTCCAATGATATGGATCAGCCCCCTTCTTGGTAAGACTGGTAAGGGGGGCAACTACTAAGGAAAACCCCTTGATGAACTTCTGGTAGTAGTTGGCGAAACCAAGAAATCTCTGTAACGCCTTCAAGCCTACCGGTTGGGGCCACCCCAAGACAGCGGAGACCTTTTCCGGGTCCATAGAGAGACCTGAAGTGGAAATAATGTAACCCAGAAAAGGAATCTGAGTGACTTCAAAGAGACACTTTTCTAGTTTTGCATAGAGTGAATTCTGTCTCAATTTCTTTAATACAAATTTAACATGTTTATGATGTTCAACAAGATTTTGGGAAAAAATCAATATATCATCTAGCTACAAGAGTACAAACTTTCCCAGCACTTCTCCTTGATCAACTCCTGGAAGACGGCCGGGGCGTTACACAGCCCGAAGGGCATAACCAGATACTCGTAATGCCCGTCGGGCATGTTGAAAGCCGTCTTCCACTCGTCGCCATCCCTGATGCGTACCAGGTTGTATGCCCCACGCAAATCCAATTTTGAAAAAATACTGGCACTAGTTATCTGAGCGAACAGATCGTCTATCAAGGGCAGAGGATAGCGGTTCTTTATGGTGATCTTGTTTAGACCACGATAATCAATACAAGGTCTAAGACCACCGTCTTTTTTTTGCACAAGAAAGAACCCTGCCCCGGCCGGTGACCGGGAAGGACGGATGAAACCCTTTGCCAGATTTTCTGTAATGTATTCCCGCATTGCCAGCTTCTCAGGCCCGGCCAAATTATATAGATGACCTCTAGGGGGCATACAACCAGATCTCAAGTCAATGGGGCAGTCGAAACTCCGATGAGGTGGGAGTTTATCAGCGGATCTAGGACAGAAAACGTCAGCAAATTCAGTGCATTGTTTTGGCACCTCTTTAACCTCCACCTTGGTGGTACAAATAGCTATTTTCGCCAAACAATGCTTAAGACAATACGGTGACCAACTGAGTAACTGGCCTGAGGCCCAGTCAATCTGCGGGGAGTGGAGCTGCAACCAGGGCATACCAAGCATAATGGTGGAGGTTGTCATGCGTAGCACAAGAAACTGTAATTTCTCTTTGTGTAAAACCCCTATCGTGCATGACAACAGCAGGGTCTGAGAGAGGGGTTGTCTGTATTGCAATGGAGAGTCATCTACTGCAGTGACTACTAGCTGACGGTTTAAGGAATGTAACGGGACTCCCAGTCTTTTTACAAAGTCGTAGTCAATAAAACTGGCCGCCGAGCCAGAGTCCACGAAGGCCTCAGTGCACGCGGCCCGGCCTTCCCAAGAAATAGAACAAGGTAAGAGTAAACGATGATTGTTCAGAGGTAACGTCTGCTCGCCTAGGGTGCTACCTCCAACTACTCCTAGGTGGCAGAGTTTCCCGACTTCTTGGGGCAATTTTTTGCAAAGTGGCCCTCCTCTGCACAATACAGACAAAGCTTCTCAGACCTCTGGTGATCCCTCTCTGCTTGTGTCAAGCGGGAATGTCCAATCTGCATCGGCTCATCAGTGGGTTGGTTAAGTGACAAGGGGGCATAGGACAGTGACCTTAGCGCACTTTTCCCTCTCGACTGACGCTGATAGCGTAAGTGGCGGTCCACTCGGATGGCCAACGAAATAGCGTCATCAATAGATTTAGGTTCAGGATGACCCAACATTAGCTCGGAGACCGCGTCTGATAGACCTGAAAGGAAGCGGTCCAACAACGCATATGACCCCCACCTAGCCGACACAGCCCACCTTCGAAATTCTGCCGCATAGACTTCAACAGAATCCTGACCCTGTTTAAGGTTTTTAAGCTTCCTCTCGGCAGTGATGGAAGCATCTGGATCATCATATATTATAGCCATTGCTTTAAAAAATTCCTGGACTGAGGTTAATGCCGTATCTTCCGGCGGTAGACCGTATGCCCAGGTTTGTGAGTCCCCGGTTAATAAGGTCTTTATAAACGTCACCCTTTGAGACTCAGAACCTGATAAATTTGGCCTTAATTCAAAATAGGACAATACTCGATTGCGGAAATTCTGGAAGTCAGACCTATGCCCTGAAAACTTCTCAGGTACTGACATACGAAGATCTGTGAGTGAAGGGGATTGCATTGTGGTAACAGTCGTTTGAAGGACCTGTACAGACCCAGTCAGTTGATTGATCTGGGTTTGTTGCGTATTAACCACTTCGATGAGGTTATTTACCGAGGTGGTCAAAGCCTCAACCTGACTGCGTAATGCATCGGTCTGCTGTTCTGTCAGGATCGGTGTCAGTGAACAGAGAGAATCTGATTATTGGTGATCTGCAGTATCACCAACAATACAGATATCACCTGATTATTGATGATCTGCAGAATCACCAATAATACAAGTGAAACTAACCTCCAACACCTAACACAGTGAATAACAATAACGACAGTAATAATTCGTAAGATCGTGGAAATATCCACCACACGGTAATTCCTCAGAGGTGTGGTTACCTCTGAATGGGAACCCCGTGTGTGAGATTCTCAAAACCAGCAAAGAGAGGAATCTCAGCCCCAGGCAGTAATTGTCTGCTGGGGCAGGCGTCTCGGAGAGGCAAGCCTCAGAGATAACCCTACAGTGGGAGATGTTCCACAGAAGGGAGAAAGGTCAGACAAGCGGAGGTTCGGCAACAGAGAGGGCGGCAGCAGTACAGAAGCAGAAGGCTGATTCAGAGTCGGTAAACAGGCAGGGTCGGCAACTTGAATCAGATAGGCAGAAGTACAAGAGCGTTTAGAGTAAAGAGTAGTCAGGGATAGCCAGAGTCAAAACACAGGTAAATATACAATACAATCCTAATCTAAGGTGTGACGTCCTTGGTATCAACACCTAGGAAACTGAGCTAAGGTCTGAGCGCTAACACGGATGTATTCACGACAGCAGACAACTTGCTACTGACAAGCAAGTCCTATATGTAGCAAGAGAGCAGAGCCCCAGCCAATCACCAGAGTGGAGGGAGTCAGCTGACTGGCCTGGTCAGCTGACTCCCCGTCTAGAGGCATGAAGATCCTGCCTCCTCGCGCGCGCGCATGTCATGCGGAGGGTAAGGGCCGGCGAAGGGGACCCCACAGGAAGCAACTGCGCAGCGGAGTCCGCCGAGCATGATGGCGGTGATAGCCTGGGAAGCGGAGCCCGCTGCCACCTGCATACTGGCAGCAGGTCCACTATCCCTCACAATTTACTGATAGTTTACTATGACTTAACCTAACCGCACTTTTACACAGAATCCTTCCTCTATCGATGTCTAACACTAAGACCCCCCTGGTGGTGCCTAACCCTAGGATTCCCCCTTCCCGGTGGTGCCTAACCTTAACCCCCCTAGTGGTGTCTAACCCTAATTCCCCCTTCCCTGGTGGTGCCTAGCCACCCTATCTCTGTCAATGCCTAACTCTATCACACACACTGACGTCCAGTTAAAGAGGATGCCCAATAAAATAACAGACCCCAGGCCAGCCTGCTATGGAAACTGTGGCTACAAATAGCAGGTGACCCCAGCTATTTTAATGGATGCCCTCTTAAACAGGTGGTGTCTTGCATCCTTTTCAACTGTTCCTTCCTCCAGTCACCTACTTCAATATCAAAAGGCATCCTGCTGCTTGAATTAGTGGGTGGTATGGGGAGGGGAAAACAAAGTAGTCAAGTGAATGAAAGTGGAGTTTTATTTATCAGTTCAAGATCACCAGTTTAGAACAAGTTATTTTTTTCCAGGTAGCAGTTAAAGTTAAAGAGAAACCATAACCCAGGATTAAACTTCATCACTATCAGTAGCTGATACCCACTTTCATCAGGGGGCTCTGTATGGATGATGTTGTGGTGAAACCCCTTCCACAGTGTGATTTCAGCACCAGGGACATGGAATTTTTCCTTGTTGCCACTCGTTTCCTTCACATACCTAGCAAATCTGATGGTTGTTGTAGCATTTATGGGGGCTTTGCTATGAACCACTAAAGTCAGCCCATTGACTTCAATAAAATCTTCAAATAGGTTCAGCAGAAAATTGCAGTCCTACCTGAATTCTTTGTGAGACGGTCAGAGGCACCGGTGCGCACCCAATCTTGGATTAAGCCCATTATAAGTTAGATAATTGTAGCCATGTAAGTTACTATTTTTATTAAGCACTAGCTGGACGCCCGGCGTTGCCCGGGTATGTATTTGGTTGGTGTTGACTCCGCCCACTTTTCTAACCCTAACACACAATGGCCTCAATTCACTAAGATCATGCTAGAGATAATAAGGCAAGAGAAAACTTACCTCCACACGTGAGAGAGTTATCTTACCTCTTCATTCCTTAAGTTACCTCTCCTGTAGTTAATTTACCTCCTCTGTAGTTAATTTACCTCCTCTGTAGTTAATTTACCTCCTCTGTAGTTATTTTCACATGCAGCTAAATAACAGCCTGGCCCATATGCAATTCACTTTTTCACCTGAGTTTTCTCCTAGGAGATAATTTTTCATCTTCTATTTAAAACAACTTTTCAGCACTTTTCAACTAAAAAATACCAAAAAGTAATTGAAAAAGTACTATCAAAATTATTTTGAGTATTTTCTTGCTTGCTGATGGCTTAAACTGAATTTTATTGACAAATTTAAAAATATCACCTAGGAGAAAAGTCAGGTGAAAAAGTGAATTGCATATGGCCCCCTGTCTTTAACTCTGGAGTTATTTTAAGGATTGGAGAGTTAATTTAAAGACAGAAGAGTTAACTTTAGGCTTGCCTGAGGTAAAATGTTTCCTGAATACTACATGCCTTATCACCATGGTAACAACTCTAGAAGAGTTATTAAAGACAGGAGATAAGTTTAGTGAATTGAGGCCAATGACTCAATGACCTAATTTGTGAGCTTTGCATTGTTTGGCATCAATAATTTGCATTGAAATGAAACAAATCTGATTGGCTGTGGCTCCGCCCTCTTTTCTGATTTTGAACCCCAGTCACCAAATGACCAACTGTACCAGGTTTTAAGCTTGTGTCCTTAACAGTGCAAGAATGGCAGCAATCAAATATTCCCCTTGAAAAGCAATAAATGAATTTGGATTGGCTTTTGTAGGCTCCACCCTCTTTTATGAATATTAATCCCAGTCACCCAGTGACCAACTGTGCAAAGTTTGAGATCCCTACCGTTAACAGTGTAAGAATAGCTGTAGTTTACATTTTCCCAGTGAAATTTCTATTTGTCTCCGCCCACTGATGACCCAGCATTGCCTGGGTATGTATTTGGCTGGCGTTGGCTATGCCCACTTTTTGTAATAGTAACAGACAATTACTTCAGTGATCAAATTTGTGAGCTTTGCAGTCTTTGGCATCAATAATTTGCATTGAAATGAAACAAATCTTATGGGCTGTTTGTGTCTCCACCCCTTTTCTGCAGTTGAACCCCAGTCACCCAATAAATAACTGTACCCAGTTTGGGGCTTGTGCCATTAACAGTGCAAGAATGGCAGTAATGAAATACTTCCCTTGAAAATCAATAGATTAATTTTGATTGGCTTTTGTAGGCTCCATCCACTTTTATGAATAATAGCTGATGAATCGGTGTTGCCCGGGTATGTATTTGGCTGGTGTTAGCTCCGGCCACTTTTTCTAACCCTAACACACAATTACTTAATGACTAAGTTTGTGAACTTTGGGGTCTTTGTCATCAATAATTTGTATATTCCCATAGAAATTAAGCAAATCAGATTGGCTGTTTGTGGCTCTGCATCTCTCTGGCATTTGAACCCCAGTGACCCAATGACCAACTGTAGCAGGTTTGAGGCATCTGCTATTAATAGTGCAAAAATAGAAGCAATTTAAATATTCCCCTTGAAAATAAACAGGTGAATTTTGATTGGCTGTTATAGGCTTCACCCACTTCCCATAATATTAATCTCAGTCACCCAGTGACCATCTGGGCAAAGTTTGAGAACCCTTGCAATTAACAGTGTAAGAATGGCTGCAGTTTATATTTTCCTAGTGAAATTTGTTTTTGGCTCCGCCCAATTTTTGTAACCTTGACACACAGTCACTCAATGACCAAGTCTGTGAGCTCTGGGGTCCTTGGCATCAATAATTTGTAATTTACCAGTGAGATGAAACAAATCTGATTGGCTGTTTGTAGCTGCACCCCTTTTTCTGAATTTGAACCCCAGTGACCCAATGACCAACTGTACCAGGTTTGAGGCTTGTACCATTAACAGTGCAATAATGGCAGCAATGTAAATATTCCCCTTGAAAATCAACAGGTGAATTTTGATTTTTTTTTTGGCTCCACCCACTTTTTTGAATATAAATCCCAGAAAATCCCAGTGACCAAGTTTTAAGCTTTTGGGTTTCTGCCATCAAAATTGTGTGAATGGTAGCAGTTTATCCAGTAAAGTAATCTGATTGGCTGTTTGTGGCTGCACCCCTTTACTGCATTTGAACCCCAGCCACTTCATGCCTGAATGTAGCTGGTTTGAGGTTTCTGCCATTATTAGTGTAAGAGTGGCAGCAGGTTCAATATTTCCCTTAAAAATCAATAGGTGAATTTTGATTGGCTGTTGTAGGTTCCACCCACTTTCCTGAATATTAATCCCATTCATCCATTGACCAACTGTGTCACGTTTGAGAACCCTGCCAATAACAGAATGGCTGAAATCAATCTAACAAATCTGAATAGCTGTTTGTGGCTCCGCCCCCTTTAGTAAATTTGGACCCCAGTCACCTATCAGCTAAGAGGCCTCTGCCATTAACAGTGTAAGAATGGTAGCAATGTAAATATTCCCCTTGAAAATCAATAGGTGAAATTTGATTGGCTGTTATTGGCTCCACCCACATTTCTGAATATTAATCCCAGTCACCCAGTGACCCACTGTGTCAAGTTTGGGAACCCCGCCATTTAAAGTGTAAGAATGGCTGCAGTTTATATTTTCCCCTGGAATAAAATGCAGTTGTTGGCTCCGCCCACTTTTTCTAACCTTAACATACAGTCACTCAATGATCAAGTTTATGAGCTTTGGGCTTTTGGTATCAATTATTTGTATATTCTCATTGAAATTAAACAAATCTGATTGGCTGTTTGTGTCTCCGCCCCCTTTCCGAATTTGAACCCCAGTCACCCAGTGACTAACAGTACCAGGTTTGAAGCATCTGCTATTAACAGTGTAAGAATGGCAGCAATGTAAATATTCCCTTTGAAAATCAACAGGTGAATTTTAATTGGCTGTTGTAGGCTCCACCCACTCTTGAATATCCATCCCACTCACCCAGTGACCAACTGTGCAAAGTTTGAGAACCCTGCCAGAAACAGTGTAAAAATGGCTGCAGTTTATATTTTCCTAGTGAACTTTATTTTTGGCTCCGCCCACTTTTTGTAACCTTGGTTTCAATAGTTTTTTATTGGATTTTTCAAAGTATAATTTTACAAACATTTTAACAATGTTATGAGTTCAATAAAGTTTTTACATAACATGAATTTTTATAAAACTGTCAATGAGAAGTCATGAATTGTTAGATAAAGGTGTGTACAGCAAAAGTAGAACACAGTAACATTATATCTTTTTCATACAGTACTAATGTCTACACTTCACCAAAATATCTTACCAGAAGTTAAAAATTACATTTATGTTTATATAATCTGCAGTCGAGAGCATATGTTGATGATGAAAAAACTCTTAAGTAGGCATTCATTAGTTGTATTGTATACATATGGTCAAGCAATCGTTATTCTATGTTGTGTATTATTGCAGATTTAATCTGTATTAATAAATGCAAGATATTAGGAAATTGAGAAAGGTATGAAGAAGGCGTATAAAAATACGCGTTGTCGGCATTAGTATACGCGTGTATCCAAGCATTAGACAAACGCATAGTCAAATACATATAAATTCTTTTACTATGCGGATGTATATCAATATGAATATTATGCGTACTTCTCGTAGTGAACCGATAAAGGCTAATTAATAATGCGTAAATAGATACGCATGATTTAGACGAATGTACGCATTCAGTAACTATTGAAAAGTAATTAGATGAATGCGTATCATAATAAAAATACAAATATATAGCATACTCATACGCTATTGGACAGGCCAATAAATTATGTATATTTAGCGTAGTAGTCTGGTCTCGGGTTATTATGGCGTAAATAAATACGCATGTTTTGAGATGGTATTTTGCTGTTAGATACGCATAAAATATATCAATGTACGCATACATGTTTTATACATTCTGTAAAGTAATGTTTAGATATCCTTGAAGGGTCTCATATAGAAAAAGGTACTGTATGTCATCTATTATCTTATGGTATGTTCCATAAAGTGTATATATGCGTACGCATATACTTACATGTGTACCCACATATACACGCATATATATATCTAACCATATTTGCACGTATATTCAACATACATACATGCAGGTATTTATATATCAACGTATATCAAGAGTTTTATGAACTATGTTAATTACTAAGATATATGAGGAAAGAAAAATAACATTGAACATTGAGTTTTAAGATTATGTTTAAGTTAATGAATAAGATCTCTCCATTAGTGACGTTTATTCAGAGATGTCACATTATTTCTGAATTGTGATGAAAAGGTGAAAATCTACCTGGAAAATGGAAGGACTTAACCTCCCCACTTAGATTCCAGGGACTCTCTCCACGCTAATATATAATGTAGACATCTGTCCATACTGACAGAAACAGCATGGGTTAAAGTGAAAGATGAGATCTATGCAGAAAAATCCAATATCTTCTCAAGTCAATATACTATTAGTAGTCAAAACATAAGGTATAACATCAAACAAACTAAATAACTAAACTACTCTACTGGTCCCAGCTTGTGAATGGGTGTTTTCGTCCAAGTTTTAGCCTCCTATAGGGTCATATATCCAAGATATTTTTGTTCTCGTCTGTCTCATCCGTGAGAGGGAAGGTATATAAACAACAACACCAAGTGTGGTATTATTAATTTAGGGATTTATTTGTATATAGCCAATGGTTCAGATTGGAATAGGTCTTGAGGGTAATGTATTCCAATAAGAACTAGGATCTCTCCTTAGAAGTTGTTCAGGCAAGATGTCACATTATATCTTTCTGATTTATGCTTAAGGGTGGGAAAATCTACCTGGAAAATGGGAGGAATCAACCTCCCCACATAGATTCCAGGGATTCTCTCCAGCTGGTATATAATGTGAACATCTGTCCACACTGACAGGAACAGTATGGATCTTTAATGTATATGTGAGGTCCAAAGTTCTATAATTCCAGAAGTTTGGATTTTTTATATAATTCAGGCCATAAACTTGCCCTTCCCATGAAAGACTCTAGGTTGCCACATCTGATAGCCCAGGCTTTCTCAGCCATTAAGTTGGAGTCTACTATTTTAAGAATGTCTTCGAATTTTGGTGCAATAGGTGATTTCCAATTTGTGGTTATAAGGTTTTTTGTTACTATAAATATGTGGTTCATGATAAGTCTTTCCTGGGGCGGCAAGTCCATGGTATTCAAATGAAGTAAAGCCATACATGGGGGTATTGATTCAAGAGCTACTGGTAATTTTTTAAAGAAATTCTCAATATTCCTCCACAGTTTACGTAATTTAGGGCATTCCCAAAAAATATGTATTATGGATCCTGTTTGATTGCATTTCCTCCAACACAGGGGTGGTGAACTGGAATCAAATTTGGATATGCGTTCTGGGGTCATATACCACTGCCATACCATTTTTATAAATCCTTCGTGATGTGATACACAGTGGGATGATTTTCTCAAAGATCTATAGGCTGTTTCCCAATCTTCTTCTGATATGTCTAGTTGTAGTTTCTCCTGCCATTTACTTAATTGCCATTTAGGGTGTTCTTCTGAAAGTTCTATTAGTGTTTTATAGAAAGTAGCAATACCTTTTTTGTTATGTCCTTCTGGCTTGATTAATCTATTTATTTGTGGGGTAAAGGTGATTGGTTGATACGGGTGTTTAATTAGATATTTGTTAATTTGATCATATATGGGTTTGTCTGATAGGGGGATATTGTATGTTGCTACAAGATCTTCAAAAGGTTTTATTTTTGAGTCATCTAAGATGTCTTCTATTGTTGATATACCATTTATCTGCCAATGGTCAATATTTATATTTTTTATAACAATGTTTAAAACTGACAGAGATGTAGTATTATCGACAGCTAGAACATCTTTTCTGCAGATTTTCATTAAATCTTTCCATAGTCTGAAAGTATTAGCTGTAATTGGATTTCTGACAAATTGTTGGATCTTCCAGACCATCCTGGATTCTAGATAGGATTTGAATGTGCCAATGGGTAACTGTTCTTCCTCTATAGCAACCCAATGTTTGGTGTAATCATTTGTCCATAATGGTCTGGATTGTTCAAGAAGAGTGGCTCTATAGTATTTTTCGATATCTGGGACTCCTAGGCCCATTTTGGCAATTGGTGTGGTGAGAATCATGTTGGAAAATCTTGATTTTTTATGCATTAGGACAAAATTGTTTAATAATCTCTGTAGTGTAATGAAAAATTTTTGGGGCACTCTAATAGGTACATTTCTGAATAAATATAGGAGTTGAGGGAGAAGCATCATTTTAAAAGCGGCTGTCCTACCAAGCCATGAAAATTCTAACTTTGCCAAGGATTCTAATTGGGATTTTAATTTGGTGAGCCAAGGGACATAATTTTCTTTGTATAGTTGGCCAATAGAAGGGGTTATTAAGATTCCTAGATATTTTATTGATTTATCAGACCATGTGTATTGGCATGAGTTTTTTAGTAAATTTAGAGTTTTCGAAGATACATGACAGGGAAGAATAGTTGTTTTATTCTTGTTTAATTTATAGAAGGAGATCTTTGAGAAAATTTCTAGTTCTGATTGAAGGTTTGGCAAGGATATAGTAGGCTTTTGTAAATATAAGAGGATGTCATCCGCATATAATCCCAATTTCGTGGATGTTTTCCCTGTTTTAATCCCATGAATTTGCGGATTGTCCCTAATTTTTTGGGCAAGGGGTTCCAGAGTTAATATGAATATCAAAGGGGAGAGAGGGCAACCCTGCCTAGTACCGTTATTGATAGTAAAGGTAGAGGATAGAGTTCCAGCTGATAGTACTCTTGCAGAGGGTTGGGAGTACAAGGCCATAATTGCATTAAATAAAAAACCCGTTATACCAAACTTCAACAAAACCTCAGCCATATATGTCCAGTTAACTCTGTCGAACGCCTTCTCCGCGTCAAGTGACACAAAGAGAGTAGGCGTTCGACAGAGTTGAATATTGTGTAGTAAGGCTAATACTTTTCTTGTGCCGTCTGATGTCATTCTGTTTTTGATGAAACCCACCTGATCTTGGTGTATTAATTGTGGTATTAAAGGGGCTAATCTATTCGCTATAATTTTTGCATAAATTTTTATGTCTGAATTTAGGAGTGATATAGGTCTATAATTACTTGGGTCTGTTAAGTCTTTACCTTTTTTAGGGATTGTGGTGATGATTGCGGATAAAGATTCTTTTGGGAAGGTCCCTTGAGCAGCAACTTCGTTAAACATTTCAGTCAATGGCTTAGCTAAAATAAATGCAAATTTTTTGTAATATTCATTAACGAAGCCATCTGCTCCTGGTGCCTTATTTCTCTTCAGATCACGTATTGCCAATTCTATCTCTTGTTGTCGGAAGGGGACTTCTATCTGTTTTTGCTCAAATTCTTCAAGTGTAGGTAATTTTATATTTTTTAGATATTTGTCTATTTCTTGTTTTGTAGGCTTTCCGATGTTTGAGTTATTCTCTAAATTGTAAAGGTTCTCATAGTAAGCGGCCAGTGCGTCTGAAATATCATTAGGATGGTGAACTAGTGAGTTTGTTTTTAAATTCTTTATTTTTACAATTCTTTGATATATTCGTCTTCCCTTTATTTTTTGTGCCATGGCTTTCCCCGCTTTATTTTTTTCGTAATACCATGTCTCTTTTAATATAGACTGCCATTTGTCATATTGTTGGTATAGGGAATCTGCTAATTCTTGTCTATATTCTTCAAGTTTGGGAATTAGTTCTTTTTTGTTTTTTTTAAAGATTTCTGACTCAAGGGACCTAATTGTTTTTAATAAGAGGTTAGTTTTTTCTCTGAATTTTTTCTTTTGGATTGAACTAAGTTTCATGAAAATTCCTCTCATATAAGCCTTGTGGGCATTCCAGAGAACTGTCTTAGAGACCTCTTGGTTATCATTTAATTTAAAGTATTCTTCAAGGTCTTTTTTAATTTGTGGGGAGGTGTGTTCTGAGTTTAATATATACTTATTTAAGCGCCAAATATTGGGTCTGGTGGGGGAGTTTTGGAGCTGAATTTTAATCAGGAGTGGTGAATGGTCCGACCAAATTCGTGGTCCTATCTCCATTTCTGATATTAGTGGGAGAGAAAATACATCTGTTAGACAGAGATCAATTCTGGTGAACGATTTATGAATTGGGGAGTAGAACGTGTATTGTTTATCCATGGGATGTAAACATCTCCATACATCATACATTTCGAATTTTAATAAGGAAGATTGTATGATTGAAGAAGCTCTTCTACTTTTAGCAGAACAATCTGTTTGTGGATCTACTACTGCGTTAAAATCGCCTGTTATAAATAGACGACCTTTGGTTATGTTTTGTATTTTTTTAAGCTTTTTATTGATAAAGGTAAGTTGATGTGAGTTTGGCGAGTATATGTTTGCTATTGTAATTTCTTCAGAGTTGATCTTTCCAGATATTACCATCATTCTGCCATCTTGACTGTTAAATTGGTTCTCCACCACCATCCCCAGAGAGTCTCTTATCGCTATAAGAACTCCACATTTTTTCTTTTTGAGTAGATTAGCATGGTATATATTAGAGAATTGGTAAATTTTAAGTTTTTTAGCCCCAAGCTTATTCAGGTGGGTTTCCTGCAAACAGATAACATCAGCTTTTTCATCTTTGATTAGTTTCTGCAATAGGTACCTTTTTCTATATGAATTTAGACCTCTCACGTTAAGTGAGACTAACTTAATATCCTTAGACATAGAACAGAAGGCAATTCGCTAATAATAACAGTAACATTGATTTGATGACCCCCTGTATATTATCTTGAAAACTTACAAACTTGGAGTTTGGATTAGACAGAAGATAAACTTTCATAGAGCTATTTGGAGAGAAAGTTAGGGTTAGAATTACAAGTTGGGACAAAACTAACAGAACTAACACAATGAACCAAAGAACATAGTACATCAATAACCTAAATCTGAAAAAGAAAGAACGGTTAGAATAATAAAAGTAGTAGCACCAATATATGCTACCGTTACTGAACCAAGTAGGTGAAAGAACAGTTTTAGTTCCAGGTGAATAGGTCCAAATGACCAAGGCTCATGCCAGGTGAGCCTGAAGGAAGACAATTCTCCTTAGGGATAGATTCTTTATCCTAAGGGAAGAGTCTGTGAAGGGGGAAAAAGAAAACAGTTTGTGGCATAGACACCTTAACCTTTTCCGCTTCCTCCAGAAGCCTCTGCAGCTTTATCTTTTTCAGATGTTTTCTCTATCTCTCTTGTCTTGTCGGGTGGAGGTTGAGTGGTGTCCATCGGTGTTGATTTTTGGTTGCGGAAAGAATTTCCTTCTCTGGGTTCTATCACAGGTATACCCCATTGTTTGAGTAGCTCATATCCTTCTGAGACGTGTTTAATCACGTATTGAGTTCCTTCATAGTGAATGATCATCTTAGTGGGGAAGCCCCATGAGTAGTTAATGTTTTTCTGTCTCAGTGTTCCAGACACTGGAGCAAAGGTTTTTCTGATTTTCAGGGTAGCCTGTGACAGGTCTGTATATAAAGATAGCTTGGAAAAGGGGTCCGGCAGTTTCTGTCCTCTCCTTGTAGTGGCCAGGAATCTTTCTTTTACGTGGTAGAAGTGGATCCTCATGATAGTATCCCTTGGTAGGTGATCTGCGATGAAGTCTGGCTTAGGCAGCCTGTGAACACGGTCTACAACCAGTTCGTTTTCTTTCACATCTGGTAGGGTAGTTTTGATCATGTCCAGTACATAATCTTTCAAGGCATCTGTCTTTACTGACTCCGGGATTCCTCTTATCTTTATATTATTTCTTCTGTTTCGGTCTTCGGAGTCAGTTACTTTCTCCTTTAGCCATTCTACTTCCTTTAAGACTACTTTGTGGGCATCTACCAGTTCATTGTAGGCTGTGGTGATGTCCGATATCTTCTTCTCTACTCTGGATACTCTTTGGTCAGTTTCCCATGTATGTTGAGTGACAAATGTTGCCAGTTGTCTCATTTCTCCTCTGATTTCTGTTAAATTATTTTGCATCAGTCCCCCGAATGAAATCATAAACTCCTTGAAAAATTGTTGTGTCATCGTTTGATCAGTAGCGGGGAAGCTTGTTATAACACTCATGGGATCTGGAGTTGTAGGGTCCTGTACAGGAATTTGTCCTCCTTGAGATGTCTGGATGTTCTGAGGGTTTGTACGCATGGTTTGCGGATTTTGCGTCCAATTGTACGCATTGGCGCTTGTTTGGGCGTCTTGGCGCTCCGTACGCGTAAATTGCGGTGGATGCGTACTTAAATACGCGTGCGGCGGCGGCTTAAGCGGACTGCGATCTCTTTCATCCTCATTCTCTTCCTCACTCTCTTCCAAGCAGTCAAGCCTGTCTCTCTTTCGATAGGGAGTAGCTAAGGGAGCATACCTGTTCCTTTGAGCCAGTGGAGTGTGAGAGGATGAAGAAAGCTGTTCCTCATGTTGCTGATAGCGGCGGCCATCTTGGATAGGATCTTCATAAAGATCTGTAAGTTTTCTGGGCACTGGAGAGGCTGATTTCCTTCCATAAGTGGCTCTTTGCCAAGCCATTGCGTTCAGTAGATGTTCCCACACGATTTGGTGTAAAACAGGGGCTTCTAGAGCTGCTTTGGGTCGCTGTAGAGAGGTGTCTTAGCAGAGAGCTAAAGGCTCAGGCAGCCATCCAGCTTCAGCGTCAAGCCACGCCCCCCCACTTTTTGTAACCTTGACACACAGTCACTCAATGACCAAGTTTGTGAGCTTTCAGGTTCGTGGCATCAAAAATGTGTGAATGGAAGCAGTTTATCCAGCAAGGAAATCTGATTGGCTGTTTGTGGCCCCGCCCCTTTAGTGAATTTGGACCCCAGTCACCCAATGACCAACTGTACCAGGTTTGAAGCCTCTGCCACTAACAGTGAAAGAATGGCAGCAGTTTTAATATTCCCCTTGAAAATCAATAGGTGAATTTTGATTGGCAGTTGTAGGCTCCACCCACTTTCTTGAATCTTAATCGCATTCACCCAGTGACCAACTGTGGCAAGTTTGAGAACCCTGCGATTAACAGTCTAAGAATGGCTGCAATTTACATTTTTCCATTTAAAATGACAGGCTGAAATTTGATTGGCTGTGTTAGGCTCCTCCCACCTTTCCTGGATTTGTAACATCCACAGTGACCAACTGTGCCAAGTGTGGGGACTCTGGCTTGATTACTGTGAGAATGGCAGCCTTTTCCATTTTTTCCATTGACTTGAATGGGTGAAATCTGATTTGCTGTTTGTAGCTCCGCCCAGGTGTGCAGGGGGGCCGCGAGACCCCCAGAACATATCATCCTAGGTAGTAAGGGATCTGTATACCAAGTTTCGTTCAAATCGGTCAAGCCGTTTTCGCGTGATCGCGGCACATACACACACACACACACACACACACATACATCCGATTTTATATATATAGATATGCTCATGGATCTGATGAAGCTCAGTTGTTTGATAACCAGCCCTTCAGGAAATTACTGATAATGCAAATGAATGCAGTACTTGAACTTTATTTTGACTTGGCATCGTAGAATCATTTTCTCTTTAACCTTCTGTACCTTGTAATCTGCTAAAGCAATGCAATATCTAAAATGCATGGAACAAATGAATTCATTGTTAAAATCAGTTTTGTAACATAATTACACAAGGGAGTTAACAAGCTATTTAAAAGGTCAATTTATGATACACACAACCATCAAGAAGTAACTTTTCTTCAGGGATAATTCTACAATAGTGAGGCTAGAAGCATTACAGAGATACCATAAAAGAAATAATATGCACTTCTTAAAGAGGAATTGTGACCAAGGATTGAACGTCATCCCAATCAGTAGCTGATACCCACTTTCCCATGAGAAATATTTACCTTTTCTCAAATAGATCATCAGGGGAGTCTGTATGGCTGATATTGTGGTGAAACCCCTCCCACATTGTGATGTCAGGACCTAGGTCAGGGAAATTTCTTGCATTATGGGAATTAGGGCTGGTGTTCTGGAGCTTTTTTAAAAATGCTTGCAGGGGGAAAACCACTTGGCTAATGAAAGTAAATGGGATGGTGCACACCAGAGCAGTTTGTTTTTTCCACAAACGCAAACTCGGGGGCTTCAGCATTTTTTAGATTTCTGAGGCGTTTCTGCCTCAATGTTAAAATATAGGAAAGTGGAAAACAGCTCTGAAAAACGCTAGATCAGAGCTTTTTTCCAGGTGTTTTTGTTACAGAAGCTGTTCAGTAACAGCTTTACTGTACCAAATCTACACATAAACGCTCCAAAAAATGCTAGGCGTGTTTAGAAAACCTCTCTAAACATGCCTAGAATCGCTCTGAAAATCTGCTTCAAAAACCGCTAGTGTTTTGTGGATCTGCTAGAGGTTTTTGGTGTGCACTGGGCCATAACGGCTTTTTCCAACTGCCAAGCAACCAGTATCTCACTCTGTGCATATGTACATCTATAAAAAAAAAACCTTTAAGGACCTGTTTTCACTACACGCAGATTGGATGCAAAATGAATGCAGAAAAACTGACTACAATGAATGCCTATGGGAAAATCTGCGTCAGAAAAATCGTGTTTAGTGGAAACAGGTCCATTGGCTTTCATTACAGTTTTTCTGCATCCATTCTGCATCCAATCTGCGTGTAGTGGAAACAGGCCCTTAGCCTATCGCAATGTTAGTAGGTATGTTTATAAATAATGGCAGTTGGTGCTGTCTGTGCGATCTTTTACTTGTCTGGCAGCAGTAAAGATGATTATGTTCACACTGATTGTTGATCAAACAATATGAACAAATTACACAGCGGGTATCAATCATTTCTTGATCTTTCTTCTATTTTTTAACTTCTCTATTTGCATGTATTGATTTATCTTTTTTTTTTTTTGCTAAAGTTCCTCTTTAAAGTGTACCCGAGGCATCACAAAGTGAAAAAAGTCAATACTTATCTAAGATGAGGGAAGCCTTTGGATGCTATCCACAGCCTCCTCTGGTCCCCATCGCTGAGCGTGTAACCCCAGAAGATTACCAACAAGGGCTTGTCAGTAATCACAACAGGGTTCTCTGCTCTGACCTCACTGGGCTATAATCCAGGCTTCCCACCAGCACAGTCAGAGTCTTGGTTTAGGAAAATAATATTGACCCAGACATACTGTATGTATTATACATTTGCTGGGAAATAAACATTCACATATTGAAAGTTTATTAAAGGATCCAAGGATCCAAGGAATCCCAGAAGTTATGCAGTTCTACAAATGCAAAGTTATCTGAATAATATAGAAAGTAAAATAGAGGGTTTAAGGGTAACGCTAACTAAATATGAAACATTGATACTACTACGCCAAAGATCCCATAAAGTTCTTTCATGTCTTTACAACTTATTGGGAGAGTTTGGTAAGGGTAGAAAAGTAAAAAGCTCTGAAAAATGGGAAGTGGAACTTATCGATTGACAACGCTCTTTGGGCTAGAGCTCTTAAAAACATCTGGCAAATACCTATCAATCAACTCCAGTTAATTCAGTACAAGCTACTGAATAGATGGTACCTCTCCCCTGACCGGTTGGCTAGAATAAAGGGATGCCAGTCTAACGAATGTTGGAGATGTGGGGCAGATGACGGTGCTCTAACTCATATTCTGGGCATGCCCTGAAATAAAAAAGCTGTGGACTGCCATAATATCTGTCGGCAGGGATGACAATAAGCCTTTTAAAGACCTGGACAGTAAAGTGGTGATTCTTGGGTTGGGGATGAAAACGGTAGCCCCTCATTAAAAGAAATAGGGGTTTTGGTGTCCAAAAGACTGATTGTGCAGATATGGAGAGAAGTTGTTACTCCAACCTTGGAGGACTGGATTGGTGGGTTATCCAGTACCCTTGAGGACTGCACTGGACTTATGGAAGAGGGGTCATTATCTAATAAACTAAATGTAATTAGATCCTCTTGGGACAATATACTAAGCACGACTATGTGATTCGGGGAGAGATTTATAGGGGAGAATGAAAATAAATTAATGGAATGTTTAGAGTGTAACGAATGAAAAGAGCGAGTATGTATATACAGTATATATTCTGTAGAGTGTGTTTTTAAGTCAAATATGTATGTGAAGTGTGAAGATGTGGAGTATAGATGGTTGTAGCTTAAATTTTGTATCATATGAAGCATATTTGTAGGAGTTAGGGAATAGCCTAAGGCTTTGTAATCACTAGGCTTGGGAATATTACACAGGCGGAATGGTTTATAACTTTGGTAATCATTTGACTTTGGTTTTTCCTTTTAGTTTACTTTGTGTTTTTGTTTTGTTTGTTTTTTTGTTTTGCTTTTTTGCCTTACTACAACTTTCTCTTTTAAAGTTGGAGGGAGGGATAGAAGGAAGAAGAAAAATAAAGGTTTTATTGATTAAGCGATAAACCAACAATGATGCAAAACAATAACCCAACTCAAGAGGGCTGCGATGAAGCTTGTATTAAATGGTTGGGCATATGATACAAGAGCTGAGTTGGAAAAAAAAAAGTAATCACAACAGGGCCATGCTCCTTTTCAAGCACAAGCCCAGCAGTACTGTGCTCAGGCTTAAGCGGCTCCATGCTACTGCAAAGGCATGGCTATGCTCGTGTAGGTGCAGGGCGGCCATGCTTGTGGCAGAAGAGGAGCGTGGCCCCAATGTTAATGATGATGACGGTGAGCATTAGGGGATTGAAGGGCAGTGTGGGAAGCTTCGGGAGGATCCTCTGCTTAGGTAAGTATTTACTTTTTTAATTTTGTGACTCCTCTGGTTCTCTTTAAGTATTATCTAACACCACTGTTTTTAAACTGTGATCTAAGGACCACTGGTGGTTGATTGTAAGTAAGTCTTACCACACAATGAGTAAAGCAGAATACAGTACATTATAGCAATGCATTATGCTCTATTCATCATAGGTAAAGGTGGCCACTAATGATACAATTTGCCAAGCGATCGTTTCCAAACAATTATTTATATGAATGATTGAAAATGATCGTTAGGGACCACAAAAATCTCCAAACCAATCAGATTAATAAAATCGATCCAATTTTCGGATCGATTCTGCAATCTGATCAGATTGGTTAGGAGATTCTTGTCCCTTAGTGGTCCCTAACGATCATTTCCGATGACTCATAAATAATTGTTTATAAGCGATCGTTCCGCAAATTGTATCATTAGTGGCCACCTTAAGACTTTATGCACCTTATTTTGCTTACCATAGTTTAGTGAATCTCCCCCCAATGTATTGCATTCTGCTCTACTCATCATGCAGTAAAACTTTGCATTGTTCTGCTAACACAGTTTGGTGGGTAGCAAGCCCTAAATTAACAAAAACATTTTTTTTTTTTTTTAGTAGTTTTCAATACATTTCTTATGTTTTTTTATAACTGTACATTAATATGTCTATTATTTTTACAAGATAAGAAGTGAATGAAATTGCTCCTTGGCTTCTGTGATTTGGTATGCAAGTGGTTCAAGGACCATAAATCTTTTAGAAACATTGGTTAGACATTTAATATTTCCTACCAGCTCAGCAAAACTATCTGAATTTCCATGATACGTTTACAATAGGTATTCAAAAATATTCCTTTCAATTGAAGCATTTATCTAGTAGTAGGAAGAATATTATGGAGAGCTTGCACATTCCACTCCTAGCAATATTACAGTCAAAGAATCAGTGTTTTTAAAATGCCATCCTAAACAGCAGGGGTGCCCACACTTTTTCGGCTCGCGAGCTACTTTAAAATTTGCCGAGGCCAGGAGATCTACCAACGTTTTAAATGCTAAGCACGCCCCTCCCCCCCGCGTAGGTTAGCCAGGTATATGTGCCTGCAGCATAGGTTAGCCAGGTATATGTGCCTGCAGCATAGGTTACGTGCCCTCAGTATAGGTTAGCCAGGCATATGGGCCCTCAGTATAGGTTAGCCAGGTATATGGGCCCTCAGTGTATGTTAGTCAGGTATATGGGCCCTCAGTGTAGGTTAGCCAGGTATATGGGCCCTCAGTGTAGGTTAGCCAGGTATATGGGGCCTCAGTGTAGGTTAGCCTGGTATATGGGGCCTCAGTATAGGTTAGCCTGGTATATGGGCCCTCAGTGTAGGTTAGCCTGGTATATGGGGCCTCAGTGTAGGTTAGCCAGGTATATGGGCCCTCAGTGTAGGTTAGCCAGGTATATGGACCCTCAGTGTAGGTTAGCCAGGTATATGGGCCCTCAGTGTAGGTTAGCCAGGTATATGGGCCCTCAGTGTAGGCTAGCCAGGTATATGGGCCCTCAGTGTAGGATAGCCAGGTATATGGGCTCTCAGTGTAGGTTAGCCAGGTATATGGGCCCTCAGTGTAGACTAGCCAGGTATATGGGCCCTCAGTGTAGGCTAGCCAGGTATATGGGCCCTCAGTGTAGGTTAGCCAGGTATATGGGGCCTCAGTGTAGGTTAGCCTGGTATATGGGGCCTCAGTATAGGTTAGCCAGGTATATGGGCCCTCAGTGTAGGTTAGTCAGGTATATGGGCCCTCAGTGTAGGTTAGCCTGGTATATGGGCCCTCAGTGTAGGTTAGCCTGGTATATGGGGCCTCAGTGTAGGTTAGCCAGGTATATGGGCCCTCAGTGTAGGTTAGCCAGGTATATGGACCCTCAGTGTAGGTTAGCCAGGTATATGGGCCCTCAGTGTAGGTTAGCCAGGTATATGGGCCCTCAGTGTAGGCTAGCCAGGTATATGGGCCCTCAGTGTAGGTTAGCCAGGTATATGGGCCCTCAGTGTAGACTAGCCAGGTATATGGGCCCTCAGTGTAGGCTAGCCAGGTATATGGGCCCTCAGTGTAGGTTAGTCAGGTATATGGGCCCTAAGTGTAGGTTAGCCAGGTATATGGGCCCTCAGTTTAGGTTAGCCAGGTATATGGGCCCTCAGTGTAGGTTAGCCAGGTATATGGGCCCTCAGTGTAGGTTAGCTAGGTATATGGGCCCTCAGTGTAGGTTAGCCAGGTATATGTACCTGCAGCATAGGTTAGCCAGGTCCTCTGGACTCCTGGAACGCTCTGGGACTGGCAGGCAGGCCGCTGGCCAATAAGGATGCAGGGGAAAAGAGGCGGAGAGGAGAGAGGCAGCGCGGCCGTTACGTCATGGCTGGGGGCGGTGCCGGGCATGTTACAAGCACGCACGTTGCAGGCTGCCCGCCACCGCCTCAGTCATGACGTAGCGGGCCGCGCCGCCTCTCTCCTGCCTCTCTCCTTGCCGCCTCTCCTCCCCTGCATCCTTATTGGCCAGCTAAACATGATGAGCTGCTGGCCGCAACATTTAACGAAACGCGGCCGAGAAGCCGCGATCTACCGAGAAGGCGGTCGCGATCTACCGGTAGATCGCGATCAACCTATTGGGCAGCCCTGCTTAGTATACAGGCTCTGCAAATGATTCCCATAATCCCCTTTTTCTGGCAAAGAAATATACTTATATTTATGTACGGTGCAAAATGTTAAAAAAAGTTTACAAAACATTTGAGTGACATTTTATTAAAAAAATATATATGCGCTGCAATTTTAAATCAACTGCTAGCACCTTATAAGTGCTAACATTTCAATGCTATGAGGAGTTCCATAGTCTTGCAAAGAGCCCCAGCAGCTCGTTGTCACCTGCAAACAGCTAGCCAGTTCTTGCCCCCAGGTTCCCTGTGCTTTGGTCCGGTGCCCACAATTCTGTGCCCACAATATCTATTATGTTGTGCAGCATTCTCATGCTACAATATGCCTCTGATGTCTGGCACCAAATATAAACTCTGCTTAGTTCACTGAGTCATTGACTGTAAAAAGATGTCTGTGATTCCTTAGCAGCATTCGAGGAATCTGTACAGTGTCTATTTTGACCTGTTCCTCTGGTTGCAACTCATCTTAACACTTACTCAGGGTTTTTGTCTGTGTCTTCCTTCTTCAAGCCTTAGTTCGAATTACAAATGTACTCGTCTGCCGTCATACTCTGCTGTATGATTTGGTAGGCTGCGTAGCTCTCAATTTGGTCATCAGTTGTCAATGAAGAAAACCTGAGAAGTAAAAATTTGTGAGCTGCTGCCCAGCCAATTCCAACATTTCTTGAGCATATTAAAGTGAAGACTTAACTTTCTTTAGTCTTCGCATTAGTCTAAATCTAGAGTCAAAGAAATGTGTTCTACTTGCTGGCTGGTTTAGGTATTGTAAAGCTACTATTACATATGGAACACCAAGGTTGATAAATTAATCCTTTTTTTTTTAGAACTTGGGGAATATGTAAATAATATATAAATATCAACCGGTGGACATATTCTATATGTTTATTGTGAAGGTAGAAAAAAACAAAGTTTTGTAAAAGTAATACCTTTTAGTGGCTTAAGGTAGCCATACACTGGTCGATTTGCCATCAGATCGACCAACAGATAGATCCCTCTCTGATCGAATCTGATCAGAGAGGGATTGTATGGCTGCCTTTACTGCAAACAGATTGTAAATCGATTTCAGCATGAAACCGATCACAATCTGTGGTGGTGGTGGTGCTGCCGCTGCCCCTTGCCCGCATGTCCGCATACATTACCTGCTCCGCCGGCGCTACTCCCCCGGTCTCCGCTGTCTTATTCTCCACTCTGGTCTCCGGGTCCGGCAGGCTTTACTTCTTCCTGTCTGGGGGAAGTTTAAACAGTAGATCGCCCTCTACTGTTTAAACTTCCTGCCGGGACAGGAAGAAGTGAAGCCTGCTGGACCTGGAGACCAGCACAGAGAAGAAGACAGCGGAGACCGGGGGAGTTGCGCCGGCGGAGCAGGTAATGTATTGCAGCTGTATTGCGTCTGTCCTCGGGCACTTGAACGCCGCTATTGACGCACTCCCGACCTGCGGTGATTGAGAATAATGTTCCGCACGGACGGATCGACGGGAACGATTGATTTCGGATGGAAATCGATCATTCTGTCAGTGTTTGCGCAGTGTTTGCGCAACGATTTCACAGCAGATTTGATCACAGTGATTGAATCTGCTGTATATCGGCGGCAGAATCGTTAGGTGTATGGGCCCCTTAACTGATGCAAGCTTTCGGGAAACTAGTTCTCTCCTTCAGGCATATTTCCAGTAGTGATCATCGTAATCTGCTTATCTTATCTGCATATTACAATTACGCAAATTTTTTCAATTACTGCCATAAGTAATGATGATTTGGACATTCAATTGATCTTGTGTAATGGATTCTAAATTTTGCATAATTTTCACATAATTTCATGTCGACTTTAGTGGTTAATAGCAATGCCCCCATACAAGCTATTGTGACCAGAATGAAAGTATTTTTATAAAAAAAAAAACCTTGTAGAAACAACGATTTCAAAAATGCAAAGGAAAATTGTTTCTTAAAATTTTCTGAATTTTTTCCCTCTGATTTCTCAAAATCAGTTTTATCAAAAATCTCTCTTTTTTAGAAATTCCTTTTTGACTAGTACCCACTCTTCTCTTTAAACACTTGAGGACCGCGGTGTTAAAACCCCCTAGTGACTAGGCCATTTTTTACTAATTGGGCCATTGCAGCTTAAGGCCTAGCTGCAGGGCCGCACAACTCAGCACACAAGTGGTTCCCCCCCCCCTTTTCTCCCCACCAACAGAGCATTCTGTTGGTGGGGTCTGATCGTTACCCAGTTGTTTGTTTTTTTTTATAAATATTTTTGCTATAATTTTTTAATACATTTTCTTATTTTTTAATTTAGTTTTGTATTGCCCCCTCCCTTCCTCCCCCAGCCAGCCCATCAGCGTGATCGGCTGTCATAGGCTTCCGCCTATGACAGCCGATCACTTCCTAGACTACAGAGGGGACAGCCATAGCACACGGCTGTCCCCAGTACATGGTTATTAGACGGCCGTTTTGCCGTGTAACAGTCTCCGAGCAAGTTGAGAGACTGAAAGCGGAGCGGAGATGCGCGCAATCTCCTGCTAGCCGCATTAAAAGCCATTCATGCTATTCAGCATGGAATGGTCCTGGGGCTGCTGCCGCGCTCGCACTTGCATGGAGCAGTGGGCAAGCAGTTAACATACATAACAATTTTGGTGACAATGGCATGTATGTGTGCTTTGCTATCAACCGCTAAAGTCAGCAAAAAATGACACAAAAATTGCACAACATTGCTAAATTATGGTTCCTGATTACATTTATAAATGAAATTAATTACGCTTTTCCCAAAATTATGCATTACAATTTCACATCATTATTGCAATATACAATGCAAAATTACAGTTATGTGAACATTGTGCTCATCACTAATTTCCAGATGTTTGCTGAGGTAACACACTGTATATAAATACTAAACACATAGATGGCAGTTGTACTGGTTACTATTTAGGAGTTAGGTGTCAGGTGATCAGTAGCCTTGAATTGTTGTCTCTGCTCACTGGCAGCTTATTAAAGAGGAACTCCAGTGAAAATAATGTAGTAAAAAAAGTGCTTCATTTTTTATCATAATTATGTATAAATGATTTAGTCAGTGTTTGCTCATTGTAAAATCTTTCCTCTCCCAGATTCACATTCTGACATTTATTACATGGTGACATTGTTACTGTGGGCAGGTTATTTAGCTGTTTCTAGCTGCTCTGTCTGTTAGACAGCTAATAACAGCTATTTCCTGTCTCTGAACATTGTTACATTGTGGCAGTTTGCCAGCAGTACCGCGGTATTCAGAGCCTCTTGTGGGAGGGGTTTCAGCACAAAATCAGTCACACAGCGCCCCCTGATGGTCTGTTTGTGAAAATCATTGTCTTTCTCATGTAAAATGGGGTATCAGCTACTGATTGGGAAAAAGTTCAATTCTTGGTTGGAGTTTCTCTTTAAGTGTCACTAAATGAAAATACATAAACTATTGACCATTTTGTATCTCCCCCTGCTCACAGAAGTTGTATTTTGCCAGGAAAACTTTTATAGCTGTAATTGGCTTATCAATGATGTTTACTTTATTCCCAGCAAGGTAACGACAAGACACTGTCACTTTCATACTTAAAAATTAACTTGTTTAGGCATCAAAAATAAGAGTAAAACAGCCTGGTTATTAACCTCCCTGGCGGTATGATTCCCGCGGCCGCAAGGCCGCGGGAGGGTTTTTTTTACTTTTTTTTTTTAAGCATGTAGCTAGCCTAGCACTAGCTACATGCTTCCCCCCTCCCTGCGGCATCCCCCCGTACCCACCGATCGCCGCCGGCGCGTATGCCCATCCGGAAATTCCGTTCTGAACGGGATTTCCATGAGGGCTTCCCCCGTCGCCATGGCGACGGGCGCGATGACATCACCGACGTCATCGACATCGTGACGTCAGAGGGAGTCCCGATCCACCCCTCAGCGCTGCCTGCCACTAATTGGCCAGGCAGCGCACGGGTCTCGGGGGGGCACCCTCTGATGCGGCGGGTAGCTGCGAATCGGCGCGGGGCGGTGGCGATCGTAAGTAACACGCAGCTAGCAAAGTGCTAGCTGCGTGTATTAAAAAAATTATGCAAATGGCTCAGCGGGGTCTGAGAAATCCTCCTGCGCGGCTTACCTCGTGTCCAGCACGGGGTTACCGCTAAGGAGGTTAATGTGTTTTCCACTGTACATACACATGTTTATCTCATCATGTCATATGTTGCCTTGGATACACTTTAAGCACACAGTGCGGGAGGTAAGTATGACGAGTGTATGTTTATTTTGACTTTTATTTTTCAGTTCAGGTTTGCTTAAAGGGAAGGTCCAAGCAAAAAAAAAAAATGAGTTTTACTTACCTGGGGCTTCTACCAGCCCCATGCAGCCATCCTGTGCCCTCGTAGTCACTCACTGCTGCTCCAGTCTCCCGCTGGCAGCTTTCTGACCTCGGAGGTCAGGGCCGAATTGCGTACATTTTTACACATTCCCGCTAGTGCAGGAACATTAACACATACATTTTTACGCGTTAGTGGTGCAACGCGTACATTTTTGTTCCTGCACTAGCTGGAATGCGTAAAAATGTATGCAATGTAGCCCTGACCTCCGAGGTCAGAAAGCTGCCAGCAGGGGACTGGAGCAGCAGTGAGTGACTACGAGGGCACAGGATGGCTACATGGGGCTGGTAGAAGCCCCAGGTAAGTGAAACTCATTTTTTTTTTTTGCTTGGACCTTCCCTTTAAAGTCAATAATTGTGTACACATTTCACAGCTTAAAATAGTCAAAATTTTGAGGGTGGAATAGTACCTTTCACTTTACTTCATGTATATTTGGTGCAATACAAAGAGAAATACACGAAGCATATACTAAAATAATATGTCATACTCCTGGCAGGATAAAGAAAAATCATTTTACAGTAAAATAATTCGCTTATTTAGCTATTTGCCAATGACATCTACCATAATAACTCAGTACTCTCAATAATAACACTAACAAATATTAACCACTGTACATGAATCGAAAATACAAGCTTAATAACATTTGGCATAAAAAATTTGTACAGCACAAACTCTGGTATATGTCTAGTAGGATACACTAATTTGCCTCCAGTAGTCACTTACAGAAGCTGAATTTTGTCATGTTGCCATTTTTCTCTGTACCGTTATGTGCACATCAAGACGATTAGTGTTCCTGGTAATGTTCTTGATGGTGCTTAGTGGTGTAGCTAAAGGGGATGCAGAGATTGCGGCCAAACCAGGGCCCTTAGACCAGAGTAGCCCACTATGGGCCTTCCCTGAACTGTAGTATTAGTTTTTCAATGGTGCTATGCTGGTAATGATCCCATCTATACATGATATGAATAGTGGTAATCATTTCCAACCTGTTCCCTTCCTCCACTTACACCTCTCATACTTGGATGTCCTTGGCAGTAAGGATCACAATGTGTGGAAAGAGGCGCCCTGGTGTATGTATAAAACTATTTAAAAAACAGGATAAAATAGAAAAAGGTTGAGGTGGCTTACCTCAGTGATGAAAACTTTTGTATAAACAAAGAGTTTTTATTTTGCACAGGCAACGCATTTCATGGGTCTGAGCCCACTTCCTCAGGCCAATAAAAGTGCCAATTGAAAAAAGCCATCCAGAATAGGGAGCCTCTCAAAGGCTCCCTATTCGGGATGGCTTTTTTCAATTGGCACTTTTATTAGCCTGAGGAAGCGGGCTCAGACCAGTGAAATGCGTTGCCTGTGCACTGTGCAAAATAAAAAGTCTTTGTTTATACAAAAGTTTTCGTCACTGAGGTAAGCCACCTCAACCTTTTTTCATTTTATCCAGTTTTTAAATAATTTTATACATACACCAGGATGCCTCTTTCTCCATATTGTGCTTCTTAAACATCCCCCATAAGAGTATGTTGGTGGGGTTGAGACAGACCACTAGTGGTTCCCACCACAGTGGAAACCTGTCACTTTTATCTAGGAGAGCGACCGCATCCAGGTCCATCTGGACCACCCCGAGTGAAGTCGGGTTCATTGTCTCCACCTGCTTTCTGTGGTTGGTTGCCCCATCTGCAACCCGCCTTTGTGAGTAGAACATCTATTTCTTTTTCCATTACAAATAGTTTACTCAAACATATTGCACTGCTGGGCTCCCATTTTGTTTCCTGTATTTCTCTAGGGTGTCAAGACACCCCCACTACTCCACACTGGCAGTAAGGATGCCCATGTCTCTGGAACTTTCACTAAAGTAAATAGTGCAGGTGTATGGGAGTCATCCATGGCAGTACGGACTCTCGCTTAAAGGACCACTATCACGAAAAAAAATAGGCAATTAAAATCTGACAGAACTAACAGGTTTTGGGCCAGTCCATCTCTTCATGGGAGATTCTCAGGGATTTCTTTGTTTTCAGCAGCATTTCCCGAACAGCAGTTTAACTGCCAAAATAGTAACATACCAGCCAGCCTCCCTACTCACTTGCACACTATTTTGTCAGTTAGACTTTGCAACTGCTGTTGAGGAAATGCTGTTGAAAAGAAAGGAAACCCTGAGAATCCCCCATAAAGAGATGGACTGGCCCAAAACCTGTCGGTTCTGTCAGCTGTTAACTGCCTACCTTTTTCGCAATAGTGGTCCTTTAAGTAGCACTACACATTATTGATCTTGAATGATAACATATTGTAGGGCTGGGATCTAGGAAACTGGACAATCATTGTCATCAAGAGCTGCCACTGCTCTAATAAGTTTGTTTTTAAATTAAAATGGCAATGAGGTTTATTCACCAGGTTAATCAGTGGCTGAGGCACAGAGGGAGGTTGATGGCCGATGTGCACATGCTAGATTCTCGATAGAGGCAGCCAGGCAGAGAACCATCTAGCATATGTACAGGGATTAAGACTGGTCAAATCATGCCTTTTAAAGCAGCAGGGTCAGCCATACTATGCCAGGAAAAATAACACATATACAGTATAAGAAGATAACTACTTGATTGCAGTGCCTTTTATATAGTAAATAAAGAGAATTCTGTTGTAGGCATTTTACATTTTGATTCCCTCTGACTGAAGCTAATCATGACATCATTTACTCCCTTACTCTTTTTATTCTCCTAGAATGTGCACTGTCATAGCTAGCTTGCTTTGTAAACATGTAAGCACAGAAAGATCAGGTTTCAGCCTCATGTCACACTGAACTGCCCTCAGCCAATCAGTGAGGAGCAGGAATGTGGGAGGGTTGATGACATTTTTTCTTCTTGTTGGCAATGTACCATATAGAGCCAGGCTGACAGAAGAGATGTATTACCCAGAAACATTTCTGAATAGATTGGAGAGCTTGGAATGCAGTGTAAGACTGTAGGATTCATAATAAACACAGAGCACTGAGAAAATGGAATTTGATTTGTGGCTGACAATTCCGCTTTAATGCTATTGCCTTCTAGTGGGCAGCTTATATTTTCTAATATTATCTCAAAGCAGTCAGTCATCATGAGCAGATGCTGAACCTGAAGTGGCTGCAGATCTTTAGTTTCTATAAAACACTATCAAGACATGAGCAACCAGAGCAAATAAATAACAAGAAATATAAAAAAATACAATAGCCTCAGAACTATTTACCCCCAGTATCACATTGTGTAGAGACTGCAGAAAGAGAAAATGAATTACATTTATATATCTATAAACCAAAAGAAAGTATAACATCTGTTAAAAGACGTTAAAAAAACTTTCAGCTATGATTGTAACATAAACTGCTTTGCCCTTAAGTTTATTTTTGTTTCTCTCTCTTCATATAAACCTTGATTGTGCCTAATAAATTAGAATCATTTTACATATTTTGAATTGTCACATGGAAGGTACAAATTATCTCTACTCTGTGCTGATTGCAGGTTTTCAAATCTCCTATGTATAGAAACCATTCACAGCAGTACTTAGAAATCAGCTAATAGCTCTAATAATGTATGCTCCTTGTATGATATAAATAAATTAGCTGCAGATATTCCACTTTAAAGTCTAAATCATCTAATTAAGGTACTGAAAGCTGAAGCATTGCATTTTGCAAAATATTTTTAACTACTTCCCTTATGGACATGATCACGTATCATTTAGTCATATGTACAATCAAACACAATGACTGAACTTTTACAGTCTTTTGGCACTTTTGCTATTCATGTCAGCTAAGAAGTTCTCTATCTAGGGACCTTTAAGGGCCCTTTCACACTGTGTCCAGTGCATTACATTAAAATTCAGCACACAACTGATGTATAGCAGACATGCAGAGCAAGTTTCCCTATGGACACTTTCACACATGTCCGTTAAATTATTGTCAGCTGCATTACAACGCAGCAGTGCACGTTTCTGGGCACCAGAATGCACTGCTATTCAATAATGAATGGCACACCTCCAAATTGGACTTGCAATGGATTGTTTTTGGGTTATGTTAAACTTATACATTAGCGGAACACCTAAAAGTGAGGGACCCTGAGTCAACAGACAATAAACCTTTCCATATTCATGATCACATCAGCGCTAATGTAATAAATATTGTTTGTTGTCTTCCACCACCAAACCAAATAATAAAAATAATAGTATTTTTATATTGCTTTTCTTCCTGGGGACTCTCGCACTGATTGTTGAACTGAGTTCCATAGAGTAGGGAAAGCATGGGAAAAGGCCTGTGCGCCAAATGGGAAAACAGACTTACCAGACTGATATAGAACCACACTATAAGGTCTTAAAGGAATACTATTTAAGTATCTCAAATTTCTGGAAGCAGCATTAATCAATATGGCAATATGAGTCAGAACGAACACAGCATATGTTTCTGCTGTGCAGTGTGTCTTTTTTTTAAAGGGAAGGTTCAGGGAGGGGATTCAAAAAATAAAAATAAATTTCCCCTTACCTGGGGCTTCCTCCAGCCCGTGGCAGGCAGGAGGTGCCCTTGCCGCCGCTCCGCAGGCTCCCGGACTTCTGCATCCCACGACGGCGCGCTGACGTCATCGGACGTCCGCCGGGCTGTACTGCGCATGCGCAGTAGTTCTGCGCATGCGCAGTACAGCCCGGCGGACATCCGATGACGTCAGCGCGCCGGCGTGGGACGCAGAAGTTCCAGCAAATGGAGCGCAGAAGAGCCCGACCTGGCAGCCGGCCTGGCCAGGTCGGGTCGGGCACCGGAGACCACCGGGAGCCTGCGGAGCGGCGGCGAGGGCACCTCCTGCCTGCCACGGGCTGGAGGAAGCCCCAGGTAAGTGGAAATTTATTTTTATTTTTTGAATCCCCTCCCTGAACCTTCCCTTTAATATACCTTGCAGACAGCGTCCCCTGAACAAACTGACGGCGACGGGTTATTAGGGCAGACCATTATGCTAGAGGTGATGCCTCTTGCCGAGTGCAGCTGTGGACTATACTGTTTTATGCTCCCCAACATCAGTGCAAGTTATGCAGCATGTTACTATGAGGAGGGAGAGACAACAGCTCTCCCTCCCTCTCACTCCAAGTCTGCCCGGCCAATAACACCATGCTTACTTGTCCCCTTCTGTTTGCGTGTGAAGAGAATCATCAGAAGTTTCCCTTCACACTAGTGAAGCCCGGTTCATGAGGGATTGGCTCATTTGAGCCGGTTCTTTCCTGTGAGTCGAGTGATCCGACTCATCACACTGAACCGAATCAGTTCAGTGAATGAGAAAGACACTGAACCGAATCAGTCCAGTGGATTAGAAAGGAATCCTTTCTCATCCACTGGACTGATTCGGTTCAGTGTGATGAGTCGGATCACTCGATTCACAGGAAGAACCGGCTCAAATGAACCAATCCCTCATGAACCGGGCTTCACTAGTGTGAAGGGAAACTTCTGACGATTCTCTTCACAAGCAAACAGAAGGGGACAAGTAAGCATGATGTTATTGGCCGGGCAGACTTGGAGTGAGAGGGAGGGAGAGCTGTTGTCTCTCCCTCCTCATAGTAACATGCTGCATAACTTGCACTGATGTTGGGGAGCATAAAACAGTATAGTCCACAGCTGCACTCGGAAAGAGGCATCACCTCTAGCATAATGGTCTGCCCCAATAACCCGTCCCCGTCAGTTTGTTCAGGGGACGCTGTCTGCAAGGTATATTAAAAAAAGACACACTGCACAGCAGAAGCATATGCTGTGTTCGTTCTGACTCATATTGCCATATTGATTAATGCTGCTTCCAGAAATTTGAGATACTTTAATAGTATTCCTTTAGGCATGTTGTGAAAGAAGACTACACTGTTCCAGGAATCACCAATGTACAGGATCTTCTAAAAAAAATTAGCATATTGTGATAAAGTTCATTATTTTCTGTAATGTACTGATAGACATTAGACTTTCATATATTTTAGATTCAAATACACACAACTCAAGTAGTTCAAGCCTTTTATTGTTTTAATATTGATGATTTTGGCATACAGCTCATGAAAACCCGAAATTCCTATCTCAAAAAATTAGCATATTTCATCCGACCAATAAAAGAAAAGTGTTTTTAAAACAAAAAAAGTCAACCTTCAAATAATTATGTTCAGTTATGCACTCAATACTTGGTCGAGAATCCTTTTGCAAAAATGACTGCTTGGGTTCAGGTCAGGAGAGTTGGCAGGCCAATTGAGCACAGTAATACCATGGTCAGTAAACCATTTACCAGTGGTTTTGGCACTGTGAGCAGGTGCCAGGTCGTGCTGAAAAATGAAATCTTCATCTCCATAAAGCTTTTCAGCAGATGGAAGCATGAAGTGCTTCAAAATCTCCTGATAGCTAGCAGGCCCGGCCCTAGACTTTTTGCCGCATGAGGCAATCTTTAAAGAAATCGCCGCCCCCCCCCCCAAGCCGTGGGTGTGGGGGACCGCCCGAGCTGGAGGGGATAACGGGCAGGAAAGAGGTATTGGGCCTAGCGGCGGGGAGGAAGTGACGTCAGTGGAGCGCACGCTGGAACGAGGAAGAGGTGAGTGATCCCCGCCTGTTGCCTCTTACAATAGCTGCAGGTAGCCAGCAATATAACTTTTTAAAGCTGGAGGGGAGCGGAGGATGGGGGACCCAGGCGAGGGGGGGGGTCCGACCCCCCTACCCGCCGCTAGGCCCAATACCCCCTTCCTGCCCGCTATCCCCTCCAGCTCGGGCGGCCCCCCACACCCACGGACGGCTGTGGGTACTACTTGACACTGGACTTCAGGCATTTTGGCATTTCCCTCTCACCAGTCTTCCTCCAGACTCTGGCACCTTAATTACCGAATGACATGTAAAAGTTGCTTTCATCCGAAAAAAGTACTTTGGACCACTGAGCAACAGTCCAGTGCTGCTTCTCTGTAGCCCAGGTCAGGCACTTCTGCCGCTGTTTCTGCTTCAAAAGTGGGTTCATGCTTCCATCTGCTGAAAAGCTTTATGGAGATGAAGATTTCATTTTTCAGCACGACCTGGCACCTGCTCACAGTGCCAAAACCACTGGTAAATGGTTTACTGACAATGGTATTACTGTGCTCAATTGGCCTGCCAACTCTCCTGACTTGAACCCCATAGAGAATCTGTGGGCTATTGTGAAGAGAAAGTTGAGAGACGCAAGACCCAACACTCTGGATGAGCTTAAGGCCGCTATCAAAGCATCCTGGGCCTCCATAACACCTGATCAGTGCCACAGGCTGATTGGCTCCATGCCATGCCGCATTGAAGCAGTCGTTTCTGCAAAAGGATTCCCAAATAAGAATTGAGTGCATAACTGAACATAATTATTTGAAGGTTGACTTTTTTTGTTTTAAAAACACTTTTCTATTATTGGTCAGATGAAATATGCTAATTTTTTGAGATAGGAATTTGGGGTTTTCATGAGCTGTATGCCAAAATCATCAATATTAAAACAATAAAAGGCTTGAACTACTTGAGTTGTGTGTATTTGAATCTAAAATATATGAAAGTCTAATGTTTATCAGTACATTACAGAAAATAATGAACTTTATCACAATATGCTAATTTTTTTAGAAGATCCTGTATTCTCAGAGTGATTGCCTATGCTTCGGGTGTAGGATACACCACGTCATGGAAGATAATAATAATAGAACTCCTATATAAGTGCATACTATAAAAAATACCAATTTATTTGCTCAGCCAGAGCATCAGTTTTGACAAACCAAGAAAATAATGCTTACTCATGCCGGCCATTGCAACAGGGACCCAGAACGTGAAACAAGTCTGCATATCAGTGAGCACCGCCCGACAGGTTTTATTGTTGCATCAGAATCCATTTACGTCTCAGCTTTTTTTCTGTTTCTATCCATTTCCATCTGCTTCCTTAAATTTTCCATCCATTTTACGTGCTTCTGTGCTGGTGTTCACCATTAAACACTTACATACTTCTTATGTAACTGCTAACATAATGGCACCACTGTGCATGCAAGATGCTACCCCAAAGGCATACATCCCAACTTTTTGAGCTGAGAAAGAGGGGATCTTAAGCCACTCCCCAACACTCCACTAACCATGCCCCGCCACACCCCTAGTCACGCATACCATAAAGATTTCATAAGAAAAATATGTTGCCTTATAATTCAAACCACACTGGTCCTTTCTATCCTAGTTCCTTCATATTAACATTTTAAAATTAGTAATATATCAATTTAAAGCATGGGAATAAAGTTTAGAGTCAATCAAACACATTTTTTTGTATATAAATATATATACTTACATAGAAAGAGGGACAAAGTCCTGAAAGAGGGACAGATGAGGAGGAAAGAGGGACAGAGGGACAGGGCTCCCAAAGAGGGACTGTCCCTCGAAAAGAGGGACAATTAGGAGCTATGCCAAAGGCATCATAACACAGGTGGTGTCACACACATGCAAGCATGGGTGCCATGGAAAGCATGGGGGGCTTTTGCAGGCTGAAGGCTAGTATGACATAGAGCATGCATGCATATCAGATCTTTACACTTAACTAGTTGCACTCTTACGCTGGGTATACACAATGAGATTTTTCAGCAGATGTACTGTCTGATCGATTTTCCGATCGTTTTTCAGGTCATTATTCTGATCGATTTCCATTCACTTCCATTCTAACAATCAAAAATCAGATTGGACCTGTCAGAAATTATCTATCAAACCATCTATTTATTTATTTTATTTATTTATTGTATTTTTAAAGCGCCCACATATTACGCAGAGCTGGACATTAGTTTAGGTTACAGACAATATTTAGGGGTGACATACAGCAATATGACAATACAGGAATACAAGAAAATCCAGATCACGCGGCACAGTATGAGTACAAGGTAATGCTCAGTCAGTCACTGGAGGGGAGCATGGAGATTAGGCAAGTGGAGTTCACTCAAATGCATAGCATGGGTGCACAGTAATGGAAGTGCATGATCAGGTTGGACACAAAAGGAGGAGGACCCTGCCCAAAGGCTTACAATCTAGAGCGAGAGGCAGGGACACGAAAGGTAGGGGACCAGAGTTCAGCTGCGGGTTTGGAGCACTTGTGAGGGGGGGGGGGGTAGGCAAGAGTGAAAAGGTGAGTTTTGAAGGCCTTCTTGAAGATGTTGAAGGAGGGGGCTGCCCTAATGGGTGGAGGTAGGGAGTTCCATAGTGTTGGAGCAGCTCTTGAAAAGTCCTGCAGGCGTGCCTGGGACTGGGTAATGCGAGGGGCGGTCAGGCGAAGTTCATTGGAGGAGTGGAGTGAGTGGCTAGGTGTGTACCTCTGAGTAAGATCGGAAATGTAGGTTGGACAGGTTTTGTGGACAGATTTGTATCTGTGTTTTTATCTGTACTGTACTGTATCTATCTACCAAAAAATCTCATGGTGTATTCCCAGCATTAATGCACTACTGATACTAAACACAGTAGCCAGGGAGCTTGCATATTTTATTTAATTTATTTAAAAAGAATAAAACTTCTATAATGCATTTTCTTCAGGTTTCCGGTAAGCACTTTGTATAAATCCCTAGCTATATTTCATAAGGTATATGAAAAGAAATCAGTACATTTCATGCAGTTAAAATTTTTTAAGTGATATTACAACAATCTAAGGTCTATTCATCAAAGTCATGCAACCAAGGGCACGAGTGAAAAAATGAGTTTGATTATTTAATTATGTGCATTTTCACCAAAGAAGGTATAATGAACCTGTCAGTGTTACACATTACCAGCAAATGCATCTCATGCGCAAGATGGAGGTGAAATGATCTTGCTGAGAAAATTACACAGGAAAATGTGTAATAACATAAAGGTTCATGTAGTACTATAATTATTTGTTGACCGGCCCATGGAAAAAAAAAAAGTGGTAAAATTTTGATACATTTTGTCAACTTATTCCCGTCATTTAAAGCCAGAATTCATAAGAATAAAGCTGAACATAGTATGTTTTTTATCCTTATATATGGTTAGCACAAAAGTTATTTTAGTGTTTGGAGTTTTGCCAACGGTAAGATTTTCTATAGTCAGGGTAGCTATTTAAAGAGCAAAAACATGCAAAAACAAGACAGTAAAATTTTTCCTATGTAGCTTTCACGTATAGCAGATAGTAAAACTCTGACAGATTTGACTGGATTTGGCTAGTCCATTTCCTCATGGAGGATATTCTGTATTTGCTTTTTTTTAAGGCCCCTGCGGAAAGGATCTACACAAAGATGCTGGCCTATCTTCCTTACTTGTTTTCACACTATTTTGGCAGGTAGAGCAACTAGTGCTCAGTAAGCACTTTTGAAAATAAGGAGAACCCTGAGAATCCCCCATGAGGCGACTAATTCAAAATCAATTTAATTGTCAGATTTGTACTCCTTATTGCAAGTGACTGTGCCATAGGAAAAAAGCATGAGTATCTTATATCCATTTATTTAGAATATTTAAAATTTTCACAACAGTAATCCTTAAAGAAAACCTGAACTGAAAATTAAAAGTCAAAATAAGCATACACAAGTCATACTTGCCTCCAATGAAGTCTACTCCTCGGTCTCTTTCTCCTCTCCTGCTTCCTGTTTGTTCACTGTGATCAATGGAATTTTCAGTCCTCCATTTTGAAAATGTCCATTACCCATAACAGCTTTCTGGTCAGCACACAGTTAAACTGTAACATCGCCCACTTGAGCCATAGGGAAACATGGACATTACCTGGTACATCAGTTGTCCTCTCAGCTATAAATGACAGCAACTGATATTTTACTGACAGCAACTGATATATTTCAGATCTGACAAAATATTGTCAGAACTGGAAGGGATCATTGTCAGAAGAAAAGGGTGAGCTTCTGAGAGGAACTAATGGCAAGGTAAGTATATAATGTTCATTGAAGTTACCTCATGTGTTTATTTTAAATATTTTTACTCAGTACAGGTTCCCTTTAAACAAATTAGGTATTTTTAGGGATAATATTCTGAGAAGGGTTCTGGGTGAGTAATAATTAGTCTCTCCATTGCCATCAAACAAGGCAGAGAATCTACTTCCACAATGTCAAAATCTACATCTATCTTTTTTCTCAGATAGCTTGTACTGTTTACACATAATCTGTAAGTATAACATGGATGATGGATGCCCTTAAAGCAAACCTGAGCTGAAATTAAGCTTTTGAGATAATTGTTTGTGTATAAGAAATCGTGAATAGAAAGCCCCTGCACTAACTTTCTTTTTTTTCAATTGAAAAGCTGCAATTGGGATGTCAAGTGCTAACTGCAATCATGACCATGAAGACCATGGTCTTAAGATAAGGGAGATGATAATAGACTTCAGGAGCGATCGTATCTCATAGGCTGATGTCTATGAGAGCCGATCACTGGTATTGGCTGGCGGGGGAGGGAGGGGTTAAAAAAAAAATAGTAAAATTTATAAAATAAATAAATAAAAAAAAAAAAAATATTTGTCAAAAGTTAAAAAACACCCAAGCAGCGATCAGAGCCCACCAACAGAAAGCTCTGTTGGTTGGCAGAAAAGGGGGGGATCACTTGTATGCTGAGTTGTATGGCCCTGCAGCGAGCCCTTAAAGCTGCAGTGGCCTAAATTGTAAAAAATAGCCTGCTCACTGGGGGGGGGGGGTGGGGGTGAGCCTACGGTCCTCAAGTAGTTAATTGGCTCTGGGAACACATGTTCCCGTTTGTCAATTACCGATGTTCAAGTCCTGCCATGAACGTCCTGAAAGACTTATATATGTCCTGAATGATTTAAAGAGACTCAGACTGGATGCATATAAAAGTCCAGTTTGAGTTAAAGGGAACCTAAACTGAGAAGGATATGGATTTTTCCTTTTAATAATACTAGTTGCCTGACTCACCTGCTGATCCTGTGTCTCTAATACTTTTAGCCACAGCCCCTGAACAAGCATGCAGATCAGGAGCTCTGACTGAAGTCCAACTGGATTAGCTGCATGCTTGTTTCAGGTGTGTGACTGCAGCCAAATAGATAAGCAGGACTGACAACGACAAGAAGCTGGTATTGTTTAAAAGGCAACATCCATATCCCTCTCAGTTAAGGTTCCCTTTAAGAGGTTAAGAAGCAAGTAAGTGTTAGGTGCTGAAAGTTTTATTGTAGGAAAGATGAAAAAGTATATGTTGGGAGGAAACTGAGAAGAAAGTGATTTGAATAAGGACCAAGGAGAGATAATTGTGAGACGAAAAGTATTGTGAATCAACCCTTTAAATGGATCATTTAAAAGATTGTACAGTATTTTCAAACAGTATGTATCAACAGTACAGATTGTATACAGTAAGTAATAAAACATACAGCTCTGCTTGGATCTGCTGACTACATGGACCTCTGAAATGCATTGTAAATGCATGTGACATCCAAATACTCTGCATCTCATACAATGTGCAGTGTGCAGATTATTTCACACGTTGCCTGATTCTTTGCATTACAATATAAATGTGTAGTATGTGGATTAATACATGCTATGCCTGAATTCATTGCATTCTATATTATAATTTCTGTATGTATTATGCGGATAAGATAAAGGGATTACTTATCTGAATTCACACTATCGCATTCAAGTGGAAAATAATAGATCTTTGGTGATGCATGATCCAAGCTTCTGATTATGAATTCAAAGTCCAAATAATCTGTCTATTGTGCTCATGTTCTGATCCCTTCTTTTCATACATGATGGGATAATTGTAAAAAATCAGTTTAAAATGGCAGTGTCTCTTTATTGCTGTAACTCATACATCAGAAAAGCTGCAATCTTACCACGCCGGTGTGTCAATATCATACATCAAACTTGCAAAGAGAGACAATGATGTATCTGATTCTACCGTGTCACTAGAAATGATGAATATGTCAAGGCAACAAATACAGGCATAATAAATATTCCTGTTGCGTAAAGGCATTTATTTAGATCAAAAGACATGGTGATGATTAAAGTGCTGTTTATGATTTCAGAAAAAAAACCTGCAAAATAGTGCGTTACCAGTAGTGCTTATTAAACAAGCTCATCCTTTAAGTAATGCTGTCGTGTCCACAAAAGTGGTCATCTACAGGTAGCCCCAAGTATAGAAGGGAAGGAAAATATGATCTTTAAAGTGTACCAGAGACATTTTAAAATAAAAGTTTTATACATACCTGACATACCTGGGGCTTCTTCTAGTCCCCTGCGCACGAATCGCTCCTACGCCGTCGTCTTCAGCCTTCTCTATCGCCGGCACTGGGTCCCGTAACCAGGGCCGGAGCTACCATAGGAAAAAATGGGCAATTGCCCCAGTGCCCCAGAGCCTGTAGGGGGCCCCAAGGTGTCCCTCCCCCATCTTAACTGTTGCTCCCCAGGGACTCTGCAGAGTCTGTTAAGTTGTGAGGTGATTGGTGGAGGGTCAGCAGCCAGCTCTTGGGCCCAGGAGGAAGATTTGACTGCAACAAAGGGCCTCAAATGACGCTTTTTGGTCTGTTTGGGGGCTCCCAGGCTAACTTTGCCCTAGGGCCCAATTGTTACTTGAACCGGCCCTGCCCGTAACTTCCTCCAGTCGCTGTCAGTCTGCACAAGAGAAGTGCGCCCTCTGCGTATCTCCCCAGCGGTGTACCGGCGATAGAGAAGGCTGAGGATGGCGGCGTAGGAGCGATGTGTGCGCATGGGGCTGGAGGAAGCCCCAGGTATGTATAAAACTCTTATTTGAAAACGTCTCTGGTTTCCTTTAAGCTCCTTCCCAATTTTCATTAATATGGCAGTGTACTATATTTTTTTTCATTTGATAATGACTGATTTACCTGAACTTAACTGAAGGATATCTAGTGATTTGAAGATTTTCTTGCATCAATCCTGACGTTTACTTTTCAGTCATTTCTTCACAGAATTGATTCAATCTTTCATTGTGAAGGCTATAGCATTAGACTAAATCACCAGATGCTGGATAATTGCGGTGCACATATATTTATATTGCAATCACTTTAAACCTCTTGAATAAACGTGTAATCTTTATTATTATTATTATTATATATTAAATAACAACATCTTTCATAATGATTTACATCTTGAAAGCACATTGTTTGTGTTGGACTGACAAACATAAAATATTTGATTGTTGTGCTGCAACAAAGTGGCGTGTGTTTTTCAGTTGATTATACATTTTTTTTGTATAAACAATTGGTTTGCTCCCTGTAGAGAGTATTCTCTACTTTAAGTTTAGTCAGTAGCCCTTCTAGTGGCAAGGTTGTTGTTAACTGTTTTCTGTACTGTACAAATGACATCAGGATGCCAGCCTCCATATTTTGTGTTTCGTGCCACATGCCCACAGAAAAGTTTAATCAGTATTTTGGAGCCACAAAATGTGTCTCAAACTCCCAATTGAATATTCAAAGTGGGGTTAAGAAAGGGCCTGTGTGGGAGTGTTTTCTTTCCTCTTACACCTTCTCCTTTTTCTTTACCACCTGAAACCTGCTAACAGGTCTGTAATAATAACAGACTACTGTATTTCAGCCAGGCCAAATAAAAAGGCATATTGTCCCATTTCTATGACAAGAAATACCCTTTATATTTAGACTTTAAATTCAGGCTAGTATATTATAAAATGGAAAACCAAAATGAAGGAATACTATATGGCAATGTCTGATTATTTTGCACACTGCACATTTCCTAAATGAATAACATGATATGTTTCCACATTCTGATCTTAAAAAGAGAGAGAGAGAGAGAGAGAGAGAGAGAGAGAGAGAAGGCGACATCAATTCTGCAAAGAAATCAATAGAAAAACACTCTCCCTTGATGCACTTTACTGTTACAAAAGAAAATAGGTATGCAATATTTTGGACAAAATACCTACTCATGTCAGGAAGAAAGGATTTTTTTTCATTGACTTTCATACTACATTTGCATTCACACACACTTGTATTATAAACTAGATAGGCAATAAAAAATTGCTTCTTCTAAATAGCTATTCCAGAAACGTTTACAAGCTCAATTTTTTTTAGCTCTTTGTGAAAAAGATAAATGTAATTTTCAGATATTTCTTTGTGTTTTGAGTTTTGCAAGCAACGTAATAAAAACACTGAACCATAGAAACCAAGGAAAAAAAAACAGTGATAGGTAACAGGACAGTTATTTAAAGCAAACCTGAACTGAATATAAGCTTATGAGCCATTTACATGCATATGTAGAATTAATGATAAAAAGAAACATCCTGGAGTCCTACATTTTCAGTTTGAGGGCTTCGTTTGTAAGACTGAATTATAAAGAGCAGCCATGACTCTGTGATGTAAAACCTACTGTTTTATTCAGCTGTAAAAATAAATAAATAAATAATAGCTGTTTGTGTCTAACAGTGCTGTCTATAAATCAATAGTGTTTTCTCAGCCCAATAGAAGTGTTGTTGCTATTCAACAGCCTCATTTGCATGGACTTTTTTTATTCCTTGTAATTAAAAAATAAATAATTAACTGTTAGCCAACCGCTCCACGCCATCAGTCCATGCTTAGTCTTCAGTCCCCTAGTGGCGACCGCCGCTAGGGGAATGTTAGAGGGCGAAACTGCCATCTATTTACACTGTAGAGCGATGCGATCTATGGCAGCGCTGTACTGGGGACACCCGCGTGACACGGCTGTCCCCCTGGGAGGCACAGAAGCAATAGGCTGTCATAGGCTGATGCCTATGACAACCGATCACTGTGATTGGCTGGCAGGGGGAGGGAGGGAGGGGCGGGAAATAAAATAAATTGAAAAAGGGAACATTTATTTAAAAATAAAAGACAAATAAATAAATAAAAAATACAAAACATGTCAGCAAGAATCAGAGCCCACCAACAGAAAGCTCTGTTGGTGGGCAGAAAATGGGGGGGGGGATCACTTGTGTGCTATGTTGTACGGCCCTGCAGCGAGGCCTTAAAGCTGCAGTGGCCTAAATTGTAAAAAATAGCCTGGTCACTAGGGGGTGTGTAAGCCTACGGTCCTCAAGTGGTTAAAAACAGTGGTGGGCCAAAATTTCACATTTGTGAAATTTCGCATCGAAATTCGCATTTACGCATCGTAATCATAAAGCGAAATTTTGAGGAAAATCGTAATTGATTTCATATGTAATAGTAGCATTCTTTTTTTCACTTGTACCCACTACTCTCTTTAACATAGGTATCAATTTTGGTGTCAATAGCATGCAAAATTTCACAAAAATTATGTAAATTTTTATGCGAAATTACGAATGACTATGAAATCAATTTAGTTTGCAAACCATAATTACGTATAGGCGTAATTGTGAAAATGTACAGGAAATTTTTCTAATTCGTAATTTTGCTGATTACTATCATCACTGGTTAAAAAGGGCCTCAGACAAGTTATTAATAGGACTAGTACACGAAGTACCCATGTTTATCTGATCATGTTACTTGTCAATTCAGGTATTTATTTATTATAGACATATCTACAGGGCCTACAGTTTTTCCACAGTGCATCACAGAGAATGATGAAATCTCATAGTGCTACATGTTGCTGAAATACAGACTAATCAGGACCATATGTATAATATTTTCCACCCCTAAGGCCACAGGTTTATTCTACCATTAGGCCACCACTATACTATATATATGCTATCTTCTTCAAAAGCGGCTCCCCCAGTGAAGGCTTCTTCTGATGATGCAGCAGAAGCAATTACTAGAGTTGAAGTGTGGAAGTGAAGAGAGGTCTTCGAACCTCCGATCCCCAAAGAAGGCACTGGATTAGGTAAGATGAGTGTGGCACAGCTATTTACTCTGGGAGAAAGCAGTGATACAAGTGGGCAGTGGCTGACCACACAGGGGGAATGGAGACACAAGCGGGGGGGGGGGGTGTTTGCAGACATACACACGATTTGTGGGTAGGGAGTGGACCACACAGGGGTAGCAAGGGGTACACACGTGGGGCAGAGCAGCAAACAAGGGGCAGTGCAGGGAATCCCCGCCGTGGTGGTGAGACAGCGGTTCGTATCGGCGGGTGTTTGTAAGTCGGGGATTCCCTGCCTATGCCATATAAGACGCAGGGACTTTTTCTCCCCAAATTATGGGGAGAAAAAGTGTGCCTTATACTGTGGTAAGCGGAAAATACGGTAAGTTTTTATTTTTACATTTTGACTCCTCAATTATCATTTTTTTTTATTCTGTGTTAAAGGACTTCCGAGGCCAAAAACAAGAAAATGACACTATACCCTTTTAATATCAGAATCCACGGAGGACGTCCAGCGCGTCCCCCGCACCGTTCCGCCGTCATTGCAGCCCTTTTCGTTCCCCCATGGCTCGGCCTGACCCCACTGAACGCATGTATGCCACAAGTAAGATGGCCGCCGCCTTGAGCCGCGGCTGCACAGTACGCTTTGCCGCGAGTGCGACTGCGCAGCCTTGGGCAGCATTACGGGACTCTGTACGCGGCGGGAGGCGGGCTAAAGGCTGCGCAGTCGCACTCGTGGCAAAGCGTACTGCGCAGCCGCGACTCAAGGCGGCGGCCATCTTACTTGTGGCATACATGCGACCTGTTCAGTGGGGTCGGGCCGAGCCATGGGGGAACGAAAAGGGCTGCAATGACGGCGGAACGGTGCGGGGGACGCGCTGGACGTCCTCCGTGGATTCTGATATTAAAAAGGTATAGTGTCATTTTCTTGTTTTTGGCCTCGGAAGTCCTTTAAGTAAAACCATAAACAATCATATACATATTTATATTACTCAAATAAAATGAGGGATTAAGGTTAGGCACCTTCCAGGGGGTTATGGTTAGGCACCACCAGAAGGGTCTTAGGGTTAGGCACCACCAGGGGGGTCTTAGGGTTAGCTACCACCAGGGGGGTCTTAGGGTTAGCTACCACCAGGGGAAGGTTCTTTGTGAGAGTAGGGAGAGGTTAGGTTATAGTAAAATATTGGTAAGTGTGAAGAAACGCGGAAAAGCCGCCGTCTCTCAAGGTGAGGCGGCTGTCTCCGCGTCCAGCATGGCGTCACAACGCGGAAAAACCGCCGCATGCCGCATAGGCTGAGCGGCGGAATCCACATTGGGAACAGCGGAATCCGCATTGGAAACGGCGGAATCCGCATTGGAACTGGATACATTGCAAGACAGTTCTAGTGTGGCTGGGACTGATAGTCCACCAGGATTCAGAGTAACACGCGCGCGCGCACAGAGACAGAGCTTATATAACAGCCAGAAGTGAGTCAGCTGACCAGGCTGGTCAGCTGACATTTTCCACAACTCTCATTGGTCCAGCAATTAGGGAGGTCCTGGAAAGGTCCTTGGGTATATATACTGCTGGCTGTTCACTTGTTCCTTGTCTGGCGTTGCGATCACATACGCGGGAGCACCCAGATCCGTAGTCAGATCCGCAAGTGTGCCGGGACCAGCTGGAGCTGTAATCCTACACTTAGCTAGATTCTGTTGATAGCTAAAGTACTAGTTTGATTGTGATTATCTGTTATGACTCTTTGCCTGCCTGACTATCCTCCTGAACTCTGATCTTGCACCTCGATATTTCTGATACTCTGTTGCCGAACCCCGGCTCGTTCCTAGACTCTGCTTCTGCCTCCTGATTTTGTACCTCGATATTTCTGATACCCCGTTGCCGATACCCTGCCTGTAATTAGACTCCGCCTTTGCCTCCTGATCTTGTATCTGTCCGTGTGTGTACGACCTGGCTTGTCCGACCTCGAGAACCGACCTTACTATTGGAGGCGGTTCCCCGTCCTGTCAGTGATACCTCCTCCTGAGTGTCACTTTCAGACCATCCTTCCTACTGTCAGTCTGACTCCTCCCGTCTTGGAGAGCTCAGGTCTGCGGAAGGAATCTGTGCAGTACTCCTTGCTGCACTGAGGCCTAGTCCTCTAAGTGTTACCGTTACACCAAACACTACACTCTACTCAGGTGAACAGAGGTTAGCGAGTATATCGGATTATCAGTGATACTGCAGATCACTTATAATCTGGTATACATCTGTATTCCCAGTGATACTGCAGATCACCGGTAATCAGATCCTCTCTGTGCTTCACCGATCGTTACAGTAAGTATTAAAGATATTTTATTTTATGAATGAAGTGGTACAGTATTGGTAAATTAAACAATACGTTATTACTTTTATTGGTCCTCATTTTAGTAAACGTAAAAATAGAGGTTACAGTTGGGAATCCTACCTAATAATCTATAAATGTCCCTGCATTTCATAACAGTGCTTTTGCGCTACTGCGCATGTCCTGCACTGACACTGGGACAGGATGCAGGGGCCAGGAGGTGGGCCGACCGGCCAGCTGATTGTGTGCGGCGACAGACCTAGAGCCCGTTTTTAAACTGGCTTAGGTCACTAGTAGTAGAATATTAGCATTATAAACAATATTTAACATCATATCTTGGTACCCATTTTACTAAATGATAACTTCCATATCGTTTACATCTGGCACCCTATTTAACCGGAACGTTTATTATATGCACACGTTGAAATCTATGCCTTGTTTATGGCCTGATTGTCCTGCCAGGGCGTAGATTTCAGCTACTCGTGCCATGCGGATCAGTAGTTCTGATGTTGCTGCAGCCTGATCTCTGTGTGCCGGTCAGGAATCAGAGTCAAGTCAGAGTCAAGAGCTCTTTTAGGCGCTCCAAGCTCTGCACCTTGGCTACCCAGACACTGCTTTATTTGATCTGAGGAAGCAGACTGTGCTCCGCGAAGTGCGTTATCATTTTTGTGTCTGATTGTTAAAATGTCTTTCTTATATTGGCATTGCCCCTTCTTTTTAAAAGGTAAGCCATTTTATGTTTATTACATCAATGATTATTTTTTGGGGCGCCTTCTCCCTCCCAGTGACATTCTGGACTTTGTTTTGGTATGTATACAGAGAAGCCAGGCAGTATAAAATATATTAAAAACTGTTTAAAATGGGGGGCATGGTGGACTTACAAAAAAAGTGTCAGGACACTTTCTTAGTTTTGCTCCTTGTTGTACCTTGCCTGAGGAAGCGGGTGTTGGACCCGCAAAACGCATTGCAGAGTAAGAATAAATATTGTATACGTTTTTTTACGATAGATTGCTGTCGTGTCATCTGTGGGGAGGCAAGTCCACTATGCCTCCACTTTTAAACAGTTTTTAATATATTTTATACTGCCTGGCGCCTCTGTATACATACAAAAACATTGAATATCCACTTGGTGGATGGGCGTTTACCCTTTTTTCTATCTACGGAGAGCAACTTTTTAGCCTGAGTGGGGACAGGATTATTTTTCCCATCTACGCACA